>NC_058031.1:17334945-17659017 GCF_019176455.1 Solea senegalensis
TTAAAAAAAAAAAAAAACTCCTAAAAAAAGAACCTCATTTTTCTTTTGCCCAGTAGGATCTCTGATCTTCAGCTTTGCTCAATTTATGTCAGTCTGATGATGAAATATTTCTACTACAGGTCCTGTGTGTGAGAGTTGGTGAAATCGAATGGTGAGGCAGCTTGCAACAAACAGAGAACTCCTACACTCACTTCCCAAACGCTTCAGACTACTACAAACATACCAGACAGTATAATATCTGGTCTAATGTCATTCTTCTTCATGAGCCTCATGAGCTTCCTCTTAAAAAATGTGAAATGCATGCTCTGAGTGATTTGTTGATTTGTGCTGCTGTAAGGCTGCGCTAAGTACATATAAAAGGCTATATAAAACCAAATAATTATACATTTTTACAAACATAATTATAGATATTCCTCAATTTCTGCCAATAAACCCTCCCAAGTGTGACACACTGGAACTTTAAATAGCAAAATACAGCTCCAAAAAATGGCCAATATGAATTAGTTATACACTATATCATAAGAGTTTTGGGGAAAAGCCCCAAAGCAAATAGCTGAGTCTCCAGATTTGTTAGTTACTTTGCCTTCTATGGCGTCAAACCAGAAATATCACTCACACGGCCTTTCGTATGGTTTGGTTTCCATAATTGTCTGATCTGGATGATGGTTTAGCTCAACATGTCGTCATTGTTGTCCTCTTCTGATGAGCAAAATGAGCAACCTTCTGAGGTCTGATGTGCTTCTAGGCTCTGAGGTTTTTTGGTTGGACCTATTTACAGTCTCTCACCTTTTCTGTCACCTTTTCCACCACTTGAGATCGGGGTGGGAGGTGGAGATAGACGGAGCTCTCTGGTTTTTGACGGATGCATCGACCCTTTCCCTGGCACAGGGACGCTGAGCAGAGTCGTGATGCTGCGGTCACGTTGGTAGCATAGGGTCCCAGGACCTTGCGGACAAACTGCGCCAGGTCCTGGCACTCTCTCTGGAAAATGATGTGTGTTGAATTAAACAGGGGGCGTAAAAATAGTGGTACTGGTTGAGAGATAGAATTGACAGTAAAATAATAAAGTGATCCATTTTTAAACATGTTTTTTTATGTAGAGGGATGAGAGAAAGAAAAGAGCACATTCGATGTTAAATCATAAAAGTTAAATCATAAAGCGATTATGCACTGAAAAGGAGAGGGAGTTATGAACTGTAATCACTTTTTTTCCCCTCAAATTTGCATACCTCTGTTTTAGTCTCACTTTTCTCCCAGATGACAACGCCAGCTGTTCCCATTGCTGCACTTTCTCCTATGGTGTTGACCAGGTCTGTCTGCAGAGAAAAAACATACAGTCAAAGAGTCACAGCACCACTTTAATCTAAAAAATCTACTGTTAGACGCGTCACTTTGCGACTCATGCAGCATTTAAAGGCGTCTCAGGACAAAAGTAATAAAAACACATTTCTGCCCTTTAATAACTACAATATCCTAAATATTTACTGCAGAGCCAGTGAATAATCAGTTCTATGAGATACTCCTGCAATCAATGCTTGTCCATTGATCTGCTTCACCTCCGTCTGTGGTGCACCTTGGAACAATCACTTGGTATATCAGGTGTTCCGGGTGTTCTGTAATTACCTCTGATAAGAAGGTATTAGTTGACATGTAGACACTCTTGACCAACGGAAATACTGGAAGATCGAACTCCATCCCACTCAGAGACGACACTCGTAGTGCTTCCCTTATTTGACTGGATAAATAAAGCCTGGCTCCAGGTGTCCCACTCTGTGAAATAGGAGAGATATGGAAACAAGTACATTTTCATGCAGATGTGGTTATAGCCCCAGTGTGCAACTTTTATCTTTTTATCTTTTATCTGAAGGTCAGTGTTTAGGCCAGAAAAGATCCTAAAGAGTAAATTATAAGTCCACGTACACACACACGCAAAGAGAGAGAGAGAGAGAAAGAGAGCTTCTTCTGTGGTAAAAGACGTTAGCTTGTTGTTTCTTCTTTACTTTGGTAAGTCATGTGTAATACATTTATCTTTCAACGTAACGCTGGAAACCTGGAGCTGCCCGCTGTTATTGGCACATGCAGGCACTTAATCAGACAGTTGTTTAGGGAGCACTAGATTTGCTTTGCGTTCTATTGCCGATGCACGCGTTTTCAGCTCTAGTCCAACTGTGTGCAGCTGTCTTGCTTTACTAGTGCTAAGTAACACTTGTGAACTCGTTTGACAGTGTTTTTTAATGTAAGAGGCATTCATTTATATTAAAATGTTGTGCACTGCAGGTTTAAACCTTAGAATCTTATGTCTTTTTTTCCCTGTAGATGAATTCATGTCAAGTTTTGTTCTTGCCACACCTCTTTGAGCACAAAGATGTTTGAATGTTGACAGGCATTTGTTTTGCAGCTGTTTTTGAAAGATTACATATCTTTTCTTTTGCTCTTTATTGATTCAATGTGTTATTATCAAAAGTTACACGATAACCAGGAAAGTAGTGTTTCCCACCTGCAGCTTCTCCAGGGCGAGGAGAGGGTAGAGGGCAGAGCTTCGTTTCCACAGCCACAGAAGCTCGTCATTCAGGGCCATCTCTGCAGCAGGGCACTGGCCGGTGTAATTGGCTAACATTGTTTGGGCTGGGTCACTGTTGTAGCAGCTGGGGAAAGTGGAGACACCCCATAATGCTTTGGGCCGCAATCTTTTGACCTCCCGTAGAGTCTCTGTCATTACTGACTGGGCGGCTGCCTCGAAGTCCACCTGTGACCAGATAAACAGAGCGCTTTTCAGTCCCTCCTCAGATGATTTGGATTTCCAAAGTAACACAATTAGACATACACTCATTTAAAAAGAATAAGCTGTAATTCTAGTCACTCTTGCTTTATCATGTGGGGACATTGTGACAGCTCATTGAGCATTAATGCTGCATGAAATCAGTGGAGTAAAACATTTTCCAGGAATTTGAAAAAATACTTGGTCAGGCACCCGGCATAGTCACCTCCACCGGTGTCTGGGAACCTCACAGATGGCAAAACTCTATAGTGACTTTATCGTGGACACACTTGTATAATTCTCTTAATCTTTGCATACAAGTACAAATAAATGGAAGCAGAGATAGCACCGTAAACATTCTAAACATTGTCATGAAAGGGGAATCAGCACCTTTTTTACTGAAAGCATCTTCACAGATACCATTTGGTTCAAGTACCAAAATAATGTCTCAACCCATTTACCTGTAAATGTACATACAGTATATTAAGTACATCGTTTACTACGTCCTTTGTCATTAAGTTGTCCAGGTAAACTGCAAATGTGCAAACTTTTATCTAATCTTGACATTGCACCTTTACTGCATATATAGACTATAGTAATACAGATGTAGCTGTAGCCTTTGTATAACTTACATATTTGTGATGCCTAATATGAAATTATAATATCAATATAGCATTCTTCCTTCTTCAATTCCTGACTCACTGTTGTGGAGCCTTTGTGTTTATCCTACTAGTTGCATCACTTAATTGCTTTTTCGCTTCCTTTTCCTTTGGCACCTGTTGAAGGTGCCCACTTCAAGACTTTGAAATATCATTGTCAAAATAATTGGCATCCTTTAGTGTCATAGTGCTATAGACTTTCTGTTACTCATCATATCTCAGTGGATATTTGCATTTTCCGTCAAACATTGTTGAAGACAAAGCACTCGAGGAGGAGTTGCATTTTCATTAACTTTGATTATTTCCTCTCCGTTACCGTGTCATTTCCCCTTATCTTTCTTGCTTTTATATTAGTTTTTATATTATTATTAGTCCACTCATATACACAGACTTGTATTTTCTTCCACCTGAAAATTGCTTACCTGTGACCACTTCTCCACCTCCTCTGGAGTCCAGCTAGGAAAGAACGTCTTTAGCAGGTTCCTCGATGCTTCCAGATACATAAGCTGCTTCTCTCTGTTCCTGGACCACTGGGGGACCCATTCTGTCCAGCGCAGCACACCCAACCCGAGATACCTTGGTGCAGGTAGAGTTTGCTCCAAGTCCTGCTGTATCTTCTGGAGGTGGTTGTCGAGTCGTGTGTGCTGTGGTAGCCCGCCATTGACTGGAGTGTCTTTGTCCACAAAATATGGATATTTTCCAAGTGTGTCCTCGTAAAAGACAGCCACGCGGCCCTCCCGCTCCATCCCAAAGGTTCTGGGATTTGGCCGACCAGAGCAGGAAGAGTCAGGGATACCCCAGAAAATGATAAAAGGCTGTCCAGATAGGAGAGGGGGGGTAGCTGGCTGGGGAGGACCAGCTGAGCAGAGGTCAATAAAGGCAGAAAGCAGGACGATGAGGATGGGCACTAAACAAGAAGGCTGGATTTGAGGAAAGGTTGATGAAAATCTTGTGGCTGATGTTTGAGTCCTGCGATTGTAAGCGGTCAGTTCTGGTTGTGGCCGTGGGTTTGGACGCGACAGCGATTTGGTCCACGCCATTGGAGCAGCCGATGATCAGGCTCTCACCTCTTCAGGACCTTCACAGCCAATCATGTTCCTGTAAAACAGTAGAGATCAGAGTAGAGATCAGACACTCATCAGCCTGCATCGTGAAACTTGGACTTTGTGTCTTTGACAGACACAATAGTTCCTGTTGCTTTTGGAAATGCGGCGGCAGAGACTCGGTGGCGGTTGGTGCCAACTTTGGCAAACAAAGCTGAAAACTGTTTCTGTGACTTCGCCACACAACAGTAATGAGGACAGACACAGCTCACATAAAGAGAAGCATCAGCAAACAACTCAATTATTAAAGACATCGATGAAAAAAAGATGGGATGGGTGAACAGCTGAACGAGATTTGCTCTTCTTATTATTCTCAACATCACTTTCTTGGGGGATTATATGGAAAAGGTCAGATAAAGAAAGAGAAAGTATTACAAGCTGTACATTATTCATTTTTCCTCTTTGGTGTCGACTGGGATTCCCTCAGTATTTTACTGTTTCTGCAGTTTTTACTTACTTCGGGTTTTGGTAGTTACAGTTGTACACACATACCATATTCTGATGTAGAAACCACAACATATTTATATGTATACAGTATATGGATGTGTATCTCTTGATATTTCATATTATCTATTATATTTACTGAGCTGGATTTCTTGTCACTTCAGTGCCTAAAGACTTAGAATTTAAAATGCTTCGTAAATCAATTCATATCTCCTTCACAACATTTTGCCTCCACTGTTTTATGTTGTAAAATCAGCGACAGATCATAGAGTTCTCATGGGTTTACCTCAGACACGTGTGCCTTTTAGAAAGCTGGAGTAATTAATATTTTATAGTGTCCCTGTTGAAGGATACAGTAGATACAAAAGTAAAAAAAAAGGTTGTGCATCAACTCCACTTCTAGTCCAAAAACCAAATAGAAAAAGACATTTGTCTCTCTTTCATTATGATAGTGTAATGAACACGTGCCTCTCTAAAGCGACAAACTGTCTCCCAGCAAACTTTCTTTGCATATGAGTGTTTGTGAAGATCTCATCCAAGCGCTTTCTTCACTTCGGTTGTTTTGAAGCCTTGTGGAGAATACAATGACCTGGATGACTGAAAACCTTCACAGACATTCTCAATAAATATTAATCTCGTCACTCTGCACATGTAAGTTCAGTGAACTGCATGTGATTCCCGTTCCCTTCTGCTAAAGCAAAACTTTTGATCTTTACAAACTATTTACTCATATCCTTTGCTCACTTTAAAGACTCTTTTAAGCCCCTTTTCCACTTATGGTCCCAGCTTGCCTTGACTCACCTCGGCACGGTTTAGGTTGGTTTTCCACTACATAATTGTACCTACTCAACGTGGGCACGGCTGCATGAAACTGCCTTGACTTTGTTCTTGACACACAAACGAGTGACTTGTAAAGCAGCTTTTTTTTTCAGTGTAACTGAATCATTAGAATCAGTTAATTAAAAATATTTGTTCAGTACTTCCTGCATGACCGGAGCACAGACTCCGTCTGACACAGTCACTTTCTGCATGGAATTTGCATGTTATCCCCGTGTGTGTGTGGGTTCTCTCCGGGTTCTCCGTCTTCCTCCCACAGTCCCACATGGAATATGGTGATTAGGTAAATTGGACTCTCTAAATTGACCCCGCCTATCGCCCTATGTCAGCTGAGATTGGCACAGCTCCCCACACGATCCTCATGTGTGGAGGATAAAACGGTAGAAGATGGATGGATGTTTTATTAGAAGTTTGTTCTAAGGGATGAAAATCTACACTCAATACAGTGCTATTTTATTTCACCTATGTTAAATAGAAAAAAAAAAAATCCATAAAGCAGCTTCAATCAAGTGTGTCAAGTGTTTTTACTGCACTGTTGCTCACCTACATTTGTCCCAGACTGGGAAATGCTAATGTGAACATATAGACACATTTGTCACACTAGTTCCAGACAATTAACACCATGAGTCATAGTTAATGTCCCCTCACTGCTGCTAGATGACACACAGTGTCCACTGTGACCACCGTGTGCGTCACACGGCTAATCCAGATAATAATGAACATCGTGCTAATAAATGTCAGCGGTACATTCAGGCCAATTTAAAGAGCTGGAGAGTGTGCCAGACTTTATCATTTAACGACTCTACACTTAAGTGACTGATTCTACTGTGTGACATTGAGCTGGAAGTACAGTTAGGGTGTTCTTTTGGAGTTTAAACAAAAAAAAAAAAAAAATGAAACCACCACCAACTTTAAATGCATCAATAATTTAATAGCAAAGCAGCGGCAGCAGCAGCAGAGACCGTAAAACTGACTTTGAAGTCTGAAGCACTGCAGTGTTTTCCTGCCAGTGTGTTCTCCTGGAGCTTTAGACTGTGTACTGAGATGATGGGAAATGTTCAAATGCGGTGATAAAAATATGAAGGCAGATGGGGTGCCGTTTGTCTTTTTTGAAAAGACAGAAAATCTTCTGTAGTTATCTCTTTGAGGCAAAACAGTTTTGGGGGAATAGAAGGTGAGAACACCGTCTTCAGTAATCTTCTTTAATCTGAAGATATGACAAACTAGAATAACTCTACACATTTTCATTTTTTGGTGCGTTGATGTAAAATGCAGAGGAAGGGACGGTGTTTGAAATAAAGTTCTAACTTTGCAGCAGAGCGACACATCATTTCATAATGCTGATGAAGCCTATCGGCTCCACACGACTCCAGATCTTATCTTACCCAGTGACATTCCTGCGCTGCACACAGGAAGTGATTTGTTTTATGTCAAGACAGGTGGAGGCAACAGCAACGCTGTTCTTGTAAAGCGAGACATTGGCAAACAAGAGTGTGACTGAAAACACAAAGACGACTCCACCAAAAGTATGTTTGATGAGTTAATCAACTTCATTTTCGGTGTGTTATTCAACAATTCTTATGCTAAAACCTGGAAATAAAACACAGAGAATCTATTTGTTGACCCAAAAACATCTTCTGTGACCCAACCCAGATGCTTTACATGATATGGCTGTTGTAAAGTAACGGCTTGTGTTGGCTCCCTGTACCTTGTAATTATTCATTAAAGGCACATTTGTTACTCCCTTGTTTCCTCGTCCTCCTCCTCTTCCGTACTTGCTTGTGTGTTCCCTTAATCCTCTGTACCTTCAGAGCACTGACATAATAACCTGTGGACTGTAATGTCAAGTGCCCTTAAACCATATTCCCACGTTTTTTATGATTTCAAGTGTCCTTTACAGTTTTCCACCGTTATTACTACTGTTATTGTTACCATCATCACTAACCATATTATTTATAAAAAAAAGGGAGTTATCGCCTGCTTTTTAAAAACACCCACGATCTGGTCTTAAAGTGCTTCTTTGTTATGCCAGTGGCTGTAATCCAATAATACTGTATGTAAGCCCACACTTGCTGGTAGTAGTGAATGGTAAACGTGATAACGGGCTAATCTGGTCAGACTAAGCCTCTGGTCTGTGTTTACCCCTCTGTCTGGGCACAGAATGATCTTGAGCCCAACGCCACGACAGCTCAGAGAAAGACACTTCAGGAGGAGCCTCTAATGTCAGCCTGTTACTCATGAGGTTATTTTCTAATTCCAGCATTACTAATTATAGTTATTTCATTTTTTCCTAATGATGTTTCTTCTTCACTTCATTTGTCTCATTCTCTCCCGTAATTGCCACCATGCTGTGCCAGGGACAGGGAAAGAAAGGAAGGAAAGGAAATGTATTAATTTCAAACTGCTGGGATTTTGATTTGATCTTGTTGCTGTTAAAACAACTCAGATGCTCATATGTCAACATTGAGGTCTCTTAAAGCTGCAGATTTACAAACACTGATATATGAGTACCCGACATGGACCATAGTACAGGACGACACATTTCCTTTCTTGTGTTTGCTATTGAACTCGTTAAAAACCTATAAATTCAATTAGGTTTTGCTGCATTTCCCCCCAGAACCTTTCAGGAGTGAGATTAAGGGAAATTTGTGCACCCTTTAAGAGGATTCAAGAGGATTCAGTATAGAGTTGATGGCACCGTGGAGAGGGCGATGCAGGGAGGCTACAGGTTAAAGTGCCACGCCTTTAGTGTGACTTACCCTTACACTTGAACAATAGCATGACCCTGGCTTTCTTGAGCCTGGAGTGGAACCTTAATTAATGTTATTGGTAAAAACCAAAGCAGGACATACACATGTTGTAGGACAGTTTGCTAATATCTAAGACCAACTTTCAGTTCCCTTCAAACCTGGTGATGCCCTGAAAATGTTGCACAGTACTCGTGTGTTAGCTGCTCACACAGAAGTGAGAGGAAACGGTTGTAGGAAGCGGTCGGTGAAATTAGCTGAGATTAGGATGATACCTGCGTCACTCCAATCTGATGCCCAGAGAGGAACCAACTGTTCTCTTTTTGTGTCGCAGTCTGACATTATACTGTACTTTTCTTGACTTTTGGAGCAGTGCCATTAACACACAGTGTGACTGTATTTACATGTTGTCATCGATGATGTTGTGTTAGACACAGCAGGGATAGTTACGAAGATGATGGAAGTTAATGTAAAAGTAAATGTAAATAACCACACGATTTACATTTTTACAATCGTGGTTCTTTCAATGTCCTCACTCTTGCTCTCCTCTTTCTCGGCTTGCTATATGTTGAGCAATTAGTCCTGCAATATTAAAACGGGACAATCGACAAAACAAAGAGCGATGGAAGTATCAGATAGTTGGTGAGTCACCTTCATGTCGTATTTTCTTTGTGTCTTTTCTTACTCTTGTAAAACATACTGACTTTTCACGGCCCCCGGTGATGGAGCCCAAATTGCTTTGTGGTGACCCTGATGTCTGTTCTCTCAGCAGCATGAAGATGCTTTTTTTGTCCTCCTTTGTCTCTTCATAAGACAAAGTCATTTTGGGACTAATTTTGACTCTGTGGCTCTGATTTCAGTGCCACTTTATAAATGACATAATAGGCTACATGCAGTATTGCATGGTTCAAGTGATCGTCTGCCTCAGTCAATAATGCACCACAAACTATGGCTTAAACATAATTAGCCTTTTTTTAGTTTTTAAAACTACAAAGTTGGAATCTTTCATTGACACAGGTGTCGCTCCCTACAATAGTGACTCAGTTTCTGCAATTCCTCATTGTGTTACTTCTGTAGTGTGTGCACATGTGCTGTGTCTGAGACTGCTGAGGCAGTGAGCTGCAGAAACACTGCATGTGTTGAATAAGGTGTGACGTTTACAGTGGCAACGGGAGGAAGAACAAGCAAAGCAACATAGTGGATGCCAAGTGCTGGGAAAGGAAAGAGTTGTGCACATCTTTGGTTGGATGGGTTAGGGTTTGCATATCGTTTCAGTAAAACATAATTTTCATTTTGTGGAAGCAATTGTTCAAATAATATATTATACAATGCGTGATGAGGTTTAGTTCTTTTTGGAGCTGCAACTATTTATCTGTCGATTATTTTCTCAATTAAATGATTCATCGTTTGTTGTTCGGAATGTCAGAAAACCTTCAAAAATGTTGATCGGTGTTCGTCAAACCTGGAAATGATGATGTTCTCAAATGTCTTTTTTTGTCCACAAACCAAAATCATTGACTTTTAATGATTTCTTTGTTATCCAGAGCAAAGAAATGAAGAAAATATTCACATTTAAGAAGCTTAAACAATGGGAAATGTTGTTTTAATCATGAAAAAAGCTTCAAACCGATTATTCGATTATCAAAATAGTTCTTTTACTCATGAATTCTCACGGGATGATAATTACAGGGGAAGTCACAAACATTTAATTCAGTGAATTTATTCATGGAGTTAATTGAATCCAAACAAAAATCCTCAAGTCAAGAAATCATGAATGCTGATTATTGCCATACCAAGTTAGGAGACGTGAAACTTACTGAGGCCGCAGTCGCTCCTGTCTTCACTCCTGTGTGGACATGGTCTGAGTTTCTGCTCCTGACATTTAGTCATTCACTCTGTCCCTCTGTCCTCTGTTTTATTCTTTTTTCTTTCTTTGTAGAAAAATCAAATAATCCCGTTGGATTTGTGAGTTCATGGATAAGCTGTGCATGTGTAACATGCAGCGAGAGAGAGCCTGACATCCGGAAGCGAGAGAGAGATAGGGAGGGAGGAAGGAGATGAAGAGACAGAAATAGACAAGAGAGTTAAAAACACAGTTAAAGGATAGAATGGGGGGGAGAAAAGAGAAGGATATGACACAGAAAGGTAAAGAAACAAATCCGAGGAGAGGTAGAGGAGAACCTGTCGGTGAGATAGGAAGATGGGTGGGCAGGTGTGCGTGGGCGTGTGTGTGTGTGTGTGTGTGTGCGCCAGGCTAAGCTTCCTTACTAAGAGAAGGTAAGCAGGGTCAGTGTCGACCCCGCCGGCTCACATGACCAACGACACTGTCCGTAATTCTATAATCCTCTGCTCTACTGCTGCCGCTCTTGGCTAAACAAACACAAGAGCTGTGGAGGATCACACCTGTCTTCCTCGTCCTTCTACTCATCTCCCTCTGACGCTCACTCACTCACCCTCCTCCCTTCCCTCACCCCTGTTCTTTTTTAATCATCTCTAAACAAAATATTTTAAAACCTTTAATTTCTCCACCTCCAAAACCCTCTCTCCCTAATCTCCTTTCTTCCAAAGGTGACTCTGTTGTTTAACACTGACCTTTCTTTCAAAGATTCAGTAGCCACAGAAACACCAGCATCGGGTTGGTGTCCTTATGCTCTTATTTATTTCCATCTGGTTTTTTTTTTACCTCAACAAGTAAAAAATAATTACAGACAGTGAACAAATACAAAAAAAGGAAAGATCACAAGTGGTCACCGTTGTTCTCTCATAAATACGTGGAAGGGTTTTAGTTATGAAAAAGGCTTTTAATGAAATCCATAACATTTGATTGGATCACTCTGAGCACTATGTGAAGCTGTGGTGACATTCATGCTGTGTCAATCCATTACTCACTCATTCACACAACACTTTACTGTGAAGAGTAAGCTATAATGCCTTTCTGTTAAACCCACAATGCAATGCTTCCTATGCAGAGACACAAAAGTCACACATTGCATTTCTGTGAACAGACGAGAAGGAATTGATTCTCTATCGGTGCGGCCCTTTTGGAAATGCAAACAAAGCATTATTCCTCTAAACTGTTGCCGAGTCTCTGCTCATATGTTTCCATTCAAATGTGTCACAAGTGTTACAGACATTTTCAAAAATCTATGGATATATTATATCATACAATATAATGGAATTAGATTTGTGTTGTTATTTTCAAACAAGACTTTTCACGAACCAAATAATATATTGACTTAGTCATTTAAAAATGTTGTTATTTTATTGTTAGCACTTGTTCACTTGTTGGTTTTTTGTTTGCAATTCTGACCATGGGGGGGGGGCACTTTTTGGAGCGACAACTCAATGGACCTGAAGTCGTCACGGGTTTGGAGTCGCTGCCCATCTGGAACTCGTTCCCCAGGTTTTTCCCCGTCGACATCCGACAAAATAATTGTAATTATCTAACTACGTTTGTCAGATTATAAATGTCAGATACTTACAATTATAAGTTCCAGATGGACAACGAGTCCAATCCTGTGACTACTGTCACTCCAAACCTCAGTAGCCAATCAGCAGGCAGCTTCCTAAGGACAGAATCGCAAACCAAAAACCGCGCAGCAAAGAACAAGTGTATTTTCAACCAATAAAATACAATATTTTTGAATGATTAAATCGATATTTTATTTGCTTCTTAAAAAGTGTTTTTGTGAAATTATTGACACAAATCTAATTCCATATAATATAGGCGTCTTACACTAGTAAAGGAATGTTGTGGTTTCCTCATCAGTCCGAACCTCTCACCTGTCAGTTCCATTATTTTACGTTTTATAACTACCGTCCTTTATTTTCTGAATCAGTTTCCAATTGCTCTTATTTGCATTTACCTTTTCTCCATAAGACAACTTTTCCAGCTCTATCAATCTCAGCAGCTATGACGCTATATTTCAATCAAACATTGCGCTGATGGAAACCCACCTTATCACTCAGGACAAACAATACGATGATGATAATGGAGGACTCCGCCAGTATTATGGAATATATTTGTGTTGAGGATTTGGTAAAAAAATAACCCACAAACCCTTATCAATGCATGAAAAAAACTACAGCTCTCTGTCTGGCTCCTTGTTAACAAAACATATTTATATTCTCCATGTACCGCGCTCATTTCTGCCTGTATTCGGTTCCTCTCTACATCATCTTTTTCTTCATTGTTTCTGTCTTTTTTTCATTTTGCCTCTTATATTTCCATCCCGGCTCTTTATTTGTCCTCCACGGCTTTTATATTCCATCTGTCTCCTCTAAGTTTTCTGTCATTTCTTCCGTTAGAGCTGTCACTGCCCACAATAGCTAATAACCCGGTCAGAGAATCACACCTGTGCTCTCGTGCTTTTTTGAGAAGATATTTTATTTTTCCCCTTTGCTCACCTGCTGTTCTTTTTCTAACATTGTTTTTTTTTTACCTTCTACCTTCTCTCTCTGCTCCTGGCAGTGTTTTAAATATGAGCAGTCAACATGAACATCAAATTAACGTCAATCAACCAAATCAAATCAAAACAGGTTTATTGTCAATTTTGCTGTACCTGCCACACAAGGGCAAACAATTACTCCACAATAAGAACACTGTTTATTAACTCTTAGTGCTCACATAGCATAGACCTGTGCGGCATGTGCACCCTTTGTAAATTGCCATGGGAATAATACACAACTCCTTATATGGACATCGTGGGGGTGTGTGTTCATAGGTCACATATTCAGTTTTCTTATGTCAAAGTTATGATTAATAGTTTGTTTGTTGATATAAAGTAGCAATAGACTGTTTTCTATTTGTTCATAAAAAAGTGAACTTTGAACTGTGACATTTCCAGATTTAACAAATTGGATCCGCTTTTAAACATTTTGATTACCTTTTGCCTCAGGTGTGTATGAACACTCACACATATATTGCTCATTCATTCAATTCTAGCTGGAAAATCTCACTCAAGCGACACAGGAGTGCGTTAGTTTAATCAGAAAACATCAAAACCAGAAGCTGGCTAATAATTTGGCTGGATAGCTAAAAACTTTCACTGAATATTAGCATTGCAGGGGAGGATGCTGTCAGAGAAATCAACCAGGAGAAACTTCTCATACTCCTCCATGCAGAGGAACTAATGTGTCAGAAACACGCGTTATTTGAAGAAGAGAGGGCACAGAAGATGAAGAGATGCTTGAGCTCTTACAGGAGACAACTAGACTTCACTGTCACACCTATGAATTGTTTATAAAAAAAAAACCAATAAAAAACAAAGAAAAACTCTGGTTGCAAAACAAACTTTTGTTGTGAGGTCTCAAGATATTCGTTTGACCGGTGCCACAATGTCACCTGCCACCAGGCACCTATTGGACAACGCTAATGCTGTCAATGACATGGCTTTGTTTTTCTCTAAATGGGAGCATCATTTACAAAATGCCTGAAACTAGTGATTGAGACCATTAACTGCTCAGGAAAATGTTTATAGATGTTATAAACCAAGTGATCATTAACAAGTAGCTTCATTTTCCCATAGATTTCCTTTCAAACTGAGTTATTTTTGCAACCAGTGGAGTCGCCCCCTGTTGGTTGACTGCTTCCTCTGTCCTATTCCATTTCTTATAAATAGATTATAGTCACAGACTTTGCTGTTAAAAAGTGGAAACTGCAGTGGTTTACTCTAACCTTGGGCAGCATCCACCTACTAATGGTCCTAATGTAATATATAGAAACAACTATTGTCTTTTATCTTCACTACTTATCCTTTGAGGGTTGCACAGGGCTGGAGCCAAACTGTGTTTTCACCTGTTTAAAATAACATTGAGTCATCATTATTCTGAATTAAGAGCATATAAACTGATATGGAATTGAAATTGAAAGTAAATGTACCAAGATCAAATACTGCAACCATTTTTTGAGGCAATTTAATATGTCTTTGTTATTTGCTTTAAGCTTGAAATGACCAAATGTTGCACATATTACAGATTAACATTCAGTCCCCGTGTGTGACTGTTGAACTAGGCGTGTACATTCGTGGGTGGTGTTCATCTACATTCTGCACAGTAGCTACTGCTCTCCGATGTTACATTTTCCAACCTTTTTCTTTTATTCCCGCTGAGGCCTCCTGCACTAAAAATACATGCATCACAACACAGGGAGTTTGAGATAAAAGCATCCACCACATGCCGAGCGGCAGACTACACATGAACTCTGCATGTCTCCACGTCAGCAGTCGTGTGTGGTATCTGTGTGCTCGCATGTGTTTTCCTCTCCTACGTGCACATGTACCCTCTGCATGTTTTTTATATGTTGCACACCAACATATACCTACACAAGTATTACTATGGAGTATTAGGGCCACATGTCATCTTAGAATTCTGACTTCTTTTTTTTAATCTCAGAATTCTGACTTTTTCTTAGAATTCTGACTTTAATCCCAAAATTCTGACTTTAATCTCAGAATTCTGACTTTTTTCTCAGAAGTCATGCTGTTTTGTTTTCTTTCCTCTTTCAATTTTTTTTACATGTGGCCCTAATACTCTTCCAAATATACCATCCCAATCAATGCTGGTGTTTCTGTATGCAATCATTTTCTGTTTCGATTAGGTTATAGGTTATGCTACACATTCAATTACGTTAAAATCTGGAAGGCGTCCAGTGTGCTTTGCACATAATGTGCACATATATGTACATCTTCATGTGTGCTATTCAGTGCCGTTTGTGTTGCACCAGTATTTGTCACATGTTAATCCCACTTCTTAATGGTCTTGTCAGCAGCAGGTGAAGGATCTCGTATGAATCCGTGTTATGTTTGCGTGAGGAAATCCTCGGTCCTCTCCAGGGTGGAGCAGACGGATGGTACGGATTATACAAAGGTTACCCTCAGGTTAAACGCACGTGCACCATCAAAGATCCACAAACATACCAGTACACAAGTCAGATTATATGTATTCAATACCCTGAGGTCATCTGATCTTCTGACGTTTCCCTGGAATCAGATCTGCTAATGGATGATGACGATGATGATGATGATGATGGTGATCGCACAAGACAAGCCAGCATATTCAGATAGGAATAGGACAAACTGGAGCAGATTAGTGGACAGGAAGCAGATCATGGGTAACATTACATTATAGTAAATTATTCTAAATGGATGGTAATCCTTTTGTAATACGGAAATAATATTATGGTAATGCAATCTTATTTCTATCGTAATCATCAAGCTTGATAATTACAATGGAAACTATGTGGTGGCATAAGGGAGGAATTCATTTTAACTTATTGTTATGGTAATCCATATTGATTCACGTATACATTTCCATGTAAAGGTATTAAACTGATGGTGGCCTTTATTCATTCTCATTACTAATGTATTGCATAGATATTGCATGGATATTATGTCTGGAAACAACATGGTATTGCTGGGATATTACCTTCTTATTACCACACTATTACCATTGTTATTTCCAAGCATCCAAAATAAGAAGTGGATTCTACTGCTCAAAATAAACCTAGATTTTCAGTAAGACCTCACAGTTGTATTTTTTATCACAATTTTAGCATCTCATGAACGTTAGCATCCAGTGTTTGTGCCACACAGGTCCGTTTTATGGATGCAGTCAGGAAAAATATGGTAGAAGACTGATAAACAGTGCATTGCTTACCAAAGTACTGAAGGAAGAAACTCTATTGAGAGCTCAGTTTTCTTTTCTCTCTCTCTCTCTCTCTCTCTCTCTCTCTCTCTCTCTGAGTGGGGATGAAAAACTAGGTCAAAGGCCTCCTTCACACCTGGCATTAAAATGCGTTTTCTTTGATCAGATTGTGATTGTATAATGCTTCACCACATGCATTTACTCCTGGTATTAACACACGTCTCCTGTGTCCTCATCAAGATCTGATTGCTATCCGATCACAGTCACCTCCCCCTCTGAGCGCTGCCATATCAACAACAACAACAGTGTTCGCCGCACGTGAAGTCGCGCTATTGTATGGACTCCTCTTTGCTTTTGGAGGGGAATAAGTCGTCTTTGACCGTAGCAGACTAGAATATGTAGTTTTGTTGCTGCCGTCACAGTAGCTGTGCTCGGAGCCACCAAGACGCATCAGAGACACATCGCATTTATACTGTTCAATCTGATTACAATGAGTCTGCGACCACCTCCAAAAGAGGTCTGGCCGATCGGATAACAATCCGTCCTCGTGTGTATTTACACCTGTGTTTACAAGTGGTCAGGCGCTGTCTAAATGCAGTCCAATCGCAGAAATTGCATCTTATGCCAGGTGTAAAGGGGGCCATGGAGAATGCAGTGTTTTGGTAATAATTGTCCACAGTGAGGGGATAGAGGTTCTGTATTTAACCCTGAGAACACTTCGGCTGCTTTTTTCCATTACTATGTTTAAACGTACAGTATACACAGAGGCCATAAGAATGTGCAGTATAGAGTGTCTGTACAACCTAGACAAAACAAAATATAGATAAAAAAAAAGTATTTTGATCAGCTATATAATCACAGCAAAAAGCAAAATGTACTCAAAAACGTTTAGAATCCGATTGAATTCGAGAAATTTGGAAGTTTGCTTGGCACGTTTTTATGAACAAAAATGAAGTGTACATCTTCTGCACAATTATTGCTACATGATATCACTACTAAAAATTTGAGGTAAAATTAATCATAACTTTGACTCAACAGAACACAAAGAAAACACAGTTTGTAAAGCCTGAATATGTCCATATAAGGAGTTTACCATGGGTGCACCTACAGCACAGATATGTGCCGCGTGTGCACTAAGGGTTAAAGCTGCGGGGCATCTATGTATCATACTATGAATCACCATAGTGAATAATGACTGTGTGAGGGATCAGCACAGTTGGACACCAAACAAAGCTGCTGCAACACTGAAAGAGCCACTTCTAAAACACTCATCCACTGACACTTGAAGTGCCAATCATTGGCATTTGATGAGCAGTAGTTGTGTGTGTGTTTGTGGGAGTGATTTTAGGTTTAGAGAACCATTATCAGTGCAATGTCAAGGACTGATACTTATTTTATAGATATTCATAGACATTTCTTCTCTCCACAAGAACAAACAACAACGGTATCATTTTAAGTGTTTATTTAAAAGAAGAAAGAAATGATTATTATCTTTCTGTCTGGCAGTACTGAAAATGCAAAGATCCATAAAAATGATTGGTTTTGTTCTCTATTCGATTCTCATTTCTGACTGAAGTGTGCCTCTTGACATAAATGTGACCTTCACTCTGGCTGACATGATTATTATTGCCGCATGTTCCCTGCTTAGATGTGTTGTGATTCTAGAATCTAACAAGCCCTGATTTGCTTAACTTTATAAGTCAAGTCAGCTTTACGTTCATATCAAAGACACAAAGTAGTGTAGAGAGGTCACTTAGCTTATCACATTTAGTTTTTATAATAATAATCAGATCATTTCCTACCAACTGCTCACTTTTGGCTAAACTTTAATCTACCACAATCTAACTTCATGTTATTTTTAACCTTGTTTGGAAATCTACAGATCAATGATAAATGTGTGAAAAACAATATCAGGGATTTGAAGGATTAATCAGACATTTGAGAAGTGGAAGCAATCATTCCCGATCCTGATGATGGTCATTAATTATATGATGTAGAAATGAAATTTTGTTGAACGCCAGCATTTTAGTAACAACCAGTGATGCAGGCTGTGATTGAACCAGAGCACTTTTCTTCTTACATTACTTTCCAACCCACCGCTGGTTTCCCCGCTGTCTCTCATGCTTCAGATACCAAATATCTTGTCAATATTGCAGCTTTGAATATTTATCATCAGAGATCTGAATTTCAATTCCAAAGAACCCTGGGTAGATTCCATCACCGACAAGTTTGCGTGTGTGTGTGGGGGGGATCAGATTAGCTCACACTGCCATATATATTGTGGGTCAGTACGTTACACACAGATCGGTGAGGAATTGAAGGGAAAACCTTGTACACTTCATCAAACTACAGATGCATTTCTGAAAGAAAACTTTTTTACAATGACTACAAACGTCCATATCTACATGTTTTCACCACTCGTTGCAATTTCACCAGAAATTAGGAAATGAGAGTCATGATCATGGAAATATTTATTAGGGCCGAACAATTAATCAAACTTTTATAGACATCGCAGTACAGCTTACTGACATTTTCAAATCGCAGGAGACGCAATATTTGTTTAAGCCAAAATGTGTGTCAAAATATAATTTTAGATTATTGTTTATTATTATTACACATCCTATTCTACAGACTGAAGAGAACATCTTGTTTTTCACAGAGCTGCACAAATATCACACATTAATCCTTTTCCAATGTTTTTTTTTTTAATGAAAATGAGAATAATGATGTAAAAATGACCATTCCCTCGTGAATCATATCGCAGTCACGTGTCAAAATAATTGCAATTAGATATTCATTCAAAATCCTTGTAACAGTGGTTAGGGTTAGGCACAAAAGCATCTGGTTAGGGCTAGAATAAGAGTGACACATGACCTTTGGTCACCAACCCTCCAAGTCCAAGTGAAACTGTCTAGTTTTTTGCAAATGTTGACATGACACATATAAAACAATTCTCCATAATTTGTAGAAAGGAAAATAGCAACGTTTTTCTGTGAGACTGGTTGGAAGAATGTTGTTTGTCCCCGAGAGAGAGATTTTTGTCTTTTGTCTGTGGTCTTTACATGCATGAATCATGCATAACACTAAACACAAACCTGGTGTCGGGCTGATTTCTGTCACTATAACCTGGATTGGAGTGATTGGGATGCAGAGAGACAGCTCCCTCTGATGGTTAGAGAGAGCGAGAGAGAGAGAGGGGGAGAGACAGAGAGCGAGAGAGACATGCAGAGACAGCAAATGAAAGAGCAAATCCACACACACACACCAGAGAGTGAGTGTGGTATTACTGTTTGGCTGACGTTGCTGCTCTCAACTCAAAGAATTGCAGTGTGAAAGCACCTCTATTGTGCTCTTTAGTGTGACAGTATCCAGCAGGAATGTGAAGCTAACTGGTCTTTTTGCACACAATAGATATGATCAGGTTCAGCGGGGACACCGACCACGTAGTTTACAGCTGACGAGCAAATTAGAAAAGAGACAAACCAGAGGAGGCAAAGCTGGAGCTTCTGCGTTTGTCACCCCAAAACGAGCAGGAATAATTTATGTAAGAAATCACTGCACCGAAGTGACAACAGGTTTGACTCATGCTGAGTACTTCTGCTGAAAGCCAATGTTACCCAATACAATCTACAAGTACGTTTTCAAAGAAAAGGGTTCAAATAATAACTTCAAGAAGAACAACACTGACTGCATCCTGATGGGGATTAGACTAAGGTAAAGAAAGAAAGTTAAGAAAGATTGAAGGACAGACATGTGGTTAGACAAAGAGGGGGGAAGAAAAAAGTAAAAGTGAAAAAAGGAAAGTAGGAAAGGAAGAAGAAACAGCACAAAAAGGAAGTATGGAAAAAGTGGAGAGAAAGCGAGATGGAGGGAGGGATAGGAGAAGGAGTCACTCAAGTGGTCTTTGATCTTTGTCATTTAAGAGTGGAAAGGAAGGAAATTACAATGTGTGTGTGTGTGTTGAGAGGCCTAGGCGGATGTTTTCCGAGCTCAGCAGCCGTGTCGGGGTAAGGACAGAGTCGGGGGGGTGGGGTTGGTGGTGGTGGATGGTGTAAAAGAGGGAAAAAAAAAAAAAACAGCGTGGAAAAAAAAGCGTGTCTCAGGAATTTACAAATGAAAAGAGAAGGTTTTTCTCTTAATGCGATTAAATTTTTCCATTTCACCGCTTTCCCGGCCGACAGTTTCAGCTCTTTAGGAGCACAGAGCCGCAACGCAACGCTGTCTTCAAGATGGGACGACGGGGGGTGAGGAGGAGGCAAGGGGAGCTGGTAGGGGGTAAACAGGAGGCAGTGGAGAAACACTGAGACGCGGAGGGGAAGACAGACGGGCAGAAATGTTGTATTTCAGAAACCACTTTGGCAGTGTTTTGTCTCGTGAACATTTTGTGCCAGTGCAATGATTCAAACTGAGAAATTAAATTGAGAAAGTGACAGACAGAGAGAGAGAGAGAGACGGACAGAAACAGAAGGAAATACAAAAGGATTAACTTTGAATAGGCTCAGCATTGTTGGAGTAAATGAAGTGTTTTTTTTCAACTTTAGACTGTTTCCATCAATGTAATTAGTTATAGTGAATCAAAGGAGCATTTGCTTTGGTTTAGTTTATTTAACATAGACGAGTGACGCTGTAACAAACACAGTTTTGAAAAGGGATAACAAATGACATTTTCTGACATGTTTCCATTCTGAGCTGAATACAAAAGCTGGGGTGCAAACTTACCAACATGTGTGTGTCTTAGTTTCAGTATGACAGTTTTCGTATGCAGCACTCATAGCCTCGTTACCTCACCTTTTGAGTGTGGGAGGAAGCCATAGTGAACACACACACACACACACACACACACACAAACACAGGCATGCAAACTTCTCACAGAAAGGCCCTGGGTCTAAATTAAGTTTAGTTTAGTATTTGAAATATCCCATATTTTAAAGATAAAAGACACATTCCGTATTGAACAGATAAGGAATGCGCTTTGTTCCTTACTTTTGATTATCAAGTCCATGACAGTAAAATTACAGATTGGTCCACTTGTGAATTTTGCTCGTTTTATATGACGAAAAATGCAATCCTGCTGCCCTCTCCATTTGTCTTGTCATTCATTTCAGTCGAAAAGAAAATGGGCATTTTTAATTGGTCATTCGATTCACTGTGATTCCTGTGTATCTTAGCAACAGAGACGTGGCAGGACATGAAGGTAAAATGGAGTCCTGAGAATACTGCTCCGGTTGAAAAACAAAGAAGATTGCAAAAATATAATAAAATTATAATATCAATTTACATACATACTAAAGTTACATACTTAGAATTACTATTGTAAAACAGCAGAACTGCATATTTTACTCAAAGTTCCTTATTTCCTCATCAGGAAGTCGGCAACCCAAGTCAAAATGCTTACCTTTTTACTGTTAGGCAATATTACGAGCCACCGTTCCTCTTTGTGGTCCACACTGTCTATGGGCAAAATGAAACTATTTTTCCTGCAGTAGTGTATTGTCACTTACCCCGTGGTAAATCTTCACTAATATTTACAAATATTTTTTTGTGGGCTATATGAGCAAGTCCTAAATGCATTTGTACAGTTATGCTAACTGTGTGTGTAGCTTTGAGCTAAGGCTAATGTTATCTTGCTATCATATTAGCCAGGGTATATAAAACATATCTACAATAAAATTTTTTGATTCTCTGTCTCTCAATGAGCAAAAACAGTCCAAAAATTGGAAACTATATACAGGTGTTCTTCCCACTCTCTCCTCTCTGGCAACAAAGATGCTGTGTGTGCTAAATACAGTGTGTGACTGATACAAGAGTCATATATCAAATACATCATGATTAAAAGTCAAGAGATTATTTCAGTCATCACAGCTCATCATGAAGGGAGCAAGGATATCTATATTGTGGAAATCATAACAATACATTTTATGTTTGTGGCAGTAGAGAACAACTCAGCAGTGTCCGTATATGATTCGTCATCTGAGATCCATAAATGCTTCTGTACTAACATTTGTGCCAAAATCCATCTGGTGGATTTTAAGATATTTGAAAGGATTCAAATAAAAATGAGACACAAAGTCAGGAGATCATTGAAATCATCTGAGTGTCCTCTGGAGAACGTGGAGGTTTGTACAGAATCTCACATCACTGAATGATTGCCAAGCACTGCGGTAACACTAGTTTATTTATTTCCAAGTAAATAAACTATGACATCTGAAATTTTATCAAAAAACATGATTTTACAAAGGTGGCATTTTATCCAAGAAAACATGTTAACACTATTTATTTTTTATAAATAATTTACTATTTAAGATGGTACTTCTATCCCCAATCCCCAACCTGGAGGACCAAGTGGTGAACGGCCTGTTAGCAAGTGGCTAAGCTTTCACTGATATGTCACTGATGCACACAGGATCCTCCACCTTGACGAGCCACCAGCACAGCGGGAAGAAAAATGAATTCCTGCAGATAAATTGTGAACTTCTCAGACAACTTTGAAAGTGAGGATTCAGTTTTTGTGCTTCATGCTGAAGTTGAAACAGGGAGGGAGCACTGTGTGGTGTTTCCATACATCACTGCTCTGGTGGGTTTCCACAGAGACTGTGTTGATTTTTCACTCCTACCCCACAATGAATAGGAGTAAACTGGCCATTTGAAAAATGTTTTGTACAACAAAAAGAAAACACTTCACTGGGAAGGTTTCCGGTTGAACTCATACCTGGTTGACAAGTAGTCAAGTACACAAATGCAATTAACTAAACTGATCCACTGTAGATGTAACCAAAGAGTCTGTGGGTGTGAATGCATGAGATCATTGAGGCATCAAATGAAAATTCCTCTCTTTTTTGTATACACACACACACAGTATACTTTTATCACAACTTTAATACATTAAAAGTAGGGGTTGGAATCTTTAGGCGCCTCACACTTCGATAATGATAATGATTCAGGGGCTACGATTCGATTATGGGCAGGGTGACAGAACATGTGATTGGTCGTAGCAGCGGCTCCGCAACTGGGCCCAGTAGGGTTAGGGTTAGACGGGACAGACGGAGCTATTTACCTCGATTTTCCCCCAAACTGTTGTAGTTTTACTGAGATTTCTTATCCCGTGCAAATTGGCCAACAGGACATAATACAGATGCCCTGTGGTAAAATGACATTACTCCATCTCCCCATGTAAAACTAACTGTCTCACTGTATGATCACTGACCAAATTATTATCTTTTTATCAATGTGTGTATACTGGAGCCAGTCTTTGGTGATAATGTGAGCAGTTTTAGTGACGTAAGATTCAGTGGCAACAGATGTCCAAGCATCACCTGTATTTGCTATTCGACCTGCTTTCACCAGTGAGGCCGTGGCTTCTGTTTTGGTTTTGTTGTTGAGAGTCGGGATCGCTGTGCCAGTGAAATAGCGCTGCTCTATCTATAGACTCCATGATTCTTTGTTATGTGCTCCCCATAAAGTTCCGCCTCCTCGTACCATCTACTTTAGTTTTTCCCCACCCCTAATTAAAAGTGTAGACAGGGAGATACAACCTGCACAGGTGAGAATAGGTGTCTAAACTATATATACATTTTTTTTTTTTTACAAATTCTCCAAACACCAAGCAAACTGGGAGAAGCAAGGGTAGAAGAATGAGTCAGCTAAAGCCAGAACCACCACTAGTTTGTGTTGCAAAAACAGATTTTCTTTTAGAGGTAGGTAAAGTTTTAAAGAAAAGAAATACTTGACAAATGATGCACCATCTGTGATTTTCACTCAGGCTCAGCAAGAGCAAAATTAAACCAGGCACAGCACAACATTCTGACAGATGCTGCTTAGTTTTCTGATGTAATTTGTTGAAGTGTTAAGTCTTATATTGATGTATATTTGGTGGAAGACAAGCCTGAGGCCATGTGGGCCATTAAACTGTGTTGCTTTGTCCTTCTAAGTACATTCACGATGACAAATACAATGTTAAGTTTAAAGGTGTTCTATTTTTAACATAGGAAGCAAGTGAAATAAACAATCCGAAGCTCCGCTCACAGCTCGTAGCATGAAGCCAAAGCAGAGCATCATTACGTCTTTAAAATGGCTGCACAGTGGATCATATGATAATGACAAGAATCACTTGTTGCACCTTGCAGCTCCCTGTTTTGGTTTGTTTTTCAAGTGATCTGTTCCACTCTGCATCCATTAGTAATTACGGGCCACGGTTCTCCAATCCTGCTATTATTAAAAACAAACAAACAATCACACAAAGGCACATGCGAAGAGTAAGTGCAGAAACAAAAGAGCCTTAATCAGCAAGTGAAGATTACTGTTTGACCGTGTTCACATTCACTTGTTGGTGAGTAAACAGAAAAGCGGACTTTATGAAGAACAGTTTTCTCCATTCTGGTGTTAACAAAAAAGAAAATGTTGCATTGGCAACATTCAAATGTGCTTGTTGCTCTTTAGTGCTCGGGCCAGAGTGACCACAGTCCAGTCTGGGCCAAAATCCTCCAATTACACACAGTCTAGTCTGAACTGATGCCAGACTGTGGATTCTCACTTGTGCCAACCTGTGTAAGTGCCCACATTCTGGCCCTTGTAGTATAGAGGGAGCTCTAAAGTCCTGCTCTGTGGATGTTGCTCAGGAACTTGTGTCTCTGTGCCAGCTGGCTGTCTGAAGTGTCACACATTTAACCATGGAGATGCCATGGAGGGAAACGCTGTGTTTGTGAGGCCAAACCTTTGCTGGGTCCAGAGAGGACACAGCTTCAACTGGCTCTGTTGGCACGACAGCGTCATACATCACCAACTGAAAAAGAATTAAAAAAATTCAATCAATACTTGACTGCTCATGTCAGATATGACAATGTCAAGATCAAGTTTTCTCCCTTTCTCAATCTCTTTATAGACACATCCGGAGACATCGGCAATGTGCATCCCAATCAGAATGTGCATCACGTCTGAGCTCCAGATGTGATGTGCAGGTTTAAAAACAAAATTTTCTTCGCCTGTTTAAATCCCGCTCATCTCTCTAAAACATGATCATGAACGTTTACAATCCCTCCACCAGTTAGTTTTCAGAGAGTCCAGTTTATCTGACTCTAATAATGCAGCCAAGGACAAGCCTGTCTGTGGCAGAAATGAACCAGGCAAAAAAAAAGAAAAACGATTCTGATGGAATCATTTATTTCACCAACGTGTCCGTACAAATGATAATGCAGTTTCCAAAGCATAGCAGAGCTTTCAGATTGTATGTGTATCTCTGAGTGATTTGTGGCTCTCAAATGCAAAACACAAGGGTCATTACCTCCTGAAGACAAACCTCACTCTGTGCCGTTATTGTGTGTAGCACCATATTTCACACAAAACAGACAATTGCATTTAAATCACAAGGTCCGCCTTTATGTCATTTGTTATTTTCTACCCCCTGAGGCTCTTCTGTGCCCACTATTTTGGCATCTCTTTCCACCAGAGTGTAACATCCATCCTGCAGCCAATCAACCTGGAAGCCAGCAATCCTGCCTGCCCGTCTGCCTGCCAGCTCTCTCCTCTCAGACCGACAGGCAGTGAAGGAATGGGCTGGCTTCTGGAAGCTAATGGTTCATGCCCTCCTCCCAGGGCTGAAAATGGACTGGAATGTTGTTTACCTCAAACACAGCATGACACCGCACAGTAAAAAATATCAAAATATAGAAGCTTCAGTCTGAGATTCAGGTAATTTTCTTCAATGATGAGACATGCTGAGGTAAAACAATCTTATTCATGCCCCCGAGATAAAATATAGTTTATTTGATTCTGTAGCAATATTTTTACATTCAAAGCAGAGGTAAACCAATCATTATTGTGACAGAGAGGTTTCATATCAAACCCTGGGAAACAGTGTTGTGTACGCACTAAAGACTGAGCCAAACAGTGAGATAAAGAACAACTGAATGCCATTAAATTAATAGTAATTTTGGTGGTGCAAGTTTTGTAGTGAAATATTCAAGTATTGATGTGTATTCACTCCTTTTTTGGCTTTGTGTCTACTGCTGAAAATGTGGCCTCAGGAACAGAAACAATACCAAAGGGGAGCTGACAGCTCGAGTGAAACAAACATCAGCTTTTTTGATTGACTGTGACTAATTGACTTCAGTCGTGACATTGATGTATTTTTTTGTTTTTCCATCCGCCTTCGAGGACAGATGAAGGACAGGTGGCGTCACCGAGGCAGCACAAGTGACATTTGACTAAAATTCCTGACTCCTTTTGATTTGTAAGGCCTGCGGACATCTCGTTTGACGTGTTTAATAGTTTATATGTGTCACTGACGACACAAGAAAGCTGTCAGTGGGGGCCGTCTTGGCGCCACTCTGGACATTCCTTGTCTAAAGTTTAATTGTAGGCACCTCAAGTGGCATTATCCAGCAACCACGGCGTTTTCAGAAAGACTGTTGATGTCTGTGTTGATGGATTTAATGGCTCTCTGTGTCTATCGTGAGATGTGGCCCAACACATTCAGGATGGGGCCCGACATACCATTGAAAGCTCAGATCAAGGCTGAAAAGAGTGACAATGAAGGTGAAGTGGGAGGTCCATTCATTTCCTTTCAAAGGCCTCTCGCAAGGGATTGAGTTTGATGATAGATGATGTCACAGAGGTCACAGGTCATTTGCAGAGCTGTGGAGTCGCGTGTCAGACCGAGGTCAAGGTCAATATCAAGAGAGTTCAAGTGTGACTTGTTGTCCGTGATTCAGGAAATACAACCAACATACTCTTATTATATTGAAGATTATTTTTGCTGTCGGTGTTAAAATGATTTTACTTTACATATCAAATCTGTCACAGATCACGTTTGCACTTGTGATGGAAACTGAACAGGACATCATCTCTTTCTTATTTCATTAAAAGTTCATTTTTATACTTAGCTGAATGTGTAATATGCAACCCGTAATCACACTTTGCACAAATGAACAGACCAGCCAGAGTGCTGAAGTGTAAGCTAACCATGTGAATAAAGAACAGCGATGTCCTTTTAAAGCTACCGTCTTACCATGAGATATCAGTAAATCTTACACAGTGGAACTGGCAACTTGTTACCTTGAAAACATTTGTTCTTTTCTCTACGAGGGCTCGTTTGAAATGTCTGCACAGAAATGAACAAATAACTGATGTGTGAAAACAAGGTGAATGTGAGTGACCAAGTATTTACTAGAGTGGAAATCCCTCTCCTGAATGTTAAGGCAGAGGTGGAAAGGGCAGCAGCTTGAGCAGTAGTAGTTTTCTGTCCAGCTAAACTATGCATTTTGAGTACTGGCAACTGACCTTCAAATCACCTCAGACCTGCAGAGGATGATCCAGAAACTGAAGAGTCTGCTCCGTATGTGCGGATAGATGACCTTTCAGAGAGCTTTTTCAATAGGTCTCCTTTGCCCCCGGGTCATGAAACCTGTTCGTTTTTTAAGGTACACATACAACATGGCAAGATAATTTACGAAAGGGAAATTCTCTTTCAACTCCCCGTCCACTGAGAGGTCAGACGTGTGAGAGTCCTCATCAGGTGCTGCGCTCTGCTACAGCTCAATCACAAGTGCTGTGATTGTTAGGCTCACTGCTGCCTGCCGCTCATCAGTGCTCGAGCCGTTTGTGTGTCACTCAGAGCAACAAAGCGCAGCTTTTTAGATTGCAGCAGTGCATTTAAACAAGAATGCTCTGACAATTTTAGACTGCCTGCCAATAAGCTGCCATGACATTGGTGTGTGTGTGTGTGTGTGTGTGGCATCTAAACATGCGCGCAGTCTACTGTACAGTCTGTGACAAATGTCCTCTCCTTCACATGGCTCAGCTCAGGAATGATCATTAATTCTTGACAGTTGTGCAGAGCACACTGCACGTCCAGGGCCAACTTTCAAGGAGTTGTGGACGTTAATATATCAGAGTGAACAGTATGATTGTCAAGTGGTGTGCAACACATCTGTCTTTGTCACCAGATGCTCTCATTCCTGTCACAAACTGTACCAGCAGTACGTTTTGGCTTCCTAAAAGTATTTAACCATGGCAACAACTTCATCTTCAACCCTGACCAAACTTTACTGTAGCCGTCGGAGGCTAATCGTAATTGAGTCATTCTATATTTGGCATACACAGTATGTATTTCAGGACATTAAAAGACGTTGCACATCAACAGGGATGTGAATGAAGAGCACAGACTTGGAGATGATTTGGTAATGAAATCTCTGATCGAGTCATGATGATCTGAGCTCATTTTACTTCGAGGTCCAGTGTGTAAGAATTAATGGTGGCAGTAGATGTTGAAACAAATGGAGAACTCTTCCACTCACCCCTCCCTTTACCAAGCGTGGCAGTGAACTACAGTAGCCTTTGCATACCAAATAAGGATGTTAACATGCTTTCACAAATCTCTCCATTCTTCTGCTCTCTCCGCCTTGTCCTAAATCTTCATTGTTCTGTGCATCAGTGCGTATGTGGGTATAGCTGCTCTTCTATGTTCGTGTCGTAAGCTTCTGTTTCCATCACACGTCCGTTTGGGCCAGGCTCCGGTAAACACATGGCAAGTCGGCCGCCTTCGTAAAAGCCAGACCTCTGTCTATATAAAACATATAAAAGGCTTAATCCAAGGCTACAAAAACCCAACAAACTTACAAACGTACACACTAGCTGCATAAAGAATTAAATATAGAATAAATAAAAAAAAACACATCCATTCAAATATGTTGCCACTGTGTCACATGCTAAACATTAATGCTGCTATGCTGATGTTCCTATAATTAGACAATTACAAGTGGCCCCATGTGTCTTACACCTCTGTTGTTATTCGTTGTTGTTTTTGTCGTACACCCTGAGCCTCCATTGTGTTGCTGGTGCTGTGAGATGGATGCACACACTTGAGTGGATGCTGGGCTTTTAAAGCAGGTTGACACACTGCAGTTCAAACGGGAGGCACGTCAATAAGACACAAACAGTCACACGCATCCAAACATATTAGAGGATATTAGAGCAGTGTGGTGAGGCATGTGAGTGGCGTGCCTCTGTGTCATGGTAACCATGTGAAAAGGAGTTGGAACCTAAATGTAGTGGAAAGAGGCTGAGAAACGAGGGGGTGAATTTCTTGCATGAACTTCTGATTTTGTGCTCAGGTGAGCATGTCGGAAAGTGAGTGAGTGAGTGTGTGTGTGTGTTCTTGTATTTGTTACCTCTGTAGGACCTTTTCTGGCATACACACTTACCTTGTCAGGACCAGTAGTCCTCATGGAGACCAAAACCTG
This sequence comes from Solea senegalensis, assembly GCF_019176455.1. Taxonomy (NCBI): domain Eukaryota; kingdom Metazoa; phylum Chordata; class Actinopteri; order Pleuronectiformes; family Soleidae; genus Solea; species Solea senegalensis. The sequence goes on from NC_058031.1 coordinate 17,364,373, forward strand.
GCAGACACTCTGCTTGAGTTTAGGTCTGAGATTTGAATTGTGGTTAGGTTACATTTAGGGTTAGTTATTATCTGGTTATGGTTAAGGTTAGGTATTATGATTTGTTAGTTGGTTAAGCTACTGCAGACTCCTGATAAGAAAAGTCTCTCTCTCTCTCTGTGTGTATGTGTTTAACATCAATGAGCACAACTTAACGAAATGCACCGCTGTGCTGCAATTTCTGGATCACAAAACATCCATATCTTTTTGTCACTCACTCACTCACTCTCACACACACACACACACATAGGAAGGTGCCAGCTTCAGTTGGGCGACAGTTTTGTTTCCTTGCTATGAACCTGTTTGACCCAGCCACACACACACACACACCGCACATGCAAACATGTAAAATGGATGAAGTGCATCGTTCTCATTCTGAAACACACACACACACACACACCTCTTTTCTTACCTCCTGAAGTGTAGACATTCACACCCCTCAGTGACTGTGACAACAGGGCTCATCTGTCATCAGACACACACACACAGAACAGAGGGGGAGAAAATAATGACTGTGCGTGTGTGTGTGTGTGCGTGTGTGTGTGTGTGTGTGTGTGTGTTCGTGTCCGCGTGCGTGTGCAAACAGCATGTACATTCTTTGAGCCACTGACCCGGGCTCCGTGGGTAACCATGACGACCACTGCTTCACCATGGAGACGACTGTTACTCCCTTTTACTCGCCCTCCACACGCTCCCTCCTGCCTTGCTCCCTACTTTTCTCACCACACCCTCTTCTCCTCCCTTGGTGTCCTTCTCCATCACCCTCACTTTCCATCTCTCTGCCCCCCCCCCCATGAAAAATGGTAGTGTAGTTTATTTGCGAGTCAATCCCACTGCTGTAAATATTCTCTGAAGCACCAAATGTGTCTACCTTTTCTGTTTGTACATTAACCAGACCTCCCGACAACCTCCCGATCTTTGTTGTTGTCTTCTTTTTTCTTTTCTTTTACCTGTTGGATTTATTTAGTGGGAATGTAAATAGTACTTTCTTCAGATTATTCAGGAGACCCTGAAGGGAAGCACCAGGTACCAATCTGCAGTGACACAAACATTCATGCTCATCAGTGTGGCTAGTGGTCATGATCACGGCCGGCAATTATGGCGAATCTGCACCGACGTGATATTTGTCATAATTTGTTGAGCAGCAGTTACATTGCAGAGTGAAATCCATGTGTCAGTTAGAAACCAGGTGGAAGCAGAAGCCTTGTTATGCCATGTCTGCTGCTGCTAAGTATAGCCACTGCTCACACTGGCTAAGAGTTATACAAACCACTGCACACTGATTTATTTATTTTTTCCAAGTTAATGAACAATGAACAAAACTCTGGTTTCTGGGTAACAAGCTTGCAAACAGAGAGACTCATTCATCATTAGCATGGCCCAGTGTCCCACAGCTCCCAGCTGCTATCTCAGAATTGTCTACAAGCATCTGCTCTGTGGTGAAATGCACACAAATCTGTGACAAACTTTACATTTAAATTTGCAAATATATATGTATATATACATATATATATATATGTATATATGGATGTCCTGATAACACTTTATTGTGTCCGATACCGATACCACAAACTTGAGTATGTACCGATACCAATATTATTCCGATGCAGTCATTTTAGACCATTTATGGAACTATGAAGCTGTTAACAACACAATGTGTGCTCATTCCAAAGACTTAATTCTCCAACTGTGTAACAAATATTGTTCTCCCAAAAAAAGAAGAAATAAACAGCCCAAACATGACTCAGCTAAAAATGCTTTTGCTCATTTTTATTTACATTTTGACAGTCTGTGCATATAGTGAACCATGTGATTTTTGGATTGTATCGGATTTTAAATTTTTATATCTGATACAGTGATTTTGAACAATATGATATACATATAGATATATATATACGTACATACAAAACACATTATTTAATTCCGGTTTTACCAGGTCTAATCATAAGGGAAATCAGTGGCCATGGTTTATTTTTTAGGGATTTGATTATTTTCACCAGCTTGTTCACTGCAGCTCTTAGCAGCTCGTACTTGAGCACTATAACAGCAACTGTACAAACATTTTTTTTACTAGGGATGCACAATATTATCAGAACAATATCGGTATTGGCAGATATTGGCTTTAAAATATATAATTGGAAATCGCTCTCAATATATGTGCCTATTGGATATTGGCAAAAAGTCTACTATGGTGCATACGTAATTTTTAGCTTAGCAAATACTGTGTATTGACATCTCGGTATCATATCTGAGGATTCTCACTTATCACTAACATGTCCTGATCTTATAGTTTTGCTTCTTTACTCACGTGTGTAACGTCCTGGAAAGCTGTTACACAGTGTTGACGGTACAGCTTTTAATGATGTAGTTCATCCTTAGCAAATAGACAGACATGTCTTTCCTCTGCTGTCCCTCAAACTCAATTGGTTAGACGGAAGAGTGATGAGCTGCTCTATCATAAGTCTGCAGAGGTGAACGCCTTCTCTCTTTGGCCGCTGTTTGCTGCACTTTCAAAAAGTCAATTTTTCTGAAATTTAGAGAGGCAGGCTCATTTTAAGATTGATGACTATGGATCTTCAAAATCTTATTAAGGATACTGAATGGATTTTGTTGGCCTCAGGGTTAGGGAACTTGCTGTGGGTACAAAACCCCACGTAAAAAAAATAAAGAAAAACCTGAAAATCGGAAAACAGCAGTAACCTTTTTGTCACCTACTTAAGAAAAGCACAGTAAACTGCTGCTTCTGTTGTTGTTGTGTCACTTTCATTAAATTAAATTAAACATCACTAATTAATGTTGCTGTTGTTACAAAGTACATGACGACAGAGAGAGAGAGAGAGAATTTATTTGGACAAACGTGATAAAAATCCATTCCGACAGTGAACTGCTTTGCATTTACTGACACGTGCCGCCTTTATTTCTGCTGACATTGACACGTCCTTCACACCTTTACAACAGTGTGATCAGAAAATGACACTGACTGAGTCAGAAAGTGACACGTCGGGGGGTGAGTCAGTGGTTCAAGGCCAGTGCTGTGTCATGGTTTAACTTTCACAAACGCGATTTTCTGCTTTTCACGTGTGTGTGTGTGTTTTCTCTCTTTCTTTGTCGTCATTTACCGGCAGAGGTGTATTTCTGGCTCATTTTTGTAAACGTTGGCAATGAGAACATTCCATTATTATTATAATAAGCTCATTTGCACACCAGGACGTTTTTAGTTTGTGATTTTTATTGCGTCTTGTTCGGTTGACAGTGTTCATAATGAGGGGCCGCAAAGTGAAATGTGTGAATTTCTTGAGCAAGCATTTCATTGTTGAAGCAAACAAAGCACAGAATAAATGCGAGACTTCCCCGCAGAAGTCACGGGAGGTGCTGATGTGAAGCAGAAAATGCTGCGCATACGTAAAGATTCACATTGTTTCTATACCAGTGAAAACTAAGGCAGTGCCGAAGACCTCATTTATCATTCTCAAGTGCAGTTTCTTCTTGTCAGTGATGAGACTCGGGTTGTTCTTTGCAGTAATCTCAGAAACGTGTTGTTTACCTCTACTTTCTTTTTGAACATTATTTAATTTCTCCCCCTGCCTGTGCGCCACAGTAAAAGTCTTCAAATGAAGCTGAAACACAATGAAAAAAACAAAAAAACTGTCATCTATCTATAGCACAGGTGAAATCCTGGTATTCAAAACAGCCCACGTCTCTTCATCCATATACAGTAGTTGCAGAATAGTGGCATCATGCACCAATAAAGGTAATACCACAGGTACTTAAATCTCCTACTGATTCCCCCCCTCTTCCTTCAGTCTTTCCTTTATTTCATCACCTCCACCACTCATCACCATTCTTCTTCCCCGTCTGTTCCTCTGCACTGTCTCACTCCTCATCACCTCCTTTTTTTCATCTCATGTCAGATGATCTCTGAGGCTGGTTTGATCCCCAGACCAACTTCCTCCTCCTTCCCTCCCATCACTCTGTCAGTCTCACTCTCGTCTTGATTGTCTGCCAGTCTTCTCTCTCTCTTCCATACTTATTGTCACCTGGCTGCCTTTTTCTTTTTTTTTTTTTTTTGCTTTGCTTCTCCTTTGTTTCTTTTCTTCCTTTGCCTCACATCACCCTTTTCCACTTCTTTTCTGCTCTCTTCTCCTCCTTCTTCCGTCCATTCTCATTCCCGTGTCTTTTGTTTCTTTAATCGGAGTCTCTTGACTTTTCTGACTCCTCCTATAACTTTTGCATTTCCCTCTCGACTGGCTCCATTATGCTCCTTTTGATGCTGTTTGCCTCCAAATGTCCAAAAAAGTAAAAAAAAGAAAAAAAAAGTGATTTTGATAATTGATTCAAATGGATTTCAAATGGATTTTTTTTCAACACTACGGAGGTGTATATGTTTCCATGTCTTTGTTCTCTGAATTCTATGACCTTCCCACGTTTGTGTCTTATAGCTTGCAGTTCTTTCTCTCACTTCACTCCTTTCTCTTTAGGGCCCTGCACATTTATTTCACCTTTTATCTATCATTTCCTTTTGTCTGTCTCTTATTGTCTACTGCCATAAGCTTTCTGGTCTTTCTCTCCAACCTTTCATCAAATTTTCTTTCAGGCTCTTCGACCCTCCATCCTCTAATTTTCACTACTCTTTTTCAGCCAGCCCCCTTACTCGCTGAGATTTCTCCCCTCTTTTCGCTCTCTGGTATCTCTGCTGCTGTTCTCTCTTTGCCCCCATCACACCACACTTCACACACACCTACACACACAGGCAGACACACTTCCCTCATTCATATTCCACCTGTCAGTCTACTTGGAGTTGTCTGGGGGAATCAAACCACCTTCAAATTCATCATTTTATTCTGATTCGCTCTCCGAGTCAAGGTCTCTTCTCCTTTTCTCCCCCACCCCCCTCTGCGGTGCACTTGGTCAGTAAGTGTATTGATTTGTGCAGATTTATTTCACATTTTTGTTATTGTTTGCACAGATAAAAAAATATGAAGAAACACAAATGCTATTTGTGAGGCACAGTCGGTAGACTCGCTGTATATATCGTGTGTACACACACACACACACACACACACACACACTGACACAAAACTGTATAATGTGTATAAATTTCTCCTAAATTTGCTTCCAAATGCAGAATACATAACAGGCAAGGACAAGGTGAAATTTAAGAAAGAGGCAGGATGAAAGAAAAGAGGAAAATCCTGTCTAGCCTGCGTAGAGGACAGTCAAGGATTCTTGGAGCTTTACAGGGTATCACTACTCTTCATTCTTTTCTTTTTTTTGGCAGCAAAAGGGAGAAAACAAAACTCAAAGCAGTGTGAGTGTCAACGCACATTTTTAACTCGAATTATTTCCTTTTTTCTTTGAGATGCAAGTTTTGAGACAGCAAGTAAAGCTGATAGAACAGTTTGTTCCACCGTCACGATTGTGATGGCAAATGTGAATGGACTCTTACCACAGTGCCACACTCTACACTGAAATCTGAGTACACTTTGACCTCAGATTATTTACCTGGAATCAAAAAGGATTATTTACACAACAGAGTTTGAAAACAGTGCATCCATTTGACTTACTGTTTTCAATCAACATGAATGATGCAAACGAATGAAATACTGAAGGAACGATGCGTCTGTAAACGCTCCAACGTCTCCTGAGTTAGTGATAACAGGTAGTGATTAAGGTGTTCGGTGATTATTTTTGCCACTGTCGCCTCAAATGAATCCATTAGAGCCATAAGAGTGAACCAATACAGTGCAGGTGGAGGTCGTACAGTTCCACTCTGTCTCCTAGATAATGTGTACCCACTTATCTAAACTGCATTCTCAGTCAGTGACGCGACATAGAGAACGTATCACAAAATAATGGATGTCAACGACTTCAATGTGATGGTGTTTTAACTGCTTATTGCTACTACTGTGGTTATAAGCACCTGGCTACGGCTAAGAAAACATCACGTGTCACCCATAGCATCACCATCCTTCCCATTAAAAACCTCATTGTGTCACAATGTTCTATAATGCCGTAAAATCCCTGTAATCGCACAGTTGCAGTGTTAAACCACACCGGGTGTCTATAAAAACACAGGATTTCTCCTCAAATACCTATGTCTCTATTGTGATAAAGCAAAAGCAAACATCATTTGAGAGAAAACGTGTTCCGTGTGAAATCTAAAATTTTAATGCAGTCTTGTGTGGGTGCATATTTTTGTGAGTCGGGGTTAAACAGCTAAACAATGAGCTGAAATTAACTTTAAAGCTCCATAAAGCCAAAGGCTGCAGATCCCGGGGAGAATTCTCTGTGGGTTTATCACTGTGAATGACCTTTTCATAATGTCACCTTTTCACCTCGTCACATGACACAACAGACCAGCAGCTTATACTACACTGTGGCTACACTGGCTGTTGTCTTGTTGTCCTCTGTTGCAGAGAACTCCATATTTGTCTTATTTGTCTTATTATTATTATTTATTATCTGCAGCCTCACAAATCGTTTATCTTGACTCATTTTGAATTACGTCAGCATACATTCAGGTCTTTTTTCGGGTACACTGTGGATAAACCCAGCAGCACATTCTCTGAGCATGAAGAAACCTTACTTGTGTTTGATGATCCAGACATGCTCGAAGCACCATGAACTCTAACTACTGTCGCTTTGCGGTAAAGTTATGTGGCATGAAATGATCACGATTCATTTTCTCCTTCGTCCAATTCATTTAACAGCCCTGGCTGGTTACTGTACTCCACTGGCTTGTTGTAGCTGTGGAAAACTCCACAAAGAGATTGTTGAGCTATTTTCTTTTTGTTTGTCAAATTCACCAAAGTGGGGGAACATTTTGATTATAACCAGTAATCATGTCATTTTAACAAGGGAAGGGCATTTTTATATTTAGCTGTCTGAATGTGGACTGCGTTCCTGTGCCCCAGCCCCCCCTCCCCTCTCTCTGACATGCCGATGGGTCTCCTGGTGAGGGGTGACCTTTCTCCTCAAGGAGAGAGAGAGAGAGAGAGGAAGAGAGAGTGAGCAGCAAATTAAGTGAGAGAGGCAATTTAAATTAGTGAATGACAGTGGGATAGAAGGGTGATTATTTCCTGTTTTAAGCCAGAGTTGTGCATATATGTCGTGTGTTGGTGGTAGGTTACAAAGTATGTGTTCCAAGACACAGTATGTGTGTGTGTGTTTGTGCGTGTGTGTGTGTGTGTTCATGTGTCACTTGGTAAAATGTGTGAGTGAGGAGGGGGAAAAAAAAAACTGTGAATGTACGTGTGTATGCATACCATATGTCCAATGTGTGTGTGTGCTGAACTGATGGTAAATAGAGATATTTACAGCATTGTCTCCATGTGGTAACCATGACGATGCCACAGTAGGAGAGGCTGTCTGAATCAATGCATTATGACATCAATGTTTAACTCTCTCTCACTCTCTTTCACACACACACACACACACAGGTTTGCATAGGCAGTCTTGTCAGGGACCTTGCATTGGCTTCCATTCAGTTAGACAGGCTAACCAGAGCTTTAACCCTAACCAGTTAGTACCTAATCCTAACCATTACCTAACCACAATTTATATCTTACCTGTAACTTTAACCAGAGTTTCATAAATTAGGTTCTGTCTTATTAGGATCAGGCTTTGGTCCCCATGAGGACCAAAAGTCAGTCAACACACACACACATCCACACGTGAAGTGAAGTGAAGCAGATAGAAACCTGTTTATACTCTCGGGGGTAAGCTTGCTTGTAGTCTCTTAAGTGCTCTTGAGAACATCCTGTTGAGTGGTAATGTGGTAATACAGTGAAGTCTGTACCAGTGACTGGATATAAACATGGATGACATGATGGGGACTGAAAGTGAAGCCAAAACATCTCAATTGACCCCTGGTGGTTAGCTGCAGTATAGAACGTAGACCCTGCCTCCTTCATGTCAGCGGATGGGACACACACGGGACAAGATTGTCAGCGTGAACACAAAATAAATGGTGTTTTCTCCATAAGGCACTTTGGAATATACAACCACAGACACAGGCAGACAAAAACAAACAGACAGCTACAGCAGCGGCAGTAGTTGTGAGCAGCTCTCCAGTTTAAAATAAACCCACTAACTCCAGTGTTCACACATTCGTAAGCCAGTTTTTCAATGAGTCGAAAAAGCATCTGGCGTGTGTTTGCAATGGGAATAGAAACAATCCAGGTCAAATGAATTTGCACTTCATGCAGGTTTTTATCAGCTCCTGCTCGCGTTATCAGTACAATAATGTAAACATGAGTAATGTGCCAATATTATCTTCTACTGCCATATTTTAGCAGTCCATTCACTGAGTCTGCACTAGGGCTGCAACGATTATTCGATTAATTAATTACCAAATGAATCGTATGAAACTATTTTTATAATCAAGTCCTTTGAGTGTTTTTTTGAATAATTAAAAAAAAGCTCTCAGATTGTTCAGATTGTTCATGTTTTCTGTGTTTTTTTATGCTCCCTATAACAAAGAAACCGGTTCATGGACATAAGACATTCAAGAACACCATCATCAGGTTTTGCAAACACCGATCACGGTTTTTTCAACTTGTTCTATGTTAAAGGTAGGGCTGGGTTATAATTCAATAACAATACATAATGTGACATCATTTTCTTCAATGTCAGTATTACAGAGGTTCCATATGTATCATCTGTATGCTTAGTGCAAGCAAACTTTAAACGTGACACATCACTGCCATCAATGTTTCTGGACCATTATTAACTCAACATTCCTTCAGGAGCAAAGCTCATTATTTAAATATCTGACATTTTATCACAAGGAAATATCAATATAGACTGAATTGAAAGTTTATTGTATCGTTATGAAGGACTTTCCTCAGCTCAATAGGAAGCATGTGTGAGTGATGACCACTGTAGTACTGGGCGATCTCTGAAGCTGCTGCTGTTCTGTTTAAAGTGAGCACACTTGAAGTCACATACATGTACTGTCGGCCAGCTTACATCACTTGACCATTCCCATTGGCTCCCAACAGCAGTGTTAACAGAAAAAAATAACCTTTATACGACAACCTGTTATTTTGACTTAAATAAATGAAGCAGAACCCCTGCTTAATTTGGCATAAAAGAGATTTTACTGTAATATCAGTCAGTATGTTTCCATTCCAACAGTTAACCTTGAGCTACTGCTGTACTTAAACTATGCCATTCAACTGGACGACTGTCTTTGTCCCAGTATTCAAGCACTGTAGTGATTTATTGACTGAAGCGTGTCTGCCTCTGCTCCGCTAAGTGGCACAGCTTAGTACAGTATTAGTACAGGCACAGTATTATGTCGCTTTTCCACTAGCGCGATTCGCCTTGGTACGGCACGGTTATTTTGCTTTACCAAACCTGGTACTTCTTTTAGTACCTGCTCAGATCCAGTCCAAGCGAGCTGATACTATGCGTGATATCGTCAGACTGCTGTCCACTGATTGGTCAGAGGGCCGTCACTGGAAGAGTCATGAGCGCGACGGCCGACACAAGAATCAAGCTGAACAATGCCAAACTGTAGATCCGTTCAATAGACATCACAACCCTGAAAACTACCATCTTTGACTATAAAATATTCAATTCTTGAAGCTTCTGTCTCCTCTTTAGTCCAAAATAAGTACCAGTCTGAATTCCACCATGTTTATGTCACTCTTGTCTTCTGTCTTCTGCATATCAGCTTCTGAACTGTGGTGCATGTGCAGAACACCCAGGCTGAATCTGCTCCAACTGAAGGAATACATGCAGTTGTCCAATTCAATTCATCTCACATTATCATGCTTACACAAATTTTGAAAGTCGGACTAACACAATCATTCGGTGGAAGAAAGGGAGAAATATAAGTCACTCAAACATGTCACAAGGATGTAAGATACAAGGGTTTTCCCTCCGATGATAGTGAGACAAAGTTGTGTTTCCTAAACTATCCATCAAACACTACCCCCCACCCCCCAACCCGCCGCGTGTGAGACAGACGACAGAATGTGTGAGATACTGCAGGTGTGTGGGTGGTGGAGGGGAGAATTGAACGGTCAGAGAGAGAGAGAGAGAATGAGTACGTGAACAAGAGAGAGAGAGAGAGAGAGAGTGAGAGTGAATCATTCCCTGAACAGACCACCTCGACAGCGTGATATCAGATGCATTATTTGATGATTGGATCGCTGGCTACAAAAGGTGATAGATCTCCGCCTGAAATTGATTTCTGTCTGGATGTGACTCACGCACACACACACACACACACACGCCATGAGACAGAAAGCCAGGAGAAACTAATTACCAGTTCACTCAGTGTCTGAACCTCAATGAAAACACCTGAAGGACTGGCAGGTTGGCAACTAGAGACAAAATAAATTGGGAAATTAATGTTCTATTATTGGAAGGAGGGTGGGTGTGTGTGTGTGTGTGTGTGTGTGTGTGTATACATACATACGTACGTGTGCAGTGTCTGATTATTTGATCACCCTTTGTATCCCTTTTGGTCATTTTTGGGAGCAGTTTTGGAAAATAAAGTTGCCACTGAATTATGGCAAATAAAAAGACTTTTTCAGTTTTACATGACTGCATGCAGCAAGGAGCAAATAATTTTGTTTCTGTAGCTTCAGCTTCAGTTAACGCACGTTTGTTTACTAGTGTGCACTGACCTCTGACGTGAAAGCCATGAATTATCCGCGCAAAACAGTCACTTGCCAGCAGTCAGTCAGATACTGCAGGAGAGACAGAGATAGTAGCTGAAGATGGAGAGAGGTGAAGGATTGTTGGGCGTAAGGTTTCATTTTAACCCTTTAGCACTTTGCAATACTGTAGTTACACGATTAAACGATTTTTTAAACAATTTTTGAAAGCTGAGAAGTTCCACATCAAAGCCACCATGTGGTTATTACGGTAAATGTGGTATATTATGATAAATATGTCTTATACTGTTTTCAATTTCAAATTTACCATGCAAAATCTGTCGTTCATGTACAACCGCGGTGCTTCTCTAAATTTCTTTCTTCATTTTAAATTGTTAAAACTGTATTTTGACATGCAGTGAATTGTAAATAACTGCCAGATATTGGAAGTTATTCTGGGGAAACTTGGCAAAAGCACTTACAGGACATTCTCTGGTTGTTTTATGGTTAAAATAAGCAAAAAAATAAAGTCCAGACAGACTGGTTGGCACTTGATAGGCCAGAAATCACATAGTTCTATGTGCAGTTCTGTGTTTAAAAAGAAAGATACAATTCAATTTTTGATCGCAATTAATCTCAATGAATTAATTTCAAAAAGCAAGATTAATTAGTTATTAGTTTTAATCGATTGACAGCACATCACACAGTGCGACATGGATCAAAGAAGCTTGGGTACGACATCAAGACAACTTTTGTATCGTTGGCCACAAAGCAAGTCAGTACATCCTACATTTCTGACCCTGTCAGAACATTTTCAGGCTCTTTTTGATCACAAGACTGTGACAAAGACTGTCTTTGAACTTCCCTGGCAGTACGATGTATAGGATCACCGTTCAGGAGCCGCGACCACAGAGCCGGTGATGATTGTTACTCACTGGTCATCTGAGACAGCACAAACTTATACATTGTATACTGGTCGTCAGTTTCACTTCTTATTTATGGTGGAAAACAGGTCAGATAAGGCAAGAAGAAGCTTATAGAATAAACAATTGGATTCCCAGACACTTCAAAAAGCCGATAAACTGACTATAAGGTTTCAACCTCTGCTCCATCTCTACCTCTTTCCATGTATGGCACTAACATTAGTGGTCATGGTGATGTTGTGTGCACGTGTGTGTGTGTGTGTGTGAGATGGGGGTTACCTCTCTGTCAGAACTCCTCTGTCACACTCTGTAATGATCAAAGCTCTCCCTGGGACCCCCTACCGTACACACTCACACAACCAGCCAACTATACAGGAATTGCTCAGCCATGCAGCTCCCGCTCCACACGGCTCATACGAGATCACACTCACGCACACACACATATTCATACACACTGCTCCTCTCATGCCTGATGCCTTTAATCCCACCAATTCCTTATTCCTTTTCTTTTTTTCTGTATGTTGTGCTATGTCTTCCGCAGCTTCAGTTAAAAAGGTCTCTTACTGCTTGTGGTCTTCCTCTCAGCCTCATCCAGCTGTTTCACCACATTTTTATAATGTTTCTATGTTGGTTCACAGTTTCTGTCTTTAAATGTATTCACTCAGCGACTTAAGTTATTCAGTATAGTCTTTTTACTTCCTTTTTTTTTCTTCTTTAGTTCAATTATATATATATTATATGGTATGGTAAAAAACTAATAATAAAGTAAAACCACACCCTTAGATCGGAAAGTAATTTGGTCACATTAAATGTTATTTTTCAACAACCCGACAAAAGAAACTATTTAAAGTTTGAAGATTGTGTTATTTGACGATGACCTAATAACAAGTTTTTGCAGATGAACTTGCCGTGATTTACTTTCAGGACACTGGGTTGCATTTCGTCTTTCACGCTGTTGCTTTTCGTCTTGTTTTGCCTCATGACATATTTTATTTTTTATTTTATTTAACCTTTATTTAACCAGGCAGGACAAATTAAGAACAAATTTGTATTTATAACTGTGGCCAACAAAGCACTCAGAGTTCATTTGTCCCATTTCTTTCTACTCCTCTCTCTCTCTCTCTCCCTCAATTTGTCTTTTCTTTCATCTTTCTCTCTTGTCCTTTCAGCTGTCTTATTCTTCAAAAACAGAGCAGATTTTATGTTTATGTATTCCGGGTTGTTTTTAATTATGTTTTTCTGTCTTAGCGAAAAGATAAAAGTCTGCCGAGGATGATGTCACATTCACTACCAAAATATTACTTCTTTGTTATTTTATTATGACTCTTTGAACATATCAGGGAAGACTGAAGAGTAATATAACAGCTACATAAATACACTTGTGGCAATGTTGCAGGTCCATGTACTGTATGTCCATGCCATGTTTTGGAAGAGTTCAGTCTGAACCTACATCAATGTCATTTCACACTTCAAGTATTTTCACAGGCTTGACATGACTTGACTGTCAAAAAAACCACCATTCAGCAACAACACTAAAGGCTGCTCCCACTTACAGGTTTCATTATTATGGTTATATATCATGCTACAATTTTTTCAATATCAATAGAACAAAGGTTTAATATTTATCCGTACAATGCCTCACTTTACATTTGTTTAAAACCGCAATTAACTGGCTGATTCAACTGTCACACAGGAGCCACACTTAATCTTTAATTATCTGAAATTCGGTTGCAATAATTATCGTTATCGACTGATTTGAAACTCAATTGTGTGAATGGTTTTGGCCATTATCGCCCAGCCTCAGTTGTGGCTGATTTCTAACTATAACCTCAATGACAAACCTTTGACCGCTGGACCTTTTTGTCCCTGCGATGACTGGTGTGTGATTCAATCTTCCCTTCCATCATGAACCACTGATTCACATTATGTTGCTTTCATTTAAGAAGGAGAGTGGGTATCCCATCTCCTACAGGCCTTGTGATGGCACACTGAGACTGGAACCAAACTCACTGACACTCACATCTGCATGGAGACACCAAAACCACCAAGAGGCCCTATTTGTTTTTACCTAACGTGTGACCCCCAGAGACACTTTTGTGCTTCACTAACAACTGATCATTTCCCACAAATCCAACATACTGGAATATATATAGGCCTAAATAAGCTGAAAAAGCTTTGAGTCTCATGCCAGAAAATATTTTGACCTCTAAATCCCCCTGTGCGGTGGGCTTCCCCTATTAGCCGCAGAGCCTCGGCTGTTTATAATCCTTTTTTCTTGCAGTGTTTTAGTAAAAGCTTTAAACATGCTTGTAGGTGTTTTGCCAGCCTAGTAATCCAAATGAGCTGCAGATTAGCAGTGTAACAGTAAACAGGTCAAATAGGTGCGTTTATCAAGGTAATGGATGTTGCAACCTACCAGGCTAACCAGTTTCGACAGGCTAGAAGAGTTACAATTATACCTCACTTCACTTGGAGTGAAGATAGACAGGGCACTCAAAATGAAATGTGCCATGTATGGAGTATGGACGTCAACTTATGGAAATTGTCTGTAGAATCAGTTCACAATTGACTTTGAGATGCTGCCAACACACCTTTTAAATAATCACATTTCTTGTCAGTTTCAGTAGAGAGTTGTTTGATTTCACTTTGTCTCCAAGCAATGATGATTTGGGAGGGAGGTAATAACAGGGGAAGCTTGAGTTTTGACGCAAAGCAAAAATGAACATGAGCTCTTTTTTTTCCTCACTTGTAAACCAAAACAAAATGTATAAAATGAAGCAACATGCTGCCTGCGTAGACAACCATGAGCTGCAGAATGGGCTCCACAGCACACACAGGTGTTACCCCTTGAAGCTAATTCAGGCTGTGGAATTGGATCACTAACCTCTGCCACTCACAGATTACTATACTATAGCTGGCCAGGGCTGACTGTGCACTGTATCAAGAACAAAGCAGAGAGACAACGAGAAAAGACAGAGAGGATAAAAGACGAAAAGACAAAACCGGAGAGGATGATTAGAAAAACCCTGCTAGTCATCGGCTCTATGGAGCTGAAATCCCTTCTCTCAGCTCTCTGGATGGTGAACAAGCAGGGAGCCACAATGGCCGGCAGATTCCCCCGGATTTGGAGCACAAAGGGTGGGCATTTGTCCACCCAATAACTCTCAAAACACCCACCACCCTGCATCTCTTCTGTCATCGCCCCATCACTCCAGTTCCCTATCGACATGGCCATCCATCAGGTCCAACCAACAGTGGCTGCTGCAGATTTCCTGAATCATTAGCAAAAACCGAAATGTGTAAGCCAAAAGCATAAATGTGATTTGATTTGATTGACCTGCTCACTACTCACTACTATCAACACCAGAAAAGTGAAGCAACGGATCCACATGTACACTTGAAGTGAATGAGAAGAGTTTCAGTTGCGTCTCGTCATTGGGAGTCTGGGTGTCTGCCGTTTAAAGGGTCACCAGATCGAGGCTCGGATGACTATCCTTGGCAACTTCTTCTTCTGTTGATTTTTCTGCTTGGTGAGCGAGGCTTAATACTCCAAATTCAGTTTGCGCATGCGGCGTCCACGCGCACCCCATTTCCTCTTGTGCAGGCGTAGAATGTATATGCTGGTTCCTGTAGTAAGTGTGTGTGTGTGTGTGTGTGTGTGTGTGTGTGTGACACATTCCGGTCTCAGCATCACAGTTGGTTGTTGGTGGTCATTGGTGCAGTGTGTCCAGAGACATGGGGATAACGATGGACACAGCCGCGCACCAACTTGCCATTAGCTCTGAATAGGTGCTTATAAAGTTTTAAACCCAGGTTTGGGTTCAGCCTTTTCCCAGGCTCATTAAAAGTTGCGTGATCTCCTCACACATAGACCCAGCAGAGGAGTGCCCATGACCAACTTCCAGTTCTCCCACCCTTAGCTTGAGAAACTGTGGCTTTGAGTGTATTGCAGCCAGGTGTTTAGTGCACTTGAGTTTAACATAATCATTAGGTTCGTCTCAGACAATTAAACTGTGAGACATTTAAAGCTCAATTAATGACTAATGTGTAATGTCTCTTGCACTGTTATGTTTCTGCCTGAAGCCGAGTTACAGATATGGCAGCAGGTGGCTGAGTGTAGCACAGCGATGGAGCATCCACTTAGCGAGTTACAACCACAAAGTGTGTGTGTGTGTCCGTGTGTTTGTGTGTGTGTGTGTGCGTGCGCGCGCATGCTTTCCCTGAGATTGTGTCATAGCCTGACTCTTATTACCAGGATTGTGCCACTTGTGTCTGCCATGATAGAGATAGTAATTGCAGTAGAGTTTGGCTCCTGTGCTAATAGAAAAGACACAAGCAGCCAAGTGGCTGCTGGGACCCATCACCTCTGCAGAAATGGACACCAGGCAGTATTTAATATGACCCTGTGGTGTATTAAAAACAATGCAATTAGGTTTTTCATATTTATTCCTCTCATTTGCGGTTTTTCCAAAAAGACAAAATACAGCATGTAAAGGCAAAGGAGAAAGCACCTTCTCTCCCTCCAACATCCTAATGTGCACTTTTTGTACCACTGTTCACCTGATCTCACACACTCTATTTTAATAATATATGTGTATGGTCTAAAATCGTTTAATGTAACTGCATTTAGGTTTTGTCCAAATCTGCTACTGCTAGTTTGCAAAAAAACAAAAACCGACTGTATCAGACAGTAGGTGCAAAACAGTTGTGCTGGAGTACAATACATACAATAAACCACCTAGAGTGTCATCTTCTTTTCCTTTTAAAAGCCAGGTGCACTCGCACCTTGGCAAATGACTATTATAAGATGAGATTTGCCATGTAGAAAAACAGAACACTTCTCTGCAGAGGGAAATTATCTACTTGTGTGCAGAGTGAAATCACATAAGTAGGCCATCTGTGTGTAACACACGTGTATATGTGTGCGGTGCTGCTATTTAAACAATTTATAGGCACTGGTGAGTAAAAGACTTATGGGTAAAGGTAGTTGAGACACTTGTATCGCACTTTGCCTCACTTCATGCCCTATTGAGCAGATTGAACACCAATTTCAGTGTCTCTCGCTGTACCGAATCGTTAGCGTTGTCTCACAGTTTTAAGTCTCTCGGGATAAAAGTTTCTGATGTGTAAATGCAAATGTACAAGTGTGATGCAAATAATAATTAACAATATCAGCTCAAAATGAATCATTGTAGTGTTACATGACATTCTCAAGCTACTTAATTTCTAAACCTCTTTCCTAGGCAGTTTGAGCTTCCTTTGTTGGAGGAGATGGGACACAGAGCAGAACAGAAACTGTTGATTTGTTGTAGGCGATCTCGTCAGGACTGACCCTGTGAAGCTTTTCTGCAGGGATTGTGTATCCAATCTGGTTTTGGAATCTCACAGGGATCCCATGGAACAAGCTGGAGGTAGTAGCTGGGCAGTTGGATATAAAGGCTGCAGCTATGACCCAGACCACTGCATCTTTTTGCCCCATCCTGACAGAACAGGACATCGCACCTCCTAGATTTTGTGGAATTGTGGGATTTTATTTCCTGTTGAAATTACTTTGAAAACTCCAGAGTGGATCCTCCATTGCTCCTTGTGGACTTCTGAGTAATTACTAAAACACTGTGGTCTCTATGACCTAGTTTTCTCTCCCAGCCCATCCGCAGTCACACACACACACACACAGAAGAGGTGTCTGCGATGCAAGGCATTAGACTGTAGACCTCCACAGCACTTCATTAAGTTATGTGTTGTTTATGTATCTTTTATTATAGTCTTACTTGTCCACACTGCATCCAGGAAACTTTGAGACGCGAGCAGATTATCACATGCAGACGCGTAGTTTGGTGGAGCGCCGTTGGTGTAGCATGCATTTTTAATAGCTATGTTTACATTTCTTCATTCCGAAAGGATTTGTTCCGAGTTTACGTGGATGCAAAAATGAAATGATCCGATTGTGGTGTGCCTACATGTGCCTCTAGCATTAGAACGTCAGAACAGACTATTTTGACATGTGCAGTGTTGTCTAATTCTCAGGAAGCAGATGCAGGTGAGGAAGCTTCACTTCCACTTCCATAGTAAACAAATGCTGCACGTGTCTGCTCGTCTCCTCGCTGTATACAATCTTGATTTTTTTATAATTTATATTTTGTTAAGTTAAACTGTTGGTTCTTCTCTTATTATTCTTCTTATCGCTGGGCCGACCGGGTTCTGGAGAGACTGATTTTCGTTCTGACCTCATGTCTAATGTGTGTTGGTATGACAATAAAGAAATCTTGAATCTTGAATCTTGATAATATCTTTCTAAATTTTGGAAAGACATTTCATATGGGCTGTTTTTGGAGCAGAGATTTTGCATGACATATTTTTATTCCGATCAGGCTTTTATTATAACTACTTGTGTCCATGTTAACATAGCAAGAGTCAGGCAAACAAGGTAAACAAAGCTAAACTCATGACTGTGCTGAACATTTTCAATAAATTACTAAACGTTCAGGCCTTATTTTTAGCTGCTTTTTTTATGGTCACTTCTCGGTTCTTAACCATAGTCGCCAGCTTTGCTGGTGCTGTGTGATTCTCCCACCTCGCCACTCTGTGTGTACCACTGTAAACGCTATATTTAAAACAGAGCTGACAGGCTCAATCAGCAGTGCGTGAACTCATTTGACGACCATTTGTTTGTAGCGGACGTTTGTTTATGTTCAAAGTTGCACACTGCAGCTTTAAATTGTTTGTTTTCATGGTTTGTAGTTAAATTTAGATTTGATTAAGAGAGGGAGAGAGACATAAATCACTCCGGTGGTGCGGTGATTGCTGGAGCATGAGGATGGCTGTATGTTTGTGTGCAGGTGGCGAGCTGTGAGCGCACTTCTTGAACAGAGCAGTGGAGATCGATACACAGACAGACTGAACTTGTCACTTTGTTCAATTTCTTATCACGCTCACTTTTCCCCACAACCATCTTCGCTGTATTCAGAGACTTCCTGCTTTACCAGTCAATTGTTGTGTATAAATTGCATTACTGACAAAGCAATGTTAATCTACCTGGGAGGCAGCCATTTATTTTTTGTTTATTTCATAACCGTATGGAATTTAGCAATATAATCTGCTCAGCGTTTTATTCCCAGAATCAAAGGTCATTATGCTAACATGCACAATAAATATCACTGCCAAGGAGTCTTAATTATCATATACAGTGCTCAGCATAAATGTGTACACCCCTTTGAACAGGAAGGTTTTAATCAATATCTCAATGACCACATTTTTTTAACTTATAACAGAAAGTAAGGTTAATAATATATCTTACGTTACAAAACCCAAATTAATTGATGCAAAAGGAAAACACCCCACAGAAAAAGTACTACATCTAGTATTTTGTATGATTTTTAAGTACAGCACCATATCTTGTTGGCATTTGTATTTTGTAGTATGGTATCCATGTGAAAATGTTGATTCTGAATGGAAAGTAAAGGTTTTCTGACAATATCTGTTGGCTGAGCACTGTATGTACAGTATGAAGCATGGCTACTTGTTTTTCTTATGATAAACACTTTTCTAACAACAAGTGTTTTCTAAGGAGGGATTTTCATGCCATTCAAAGATGAACACTGATTCTTATAACACAGCATTACTTGGTTGCAAATATACTTGGAGGGGGGTTGTCTTATGTGAGAATAACATCATACAGATCTTTCCTTATTAAAGTAAGCTTCAAGCACAATTTGTTTTCACTGCAGTGGCATAAATCAGAAAAGTAGACGGGTGAAAGCTGTATAAAGATTTTTTTTTTACAATCAGTCACAGCTTTCTCCCCTTTTTTTTTTCTTTTTTTTCACAGCTATTCTTTTCAAGGCTGTCTTGGCAGTGACAAGATGCCCAGCATCTCATTCTCCACTGTTGATACAGCGGAGACAGGATCAGCCGCTCAGCTGACCCACATAAGTTTAAAAATCAGATTTTCTGCTCTCTTGTAAATGTAACCAGTGACTCATACCAGGCTGCCTTCAAAGCTGGCCCCCTTTCTAAACAGTTTCTGGGCAATTGACCAATACTATCAAAGAAAGAAGCTTTGACTCCCTTGACATATTTATTGATCATAATACTGCATTCTGATATGTGCTGCTAGAAGGGGAGCCCTACCCTGAATATCAATGAAGTCCCACTGACAGGCAGATAGAGTGAGAATATCATCAAGGGCCTATTCATATTTCATGTTTTCTATTGCAGCCTATTCTCATGTTCTGATCAACTCTGACTTGCGCTATTCATTTTCTGCTGGTTTTTTTTTTTTTTCTCCTCTTGCCCGTTTCAATCTTTCTTCGCTCTCACGCGACTAATGTGTTGTGAATAATCATGTAGCTTATTTCAGACACGCAGAAGTTGGATTGAAGCGTACAAGCCTAATTCACCTCGTTCTTATTTTAAAGGATCAAACACGTAAGGCAATAAGGCAAAGATCAAAAAAGGCCATATTTCTGTGTGTGTGTGTTGCCTTTGCATTATTATTCTAGTCTTCCAGTAATGATCACTTGTAACAGCAGATATATATAAATATACTGTATACAATTGTACACATATAGCATCGCCACATAAATATTTTATTTTTCATCATCAAGCGGAAAGTATGATCAATAGTCAAAAAAAAATAAAAGCTTTATGTTGTATGTATTTTTCTTTCTAATGAGAAGTGACTCCTACTTCTTTTTCTTATCCTTTTCTCAGGATCACTTGACGACTTCTATAATGTGTCTTACTCCAGCTCTGGTGAGACGGGAGCACTTTTCTCTCTGCAGATGCTGAGGGAAATTTAAATTCTCATCATTTCCAGATCGACTGCAACATGTTTGATTACAGCTGTAAAATCTTGGTTATGCTTCACCGCTGCCTCATGCATCACCATCACATCCATATTCAAAGTACAAAGCCGTCTTCTGCACTTTATGGCTGCTGCTACAGTTGCAATGGTGCACACGAAAAAATTAAAAAAAAGAGCACTATAGAGTTCAAGTTTTCACTTTTACTGTAAAATATTTTAAGATCTACTCGCGGCATTGCTGTACACACATTCTTTATTGTATTATGGCCATTACAGGGTGGATGTGAACATGGACTTTTTTTTAATTTTGGGAAGTTTTCTGATGCGACTGCAGCTGTTGTTCAACCTAGGAGGGGACAGTCAGTCACAGATGATTTATGGTGATCCATTAATTCTTCATCTGGAACTGTCATCTGGTAAACAATTTAATTTGTCCAATATTTTTATGTTCATGACCAGATGCCTGCAAAGCGAATGATATTCCCATCAGCCTCGGCTGAATTTTCTGTTTAAATGATAAACAAATAGTAGCACGTAAACACACACAGTTCAGGTGGTGAAAACGGTCAACACGTCAAGACATTTTAAGTGAAGATGACCACAGATTTTTCATAACTGCGAGTTTGTCTGTCTGTTTGACTGAGCACAGCACCACGTTATCACCGTCAGTATCGTTAGTGTTTCAAGTATTAGAGCTGGCTTAAATCACTGTGGACCACGTAGACACATTTCACAAGAATCAGTAAACTTGTGTTTAATATCCAAACACTGTCACGATTAGTGGAGTTGAAGATAATAAATGATACCATCGATTCTTTACTTTCTCAATCTAATGGTTATAGCGTGTGTGTGTGTGTGTGTGTGTATGTGTGCTCAAGAAAGCTCAACCTCACACACACACACACACACTGCACGTCAGGAGCAACTTGGGCTTAAGTGTCTTGCCCACAACCTGGGAGTTGAAAGACGACTCGCTGTACAAGGGAGCTGGCGATGTGAAAGCTTGTGTTAGTGTTACTGTGATGAGAGAAGCGTCACAGATTCTGTTGTCACTACAAAGTGCCTGTTTAATATTACAAATAAACGTCGCGGGGCCACCTTTTTTGCGTTTGATCTTGAAAGGATACCTGTTTGTTGAGATGAAGCAAGGCAAAGACATTCCACCACGTCCATTAGTCCTTTAAAGAGACATTCAAAATGTGAAAGAAATGGAATAGAGTAACCTCTGCAACCTTTTCGTGTTTGTTTTGCACGTTAACATTTCAGCTTGTAATACCAAATATAAAATAGCACACAGTCACTAACAGTTACTGACTTACTGAAAGCAGTCTGAGCTCAGAAATTCCTTCAGACACACAAACCTGATGCAGCATTTGAGCGATAAAATAAGATCTTGGCAGTGACATCGTTTGACATTTGGAGCTGAGCGGACGTCACCGTGAGGAAATTCTCATCTAATCTTTCTTCACACACCTGCTTCCCCCTTTGTAAACTCTCCTGTCTTTATCCAGGGTTTATTAAACTGTATTTTCTCTTTCTCCCTCGCCCCCATAACATACCTTTCTTCCATACTGCACCTCTTTCTCTCTTCTATTCCCCCTCAATTTCCCGATTTCCCTCCCCCATCGTCAATTTTTTTTCCATGTGTCGTCTGAGCCTTGTGGTAAACATCAGACGTCAGCTGCTGTGCCTTAATGAGTTAGAACACAGTAATTAATTAGTTTGCTTTTCAATGTGTTCAGTATCGTTTCAGTGCTGACATAATTAACAGACCATGGACATCATTTCTGATCAATCACAAATACATGCTGCTGTTTGTCTGCGATAAATCTGTAAGTCTGTGTAAAGCATTGGCTTCTAAGCCCAGAAGATCTGACCGTTCACTTCATATCACCCTACTCCTCTCACGTGTTTATATGATCAATAATGCTGTAACCCTAATTATTAGAATAGGCTACCACAGCAAGGGTTTACAACATGATCACTGTGGTCATGATGCGGCCCAGAATAAATCACAAGTCTGCAGTGTATTTATACGGTGAGCGTTCACCTCTGTTCACCAAAGTGAAATCCAAAGTGCCTTTGTGTAAAGCTTACTTTTAAAGGCGCTCCAATCAATATTATTATATTAATGATCACAGATCTACTTGCATGGGAAAGGGGTCGCTCACAGACGAAAACACTTCACATCCCCTCAATTCTATGAAGCACTTTATTGCTGAAATAGACAACTTAGTTCCCCTTTTGCAGCTATAACCGCTTCCACACTAGAGCTGCAACTAACGATTATTTTCATAATCGATTCATCTGTCGATTATTTTCTCGATTAATCAATGAACCGTTTGGTCGAGGGTTATCAGAAAACCGTAAAAAATCTGGAAAATGATGATGTTCTCAAATGTCTTGTTATGTCCACAAACCAAACTGATTAACTTTTAAAGATTTCTTTGTTATCCAGAGCAAAGAAATGAAGAAAATATTCACATTTAAGAAGCTTAAACAATTGGAAATCTTGTTTTAATCATGAAAAAAGCTTCCAACCAATGAACCGATTATCAAAATAGTTGTCGATTAATTATCTATTAATTGTTTCAGCTCTATTGCACACTTCTTGAAAGACTTTCCTGTTCCTGTGTTTTGATGGTAATATGTGCTCATTCATTCTGTAGAGCATTTATGAGGTCAGGAACTAGTGTAGGACGAGAAGGCCTAGCTCGCAATCTCTGTTCCAGTTCATCCCGAAGGTGCTCGATGAGGTTGACGTCAGGGCTCTGTGTGCGGGTCAGTCAAGTTCTTCCACACCAAACTCATCAAACTGTGTCTTTATAATTCTTGCTTTGTGCACTGCGGCACTATCATGTCGGAACAGAAAAGGGCCTTCCGCAAACTGTTGCTAAGTTGGAGCTGAAGTATTAAGATTGTTCTTCACTGGAGATAAGGGGCCAAGCCTGAGTGAAACAGCTGAATTCAATATTTTCAAAAACATTTTTTTTTTTTTCATATTTTTGATGCATTCTTTTTCATATTGTATATGAAAGTAAAGTTATTACAGATCCATTTATTGCAATATTAAGTAACAATGTGATATAAAAATTTCCATCACGTCTGATGGCATTTTCAACATTGTTTGCTCAATGACTTTATCTCACTCACATTGGAATAATGAGGAAATGTCTATTCTCAGTTAAAGTTAGTTAGTTAGTAGTAGTAGTATTGTTATTATTTGTCAAGGGGACGATGGGAGCTCAGTGGTCGAGCGAGTCATCGTTCAACTCGAAGGTTGTGTGTTTGATTCCCGGCTCCGCTTGTCTATGTGCTGATGTGTCCTTGTTTAAGACACTTAACCCCACGTGGCTGAATGGGTATGAAAGATGAGTGATGGAAAATGCACTGCACATAGATGCGCTATATGAAAGTGTGAGTGAATGGGTGAATGGCAAAACTGTAGTGTAAAGCAGCATTGAGTGCTCATCAAGACTAGAAAAGCGCTACATAAATACAGACCATTTACCATTATTATCATTATCATTGTTATTATTATTGTTGTTGTTGTATATTTATACTGATTAAATACACTGCAGCATTTGTAGATACAGTAAAGAACAACATTGTCCAGCAGTAAACAGCAGATGACAAAGTTAGGCCTGATTAACAGACATGTTTCCTGATCTTTATTTATAAAATGATAAAGAGTGTTGATGTGTCCAGGGTGTACTCTGCATTTTGCCAAATGTTAGCTGATTAGCCCTTCATTGGTGAGTGGTATGACTGCTGTATGGATTGTTTTTCTATTTAAAAAAACCCTTATTGATTCAAATGGGATGGTGAAAAGTAAAAGTAAAATATAAACATCTTTTACTATAGCCCAATACACTTGAGCGCCACTACCAACTTCAGCTTCATTCGAAGCTTGATGAAGTGATGCTTCTCAGACTGTGTTACACTTCACTTGAGCAAAAAAAGAACTAAATGTATTTGGCAGCTTAGTGAAGACCACAAGCTGAGCTAAAAGAGATTGAATTTTGGCTCGACGTTTCCAGGTGACTCCACATAAATGATAATGTTACTTTATCGGCTATTCACTTAAAAAGTAATCAAAAATGTTTCCACCATCCGCATGTGGTCAAAAGAAGGCTTTTTTTTTATTCTTTACACAGCTATGATTAGCTATTATAAATGAATGGAATACATACTGTATGTAAACTATATTTAGATGATTCTGTAAATAACTTTATTTAATTAATGATTTGGACACAGATAGTGTGATTGAGTTTTAGTTTAGGTTGGGAACGAGTTGGGAAAGATATTCTCGAAATCCTGGCATTGCAAGTGTCGTGCCAAGGTACAGTTCTCCCGACATGCATTCAGCGAGGCGGAGGCGGGCTTACCTTGCTACCTGTACAGTGACTCTTAATATTTATATTTAAATGCCTCTCGCTAATAATGATGCCAGGCTTTGTGAATTCAGTTTCTTTTTAGAGAAAATTAGACAGTAATGGGCAGCGCACAATAAGTGAACGCCAGTGTGATTGACAGTTCGATCAACAGGTGCCTGGTTGCGGGTGACATCTGTGAAACTTCATTTTGTAAAACCTTGTAAATAAGAATTATATTGTGTGACCATTTCAAAAAGCCTATTCATTTATTGAACGCCATTTATGACGACAATGAAAAAAAAAAAAGCACTTACTTGTACATTGCACTTAGGACTAGCACTTTATAGTTTGGCTTACTTGAAGCACTTACTTACTTCTACCTCTTGTTTGCACCCAAATGTTTGAATGCACTTATTGTAAGTCTCTTTGGATAAAAGCGTCTGCTAAATGACATGCAATGTAATGTGATGTAATATAATAACCTGTATTTAAACAGGAAAGTCTTCAAAATCTCTTTTACCAGAGGGTCCTGGCCATGACTGGCAGCAGTACAGAATGATAAAATATCATTTAATGTATCACCCGGACAGGGTGATTCAGCTAAAGTATCTTTGGACGGATTGAAAACCCATTTTTGAGCGCTATTTGAAGAATGTTTGTCTGGAAGAGTCTATAATATGTTGTACCACTTTAATTTATGTTAATGTATGGCAGACCACACGTGAAAGAACTGATGCACCTGTTTATTTGTGTTTAAAGTGGGGAAGTGAGATCAGATCACTGGAGACGTTCTCATAACAGGTGTGAAAATAATCAACCATAAACTTATGAATATTAAATGACTAAAGGGACGTAAACATGCACAGGTGTTTGTTGGCCGACGTCCCGCCCATCTGGACCAGAAGGCACTTTAGCCATGTGTGCTGTGTCCCCTCTCTGGTGTCCTCTCTATTATTCTACCTTTACTTTCTCTCTATTTAACTCCACTTTATTGGACTTTATTAAAAGCAGGCAGCTCAGAGCAAACCCATCTGACTCTAATGGCCCTGAGAGAAGCAAATGATCCTGAACGGAGATTTTAGTTTCAATTTTATTACCGTCAGAAATGAGGGCAGAAGGGAGGGTTGGACGCATTAGGTCTTACTCTCCCGGGTCACTTTATTTTCTGTCCTTCACTGTTGCATCTCCTCCTTACACCTGCTGGTTCTGTGTCTCCCCCGTCCATCCCTCACTTCCACACCTCCCCTCCCTCGTTCATACTGCAACTACGTCTCTTTCTCCTCCACCCTCTCCTTTTTCTTCCTATGTTGTGTCCTCTGTCACCTCTTTCACTTTCTTTCTCCCTCTTCTCCTACACTGTCCTCAACCATCCCTTCACCTTCAACCTCTTTTCTTCATCGCTCTCATTCCTTCACTTTCTCCTTCTCACTCATGATGCCCCCCCCCTCCTTCTCCATACCCATTTTCTCATTCATCCTGTCTCCCCTCTCCAGAGGGTTCCACCTTCACCGCCACCTCCTCCCTCCTCCTTTCACTCTCTCTTCCTCCCCCTCCTCCTCCTCTTCCTCCTCTGCCCGGCATGACGTGGGACCAGATCAAGGAACAGTGTTGCCGGGAGTAGCAGGGATTGAGAGCGACGCGTTGGAATGCAACTCCAGCCGAGCTCCTGAGAACAGAAGGAGGAGGGGGAGGAGGAGGGGGAAGGTCGAAAGCAAGTATTTTCTACTTTATCCCTGTGAAGTGTTTCTTTCAAATTCTCTTGTATTCTTTTTTTTCTTGCCCCTTCTCCTTCGTTCTGTTTTCATTTCAATCTCATGTCTTTATTTGTCTCTTGATGTGCAGTCCTTCTTTTTTAATAGTATTATTATCTTCTGTCTCTGAAAGGTAGGTGCCAAGAACTGTTACATTTCGGTATTTCCGTATTATTGCTCCAAAGCTTCTTCCTTCCTCACCTTTGACCTGCCTCTTACCTCATATTTTACCTCCTGTTAAATTATTATAGCTTGATTCAGTGTTTCTTTTCTCTGTTTCTAATCTCTTGTCTGGTTGGGGGCTTGTGTTTACTGGCCATTGGTCAGGCTGTACAGCCAGCCGTCTGTTTGTCTGGCTGCTTGCAATGTAAATGCCAGTGAAAGAGAGAGACAGAGAGGGAGAGGATTGGGGCAAGGGAATTTGTGAATGTGTTTGAGTGTGTATCCATCTGCATCTCTATGTGTTTGCTCTCTCTCTCTCTCTCTCTCTCTCTCTCTCGCTCTCTCTCTACTTTATCAGCAGAATGAAAGTGCTTTCTGGTGCTATTTGAATGAGACAGAAAAGAGCCCTATTCAGCCCCTCTGCCCGGTATTATTAACACTGCGTGTCACTGAGGCGACATAAGCCTCCCCCTCCCTCAAACCCTCTGTCCACACACACACACACACACAGACAGAGAGAGAGAGAGTCTCCTGTTCAGGTATGATGATGATGATGGTGATGATGATGATGCCCCCTTCCTCGCTTTATTCCCCTCTCCTCTTCTATCATCCCTCATTTTTCGTTGGCTCATTCAGGGTCTTTTGTTGTCTCCCCCCTTCCTCCTCCTCCTCCTCTCCACCACACCTCCATCCCTCCCTCCTCCTCCCTCTCTCTCTCTCTCGTTCGCCACTGCCGTTGAATGGAAATACGCACAGATGCGTAAAGGGGCGGTCAAACACATATCCACCGGTGGCAGCGGCAGCATCGCCAGCACCGACCCCCGTCTCTTCGGACAAGAGGACTGAGCAGAGGACAAACTACTGGGTTGTTGTTTTTTTTATAACAATTGTTCAGACTTCAGGCTAAAGCACGAGACTGGAGACCACCTGTTTGAAACAGGACGCAGTTTGCTCGGATCAAGCGGCCACAGGACGCACAGAGACACATGAGGATCCGTGATGTCCCACCACAGATGCATGGATGCGTCTCTCCTCTCCTTCATCATATTTTTATTTTTTTTTATTCTCGAGCTGCTGTTGCTCATCGGCATCCAGATATAGCAGCAGCTTATATTTATCTGCGGTAACTGTTACATGATTTTCCAGACGACTTTTCTCGTTTTATCTGTCTTTCGTGTCTCTCTCTCTCTCTCTCTCTCTCTCTCGCTTTCTCTCTCGTGGCTCCCGATGTTGAGTTTCCTGCTTTGATGCCACTTAGTCTGCCGAAGTCTTACTAATTAGCAGCTTGATTGACAGCTCAGTAATTGGATTTATTTCATATCGGCTCCTTGAAGTTGTGAAGCCTATTAAGGCGCGACGGGAGAGGTTTCGCTGCTTTTAATTCTGTAGGAGAAAAAAAACAACAATAACATACGTACTTTATTCTAATTTTTAATGCCGTCACTTGTCAAATTCTCATTCCATCTCCAAACCTTACCTGTGGCTTATGAGTAAAGTAATGCACTATTTTAGGGAGGGGAAAAGGAAGATAGGGATTTTTACTTTGAGTTTACTATAAAGTGCATCGCTGTTCCTGAAAAAATGACGTGGAGATGTACCCGGTGTTTAAAAAAGACACTGTTATTTACGGTAACACGTGCAACACAAGAGAAATATTTAATGTCATATTTTTAAAAGGGTTAATAAAAAACTGTGAATATGGATGAGTTTGCAGAAGGTGCTTCTGATCCAAGAGAACAACAGGTCTCACCACTTATTGGTGGGGAAAAGGCCCTCTTTTGGAGCAAGTTTAGAGCTTTTTTTTAATGAGCCGAAACACGAAAAGTCATTTTGATTATTCAGAAACAGACTTGGATTGAAGGGTTTGGCATCTTTTTTAAGATGATATAGATTCAAACTGTTTTGGTGTAAACTGTATTTTCACTGCCACCAGCACCTGAGGCAGACACCAGAATGTATCCATCCTTCCTTCCTTCCATCCTTCCTTCCTTCCCTAGTATTTACAGATGGGAGAGGAACAGATGTAGTGCTGCAGGCTATTTTGGGAAGGAGCAGGACATATTTGTGTAGCTATCTTGCCTTTTTTGTTACTGACCTGTTTTATCGCAGTATCTGAAAGTTAATCCCCAAATTCTGAGGAGAAAATCTCATATGTCATGCAGTAGGGTTTGTCTTTGTGATCGTGATGAGCTGCATGACAACACTGTGGGGACATTACTTTGCTTCAACCTAAAACTGTTTCCACACCTCAACACCAGGTGGCATCATCAGGCCCTGATGAAGCTTCAAGTGCTCTTGCTCTCATGCACACACTCACACTGTCTGTCCTCTGGACAGCCAGACAGTCAGATCAGACCTCACCCCTGTATGATGCATAGATCCTGTGTATTCAGTAAATGCTGACAGTTCTCTGGGTATCCATGTCCTCCACTGACTTTTATCTTTTTTTCTTTTGTTTTTTTGCAATTTTACAGGCAACAAAGGTTTTATAAGAATGTCTTTGAATCCGTAATCTGACTGTGTCTGTCCCTGTTTGTGTTTGTGTGTGTGTGTGTGTGTGTGTCCTTGCCTCTTAAATCTGGTTTAACCAATGCCCAGTGCGCTGTATGGCTTTTTATTCCTATCTGACTGTACTGATGGTTCATATAGGGATGGAAGCCATGCACCGCGCTGGGAGCCCAACACACTGGACTATGGACTCAAGCCCTGCCACCAAGCACACACACACGCACACACACACACGCACTAAATTGTTTTATATCTTAGTAAGGACACCTAACCTTTACCATCACAACTAAGTGCCTAACCTAAACCCTAAAACCAGGTCTTAGCCCTGAAGAAGAACTTTGAAGTTGTAAGGCACAAACAAAATGTCCTCACAAGGTCAAAATGTTGGACCTCACAAAGATAAAGATACAAGTACACACACACACACAACTTAATGTATGAGCACACTCAGGAGCCTACTTTCTAAAAGAAGACAATGAATGCATGCACACAACCAGGAGACGGTGAAGTGACATGGACACACGTGCGCTGCCCACATAAACATGCATTAATTTATGCGTATGCATGAAATAGATATGCATATGGTGCCTTGTTTCCACACACACACACACACAATCTCTCAGGGCACAGAGCGCACCAAGGTCCCATCAGGCCACTACTGCAGCGAGTCAGTCTGAAGCTGTCTGATTGTATGAGCTGACAGACAGCTCTCTGAAGTGAAGCACACATCTGCCACAGACTCTCAATGTGATCAATACAAATCGCAACGGAGCCGAATGAAAATTAGATTGAACTGAAATGAACCAAATTGATTCAGAGGGAAGAGACAGAACTCGTTTCAGGGGAATCACACAGGCCCATGGCAGAATAACAAGATATAGAATTCATTCAGTCACGGTCTTTTACCTACTTAATTCCTTATTCAGGGTCCTAATGGGAAGAACAGAGAGCACCCCAGCATGCGCTGCATGGAAGACTGAGATTCCAGGATATGGTTGACACACAGAGTCAAGTCCAAAAAGAATTCTATAGGAAAAAGTTGAATAGAAGACGGGAGGTGATTTAGACATTTTTGAAAGAGCTCTGTTTCAGAAGACTCATTTTGCATAGAAAATATGGAAAATAACATTTGGAACACAGTTGAAAAGAAAACACACAACATGGTTTTCACAACCTTCTCACACATTAATCATACAAATATTTTCAAGAGTCAATATCTGCTTGAAAACCTGTTTTCTGAAAATTGTAAACAAGGCATTATCGGATTGAATATTTACATACAATTCAGGAACATAAATCTGAATATTGGATTGTTTCCTTTTTTTGACACATTAGACCTCAAAGTTATTACACCACATGGGGCATTTTAGGATCTTGTAGAAAAATATTTTTCCACTATGTTATTGAATAAATATTCAGACTGTAATATAGACACACTTTTGTAAAATGAACACTTAAAGGTGTGTGTCAGACATTTTGTTACTTACTTCTATAGCGAGGTGCTAAGAATCCCTCCTTTTAAACCGGTACATTTGTTAACCCAAAGGTCATCAAATAAAATCATGAATGAAAATCATAAATACATTTCTGTCTTGATTATTACTTTATTTCCAACATGTCAGAGGTACAACAAAATAACACAAAGCCCCATCTTTTCATCCGGTTGCTACTGAATTATGACAAATTAGAAGAAATTGCTATAGAGTGATGAATTCATTTTGTTTTAATAAACTTGCCGGAGGACTGAGACTGAACCTTTTTTTCATTCAACCATACCATAGTATTCAGTAGAGTAAAACTGAATATGAAACTAATACATGACAGTGACCAGTGACTTGTATCACTGCAGCATACATGTATTTTTTGGTTAAAAGCATTTGTTTCTTGTCGCCTTTAATGTGTACCTTGCTTTCTATAGACCACCATTTTGCACTGCCATGTTTCTGCAGCAGCCCTCACTAGCCCATGAATCCAGGCTGGATCCTTCCAATCAGAAGGAGACTGAAGTCAGACGCTTTATGAGGAGATGGTCGAGCCCACAAAACTCACAGGTTCCCGTTCTTCTCCTAATTCTTTCAGGTTGTATACACCAAACAGTTATTGAAGCCTGTCAGTGGGTTTAACCCCAACTATCACCTAAAACATGCCACAAATCTGATATATTTAAGATAACCCTCGTTCTAGAACTAATAGTATTTTTAGTGATTTTTTTTATAGTTTTGTGTTCCATCACTTTTATTAGTTGTGTGATTATTTATTGGTTTTGGATGGATCCTCCAGTCATTAAATAGTTTATGTAATACTGGAGGAAATGGAGATGCATCAATGCAGACGCTGCTGTGTGATGAGTCAAACATGGACATGTACAATGATTTCCCTTAAATGTTTAACATTATAATAATCTACTGCTGAGCCTTAAACCTTTTTTTGCTTAAACTACCGGATTAACCCTTTTTAAACAAGCAGGTTCACTGTTTTTGTCTAATTAATCAAAGATTATGCAACAATAAAAGCTTCAGTTTTGAAAACTGACCTGATTAAAAAAAGGTTGAGGAAATACTGTCTCAAACTGTTTGAACAACAGTCAACAGTCGATCTTAACTTGACTGAGGGCGCCCTCTGCTGTTAGAGACGAAGATTACACCTCACGTTCCCCCATTTTCTAATTGTTATAGGGTTTCTTTTTAATTTATGGCTAAAAGTCCACAATATACAAGCATATGATTATGACATGGGACGGAATATGCTTTACAAGCGAAGGATTAACACATTTTTGCACTGCAATTTTGTGTTGTATATAAATATTAATGGCAATAATAATAATAACAAAAACAGTAATATCATAAAACACAACCATTCCCTTTGTCACTCTTCTTGTTTGCTTGTATGTGGCAGTTGCGTCACAATGTTTTCTGCCGTAAGGAATTGTGGGGTGTCGTTGCTCTATTTATATGTTCTTTTTATTATATTTATATATTTTATATTGTGTTTTCCTTTGCATTCAGGCCAGGCCAGCACTGAGAAACTCACTTATTCGGCGAATTTAACGATGCTATAAATGATATTATTTTCCTTCTATAAAAGATCCAACTCTTATATTTATATTTACATTTAGGCTGATTTAATCTCTACTTTGTCTCCAAGTACATTTGTCAGTAACGTAAACTAAGGGAAAACACACACACAGTAAAAGCTGAAATGTTCATCTTTTGTCTCATATTCATCTTTCAATGTCAAACCCAAATGTTTTTAGTCCATGGCAAAAATAATGGAATTGGCCTCACTGTTTCAACACTTTTGGAGGGCACTGTATAAACAAATGTATAACCCGAATACCTAAACCAGCAATCACATAGGAGAAACGCCATGCATTTAGGCATGCAGACATTGCCAAGAAAAGCTGCGATTGGGATTTTCATGTACACCTACCATTACAATATCTGAGTAACTGCTAACTTTAACATCCTTGTAACCCGTTTGGTCATTCTCCTCTGACCTAGAGAGGACTGACACTCACTGGATATTTTTATCTGTTTTCGATTGTTCTCTGTAAACCACAGAGATGGTGGAGCAGGAAAATCTCCATAGATTAGCAATTACTGAAATACTCCGACCAACTATGACATGTTCACTAAAGTCACTTAAGTCACCTTTCTCCCCATTCTGATGCTCAGTGTAAACTGCAGCAGGTTGTCTTGACAATGTCTGCATGCTTTGCTGCCAAATGTATAGATGTTTAGTGGCAGCCAAACGTTAGTCTGTCATTTAGTGGACAGAACAAATGTATTTTCACCCAAACAAAAATTGGATAATAATTTCGTGGAGATTGAATCTGACTTTTAATTAGATTTTTTTTTCAAACATTGTACAGTACAACTGCTTTACGGTACACTATCAGATGTATACAGTACTTTGTGCCGATCGCTTAAATCCGATTAATAGGTATCTGACACAGCTGCGAGGAGGTGTGTTTTCAAACGTGTAGATATGGTGATCTGAGTGTTTTATTTTGAAAAACGGACGTCGATGTCCTTAAAAATCAGCTTGATTGTTGGCTTTTTTTTAAAATCGTAAATCCCGTAGGTATTCAGGCGTATTGTCACTTTGCATTAAGTTGTTCTGTTGTTCATAAGAGGGCAGGTGCATCGCTGAGCGGCAAACGGAACACGAAGCGGATATGACGTCAGGGCTCTGCCTCCAAAACATCCGGAACGCTGCCGTAGCCTTGTGTAATAAGAGAAAGGAACGTTAGATAATTGCAGCATGCTTTCAGTTGGTCGACTGTTACTCGTCTAGTTTACTTTGATGATACTCGATAAAAGTATTTTGAATAAGAAAAGGGAGAGCCGAAACCATGGCAAAGAGAAGAGAGTGCGCACAGAAAGAGGTCGACTCAAAGAAATCGCGACAGTTACTGAATGCGAAGAGCAACGCTGCTAAAACAGCGAGAGCTAAGAAAAGAGTCACAGGTGAGAAAAGTCAGCTCTGACACAGTGGTCTATTATGTCCCATAATGTTATGATAATTGTAACATCCTCTACTAGTTAAGAGGGAATGGTGAGTGTGCATTAAATATGAACATGTAAATTACACCAGTCAGCTCAGATCTGTCACTGTCTCTCAAATAAGGACTTTGAAGAGCTGTGCACTTTCCCAACACAACAGAAATGTTTCTGGCACGATTACTATATTCTTTTGTTGTGGTTCCACAAGTGTAAAATGTAAAGTGTAAAGATGATATATAATCACAGTCCACTTCTAGGTAGCAGCGATTCAGTTTGCAGATGCTGTTTAGATAATAGAATTCTCAGTGGTTGTAAATACAGAAATGGAAAATTGTATTTTTTTTGTTCACTCATCTGGTTGTTTTGTATTGTTTGTTGTTGCCACCGCACTATTCACTCAGCCACCCAGTGCAAGTGCAGGTGCACTGGGTGGTTGTAAGTCATGTTTACTGGAGTGAATCGGCTGGTCCACATACACACCTGTGCTCCAGTTTATCGAAACATGTTTGCATGTGAAATGATTGGTGTGTGTTCTGGGCTTATGCATCACTTTCAATAACTGTATAAACATTTATATACTTTATATTATATTTACATTGCTTATTGACTTTGTTTCTGTGTTTTATTGGTTTCACATTCCATTTTTATTTGTATCTGACTCTGCTCATGTCACAGCAGCATTAGTGGCCTTTGGTTTGCTATAAACAAGCAAGACTGTGTATAAACAGTGCCTGTGTGTTTTACTTTTCTTTCTTTGCAGAGATTCTTGTATTGTACTATATCCATAAAAGACAAGTTTGTGTGTGAAGTAGCAACCTAACCTTTCCGTCTGTCCATCCAGACACTGGCATCATAGAAAAAGAGGAGAAGCTTAAGAGAAAGATCAAACCCAAGTCACGTTTGTCCTCAAAACTACTGGTGAAGTGCAACTCTTCTCCTAAATCCACTGCTGTCAACACCAGTAAATACTTCAAATCACCAGTGAAGGACAAGAAGGTTGATAGCGATGATGACTTTAACATGGTGACCTCACTGACACCTGTGGTAACAGTTAATGCCAGGAAACCAGAGAAAGAAGAGGAGGTGGATGACAGTGAAGATGATGAGGATGATTGGGAGGAAGTGGAAGGTACTTTTTTTAGTGTGTTATTACTACATTACCCCTGGTTTGTAATTGTATATGCAATGTTGAGGAATTTAGAATACGCTGGTATGTTTTAGAACTAGATGAACCACTGGGTCCAGTTGACTCGTCAGAACCCGCCCTGCTTGCTCAGCCAGTAGAAATAGAGATTGAGACTCCAGAAGTCAGGAAAAAGTAAGTGATATTGAATTGTGAGAATGTTAACATTAAACTAAAAGCTTATTTGTATTTATTTCTACTAAACATTTGCAAAATACTCATTGATCATGACCTTCTGATTGGTCAGGCAGAAGAAGCAGGCGGAGTTTGAGACATATCTGAGGCGGATGATGAACAAATACCAAAAAGACGTGCTGATAGACACACATAAGGTAAACAAAATCAAACGTGTCCTTTATGCTGTGTCTGATCCACCACAGTAAGACCATGGACATTATTAACTTCTCAATTTTGTCTTGTCAGGTTCACCTCATGTGCTTGATTGCCAGTGGGATGTTTTGTAATCGTCTGTGCAGTGAACCAGATCTGCTGGCCATCACTCTGTCATTGCTGCCCACCCACTTTGGCATGGTTGCTAAGGAACGCATTGACCAGAACTACCTCTCTGGATTGCTCAAATGGTTTGTTCTTTCATGTCAGAATGTGTAAAATGTTCATCTATTGTGAAAAGTCTTGACCAGTGTTCCACTGTGTTTTCAGGTTGAGATCAGAATCATCAAACTAAACTCAATTACCACTTTATCTTTTCAGGTTTAGAGCAACATTCACCCTCAATCCCAGTCTTCCTTGCGAGGAGCGTCCAGACACCCGGGTTCTTCTTGAGAGGCGGCTGGCCAGCCTCTCAGCAAGGAACCACCAGGAGATGACTCATGTTCGTTGATTTAATTAAATGAAATACAGACTCAAAGTCAACATACAAATGTAGAAGAGATAATAATTTTTTCCTGGATGTTTTGTATTTTCTGCAGCTGTTCCTGTTGGTCCTGAGGTCTCTGCAGCTCTTCTGCAGATTGGTTCTTTCTCTGCAGCCAGTATCTTTCAAATTCCCATCAGCCAAGGTACAAATGTCCAAGCCCTCGTACATCAAAAAATTATTTGCATTTCCATTGACAGACATTTAGAAGGCTACCAAAACAACTGATCTGTACTGTCCCAGTTTTTGGCACTGTTCTGTTGGGGTACCAAGCACACTACAGTGGGGAGATAAAAATAATGCAATCCGTTGCCTGGATGACAGAATCATCACTTACTGTACATGTGACATCTGGGAAAAAATTTAGTTTTTTTTTCCATGCCGCGTTCTCTCAAACAGCGCTTGTCTTCTTGTGATAAACAGCCACAAGATATAACAACATGGAATGCTGGATGTCCTCCACTATTGCTCTTTTTGTACAATGGCACCTTCATTTTCCTTGGGGAAGTTATTGTCTAATCTGTCACACTGGTATGATGTCTTGCTATATACAATACGTGGCTGACACAGTTTAGTGATTTGCTAAATCATTTATTTAATCGGGCCCATCCACTGTGAAACCATGAGTGCGAGCTAAGCTTTTTCTTTTTTCTTTTTTTTTAAAAAGGCTTTTCTTCTCTTTTTCCATGATGCTGTACTCAGTTTACAGCTTTACAGAGTCTTGTCATAGTAATACAATAATAATACACAATAGATTAGTATGGCTACAACTGACAATTATTTTAATTATTAAATAATCAGATAATCAAATGACTTATTACTTGTTTAGTCAAAGAAATGCCACAAATAATAGAAAAATGCCATTTGCAGCTTTGCAGTGTCCAACTTGATATCTTCAAATAACTTCTTAACATGGATGTTTCCATTCTGATGATAAATTTACAGAAATAATAAACTGTAAGATCCTCCACAGTCTTTTTATATATCACCTGGAAACCCTGTTCACCTCCAGGTTTCAAGTACCTCTGGTTGTCTTTTGTCATCATTATCATATCCATTGAATTTTTCAAATAGTTTTAATACTCAAACGGCAAAACTCATGAACTACATGACAAACTCTGTTATTTTATGAAATTGTCAGTGCTTTTTCTTTTTAATGTAATGCTTTTGTTTTTACAAATACATTGTAATTATCTTTGTCGTTTCTTTAGGGTAAAGCAAACAGAACCTCGAATGGTGCCGCAGGGAAAAGCCACATAATCCCAGAAACCTCCAAGATCACCTCTCCTAGTCCAAAGGTCTCTCCTGGCACCAAGAGACCAGCCACAGGGGCGGGACCCAAGGAAGACAGAGGAGGAAAAAAAGCCAAAATAAAAAAAATGGAGGAGGAGGAGAAGGCTGTAACATCAGGAGGACAGAGACCAAAGAACTCAAAGCGCCGAAGTGTTGCGTCAAAGGTTAGCTACAAGGAGGAGAGCAACAGTGAGAGAGAAGAGGAGCTTAGTGATGAGGAAGAATTTCAGGCAACGAGTGGTGAGGAGAGTGAGGATTCAGAGAGTGAGGCTAAACCTGCAAAGAAGGGAAAAGGGAGCAGAAAAGCTAAAGTGACAAACAACAAGAAGACTGCTGCTCCAGAAAGAAAGAGAGATGGAGGGAAAAAACAGGTAAAAGATGAAGAGTGGGAGGAAGGGGATGATGATTTTATAGAAGTAGAAGGACCAAAAAATAACACAACGAAGCGCAGGAGTGGGAAGAAGACAGAGCCAGGAGCAGACGAGTGGTTGGAGGTGTACCTGGAAAAAACCTCCTCTTGGGTATGCGTGGATGTTGAGCACGGTGTTGGGATGCCTCACCTATGTTCCAAGAATGCAACCGTTCCAGTGACGTATGTGGTGTCGGTGGATGACGACGGGTTTGTGAAGGATTTGGGAAGGAAGTATGACCCCACCTGGATGACATTGTCAAGGAAGAGGCGGGTGGATGAAGAGTGGTGGGAAGCAACGCTTGCACCATTCCAGGGACCAGAGGATGAGAGAGACATGAAGGAGGAGAAGGAGGTGAGACAGACCATTTATGAACATGAACCCTCAGGTTATAGATGTGTACAGATTAATTATACTCTTAATTGTTAACGCTTGTGGCAGATTATGTCTGTTTCTGATCAGCTGTTTCACTCACTCAAGAGGTTTAAAGATAAAAATTGAGCACCATGACTGAGTTGATGAAGTGGAGAAGTACACGCTCGTTTTCATAAAGTCTTTTTATCTGTGTTTAGTATACCCCACAGACATCACTGCAATTCTAATGAACAGTTTTATCACATCAAGTTTAAGGCCTCTATTACTCTTTGCTTAAACTGATCCTCTCTTTTATTTGTGTTTACTCCACTTAGCTCCAGAATAAACTTCAGAACAAACCCCTGCCCATCTCTGTAAGTGAGTACAAGAACCACCCAATGTACGCATTAAAGAGACACCTGCTGAAGTATGAAGCCATCTACCCACCAACATCCACCGTACTGGGATACTGCAGAGGAGAGCCAGTATACTCCAGGTCTGTCATCTCATGACAACTGCATTTGTGTGAACTTAAAACTACATCCATCTTCTACCAATTTCTCCTCCACAAGAGGGTCACGGGGGGTGCTGTGCCAATCTCAGCTGACATTGGGCAAAAGGCGGGGTTCCCCCCCGGACAGATTGCCAGTCCATCACAGGGCCACATATAGAGACAGCCATCCACTCTCACACCTCACTGTCAATTTAGAGTGTCCAATTTACTTGGTACCCCCATATTGCATGTTTTTGGACTGTGAGAGGAAACCAGAGAACCCAGAGAAAACCCATGCACATACGGGGAGACCATACAATCTCCATGCAGAAATGCCCTTGTTCCGACCAGATCATATTAACCACATTTGATTAATCGTGTATTCAACTAAAATATCACCTCTTGCACTGCAATCAAGAACATCATGGAAGTTTCTCTGTTAAAATCAGTTTGGGTTTTTTTTTTATTTTTTATAAGAAAATATCTCTGAATGCACCCTGAATTAACTGTTGTTGTGTACATCACTGTCCACCTGGTGGTGCTATGTGATTATTTAATATGCTGAACATGAGGTTTTCATAAGAGTCAGCTTGTGGCTGTGATGTTCTTCTGACTATTATGTTATTTAGGCACTGTTCATACTAAACAGAGCTCATCCAAAATACAAAATCATAAGACATTGTGCCTGAACCTGCCACTGAAAAACACACATTTTATTAATGTTGCTTATATCTTTCTCTCCAGGGATTGTGTGCACACACTCCACTCCAGAGACACATGGCTAAAAGAAGCTCGTACTGTCAGACTGGGAGAGGAGCCATACAAAGTGAGATAGAATATTTTTCGCCAATTTTGTTTTTTCTTGTTTGTTTCCAGTTTCAGTAACTTAAGCAACAACTTCAGAAACTTCCAAGTTACAACTTCTTTGCCTCATGATGTGACATATTATCATTCTTGAGAGGGAAGCTGCTCATTTTTCTCCAGTGTAGTGTCATATATTGAATGGGTTATTC
Organism: Solea senegalensis; assembly: GCF_019176455.1. Taxonomy (NCBI): domain Eukaryota; kingdom Metazoa; phylum Chordata; class Actinopteri; order Pleuronectiformes; family Soleidae; genus Solea; species Solea senegalensis. Next base: position 17,403,673 of record NC_058031.1, read on the forward strand.
AGAAAAGCAAGTAACAATATTGCACATTATTGGTCAACCACCATATTTCCACAAAAGAGTATTGCCATGCAAAGTCACCATTCAATTGTCAGCATCATGTTGTAACATATTTATTTAAACTAAAAGCATCTTTTTTCATTGTTATTATTATTATTATTATTATTATTGTTGTTCGACAGTGATGAATAAAGGTTGAAACCTTATACCTCATACACAAAGCAAAATTGGCATGTATAGAGCACAAAACAATCTTTTCACCAAGTAAATTTCCCTGGAGTATCCCTTTGTGCTGACATGATATTGTACTTTAAGTTAATTCCCTGGCTGACCGGTCCGTCTCAGTTGAGATGGAAAAAGTGATTTTTGATAGAATGTTCTCATTGTTGTGTTTTTTTCTTTGTCAGATGGTGAGGGGCTTCTCTAATCGATCACGGAAGGCCAGGGTCATGTCGGAGCTGAAGGAAGAAAATGACCTGGCACTGTTTGGAGATTGGCAGACTGAAGAGTACCAACCACCTATAGCTGTGGATGGGAAGGTAGCTGTCTAGATTCAGCAGACATTATTAAGTTCTGCACTCTGCAATTTCTAAGGAATATACCAAGTGCTTAGAAATGAAAAGCAGTGTAAGAGAGAATTAGTCGCATGTTTCTAAAGGCAATATTTTTATATCATTGGTTATGTTTATTACCAACAGACCAAATCTAAATGGAAATCTTTATGAAAGACAGAATACCATAAATATGAAATTTCAAAAAGAAAATGTTTTGTATTTGTCCTTGAAATTAAGTGTCATTGATTTTCTTCCCTGAAACTGACTTCTCGGCATAAATCCATGACGGTGGTCTGTCATCTTTGCCATCAGGTTCCCCGTAACGACTACGGTAACGTTTACCTGTTTAAGCCCTGTATGTTGCCAGTGGGCTGTGTTCACCTCAGATTGTCCAACCTGCACCGTGTGGCCAGGAAGCTGGACATTGATGCTGCTCCTGCAGTCACAGGATTTGACTTCCATGGGGGATACTCGCATGCTGTGTAAGCCAGAACTTTTAATTAATTTCTTTTGCTGTAAGTTGAACACTGAAAAGAGGGGACAGGATTAGTACGGGAGCATGTCAAATGAGGTAGGATGTTTAATGACCGTAGACAAATTAGGGCCAACAAACAAACTCCCCAGCTGTGTTTTTATTTATTATCACAGTCTTTATTGGTTTTAATAGTTGAATAATCTCCACCACTGTCAGGACACACAATCTCATATACTGTGCACTGAAGCAATACGCATTTGCATTAATATGTGCTCATATTAAAATGAATATCAACCTACAACAGATGCATTATAAAGACTTTGACTACCGTTACTTTTTTTATAATTAGTAGGAGGCTTTGCTGTCACTCTCCTCCATGGTGTGATCAGATTTAAAATGAAAAAGGAGAAAGTTAGTTTCATACAAAGCTCCCTTGTGTCTGTTTGTATTTCAGGACTGATGGATACATCGTGTGTGAGGAGCATGAGGAGATTCTCAGAGCTGCCTGGCAGGAAGACCAAGAGCATCAGAAGCAGAAAGAGAAAGAGGTATGTGCTCGCTTTATTTTGAACTCTTTTGATGTCCGTAATTAGAAACGAAACACAATTAATCAAACCCTTTATCAAACCCTCACTTTCTGAGCTCTATGTAGGATTCTAAAGTTGTGTTTATTTCACACTTGTTTTGCCTTATTTACCAGTTCCACATACTTTTCTGGTGGGCTGATTCTCTTTTAGCTCATTTTATCACTGATCATCAAAATTATCAGTTAAACATTTTTGCTACCAACTATTTAAAATGTATGATTTGAAATAAATCAGCCTACATCAGACTTAAAAATAATAATAAAAAATGATTGTGGAACGAAATATTGATTTAATGCATTGTCAGAGAAGTTCCCAAAGATGTCTTGTACTGTTCGTTTGTTTCTTTTTTTTAAACCAGCTACATAAGGTTTAAGTTTGACTGCTTTTCTCCATCCTGTAAAGTCTCTATCTGTTTCTTTCACTTATAACAGTTTGGGTCAATATCTTTTTGTACAATGACGTTCAAACCAACTGGTCTTTTCCTTTGTTTACTTTTTCTCACCATTGTGATATAATATCACTACTTCCCAAAGTACAGTAACCAGCATATGGTCTAATAAATCAGTTTGTTCTAACACAGAGGATCTGTAGGTGAATAACTTAAAACTATAGATACTGTTTGCTTCAACTTTCAAGGCTTTATTTAATTCCATTTCTCATTGAAAGCCTTAAGTTAACGTTTTAGCACCAGCATGTACATCAGTTTTTCTCTTCCTCCACTATACAGAAAAGAGAAAAAAGAGTGATCTCCAACTGGACTCTGCTGGTGAAAGGACTCCTGATCAGAGAAAGGCTCAAGAAGCGCTACGGCAAGAAGAACCCTGGACTGGGGAGCCTTCCACATGAAGACAATGCTGGTGGCTTTTCTTCTGATGAGGAGGTGGTTGAAGAGGAGAGTCATGCTGCTAAGACTGCATCTGAGACTTTGGCCATGTCCTGGCCCCAAAACAGACAAGCAGAGGAGGACGGAGGGAACTCCAGTGGACTGAAGACAAAACGAGAAAGGAGAGGACAAGAGAAACACATGTTTCCTTTTGAGAAAGTAGAATGACTGATCAAAACCTTTAGATAAAAACTTTGATGAATCGAGGTTTATCACACTGTGCTGCTCCTTGTATTAACTTGTTTACATGCTTTTTAAAGCAGGATACAATGTGTCTCAGGTGCAACAGTATTGAAAAGGTGTAGCAATATGTCCAGCCCTGGAAAAGTTGGCTGCAGGGCTAAGGGGAGGAGCAGACAGAAAGGGAGTGAAACTGAATAATTTTCTTCCTGTGGTAATACTCAAATTATCGTTGTACATATTCCTATTAGCTACCTGCTCTAGATTTTGTATGAAAGTTATATAGAGCTACACTACATGCCAGTACATCAGTGCTGAATACATGAAAGAACACTATGTACTCTGGTGCAGATCAAGTTGGTGTGCTCCAAATTCTCTCACCGCTCTAGTGTGACTTGATCCTGGTGGTCTTCACTTTCAAGTCTTGATTTTTCACAAACATAACTTCAGCCTCTTTTTTTCTGTCACAGCAGTAGCAGTAGAAGCAGTAATTAACAGTTGTATTTGTCCAATACAAATGAAAAGCAAATTACTAAAATCAATGTTTAAGTCTTTTTAAATTAACTGTATCTGTGTTTTTATTTGTAAGATATTTTGTATGGTTACAAAAAATTACAACAGACACAGTAATAGTCAAGACCAGCCAAAGTCATGACTTAAGGATTAGGCCGTGAAATCCTCAGAAATTACAACATACATTTCTATTTTCAGATAATCTGTGTTAAATTATTTTTGCTGCAGCTTCAGTGAATTCTATTTTGTGTGCATCAAAACCAACATCTGCTACTTCAAGCAATATATTTTCCTTCACAGCGATTCGAGACCAATTACAGTACAGTAACCCCAGAGGCTCACCCTCTGCTTCTTTGCGGATCTGCTGAGAAGCACAGCAGAAGGTAATGCATTGTTTATGAAGCTATCGATCCTAACCTTCAGACTGAAAGCACTTTTGAGTGCCCCATTTAGATGCATAGCCACATAACTGGCTCCTACACCCTGACCTCTGCCACCCAGTGGATAGGCAAGGAAAGTAACAACTGAACAATTTAGTCCCTACTGGATAGGAAAGGAAAGTAACAACTGAACAATTTAGACCTGCTGTTGGGTTACTGCAGGCAAGTTTAAGAATGTTTCCCTGAATCTTAATCCTTTGCCGTCCTTAAACTACATGAATTAAATAACTTATTTATTTATAGTTGGGTAAATATGTTGAATAAGGATGGATTATCAAACCTGTGACACCAGACCCCAGGAGTCCCAGGATTCCCTAAAGCCCCAGGCTGGGTACATATCAGTTGAGCCAGAATCATGTTCATCAGAAATGTATGCACCACTGAAACAATACCAACTGCCATTCCCTCCATCAAGTGACAATAAGGTCAAAAATATCTACAATTTAAAAAATTAAAACTATCTTTCTTAAATTGCTGTATGGACAATGCTTCTTTTTAAGCCCCTAGAGAGTTGTAGGCACATATATTCTCCAGATTTTAACTGTCCTATCAATATTTTATACTCTCTGTGGAAAGAAAGAAAGACAGAAGTTTAATATTTTGAGAACAACAATTTTCTAATCAGTATTATGATAATTATGTCAGCACAATGTGGCCTCCCATAAAGGAGATAGGAGAGAAAACGTATTTAAAAATGGAAATTCAGGAGGTACTATTATATCAGACATGTACTCAATCAATGTAGTAACTAAATGTTTATAAAACATTTGCATGAGGGTTATGGAGACAGTAAAGAAACTACAGTTTTGGTGTTCAAACAATTTCAGCTATAACAGTTACTCTTTTTCATCTAAATATGGTAAATGTCAATTCATTTCCTTATCAAGCCCTGTAATTGATTGAGTGTATGATAATTCTAAATGTGTTGGATATATAATATGTAAACACTTGATATGCACTTTAATTTTGGTGTGTTGACTGGTGAGAGAATAGCGGATGTGACGTCATAGATAAGCACCCCTGTAACCGTGTATCTTCCGCCAACCATCAATGCGAACACACTCTTTGGGGTTTCCCACAGCACCAAAACCACTTCGGACTGTCACCGCGGGTCGAGCCGACGCTGCCCTGAGAGGTAAACACCACCGGTGTAAATTGACGCCGCGGTTGTCGAAATGTGTTGGTTTACTCCCGAGCTCTAGAGGGCCTTGTTTACATCTCAATCCTCGGATTTGAGTGGATGAGAGGCGGAGGCATAGCGTGAGGGAGCGATACAGGGGGGTAGTTTACCTATGTAGTTATGATGCCTTAAATAATTCTTATTGGATTACATTTTATTTTAGTTTCAAAGGCATATGTTAATCTAATCTTGAATCATGTCACTGTTTAACCAGTCACTCGTAAGGACGGCATACCGTTACTTCGCTGCTGAACTACTGTGAGCGTGTTAGCCAGGAAGCTAATCTGGCTAACAGTGACTTAGCTAGTCGCTCTGTGGATTTGACTTCACTGCCGTTGTTTTCGGCTACGGTGCAGATATCCAGCAACAATCACGCCGGTCTTTCTATGTTGGCTTATCTCACCGCGAACCACTTTCATTCCACACCACGGAACGCATTATTAAACCTGCCTTGAGTTGCTGTGACACATTAGCCTAGCAAAATGTGTGTCACCCACTTAGCTGCCTATTTTTAGCCTGCACCGGGCGGAACGCAAGCATTCGTGTGTTGCTGGGCTGGCTCAGGGGCTAGGCTTTCCCCTGCCAACCTCTATTTTATATCCAGGTGGACATTTGCGAAGTCATTTTAAACCCGTTGCCATGAACCAACTATGATCCCGTATCTGCCGACCACAGTCATTACAAATAACATAGTTATACACCTGAGTAAGCCCTCAGGGGTTGTGTCATCTTCAGAGTGCACTTCCTTTTTGAAAGTTGTGTGAGTATGAAGTGACCTGGAGAGAAGCAAAGACAGGCACCCGTCCTCAGTACCCCAATGTTGCACTGAGACTCAAGAAGAAATTCATTCTGAAAAGGACACACAATTTGGCTTGACACTGGTGCACATCAATGTGAGAAAACCTCCACGATGTATAATCTAGATGGAAAGGAATACAAATGTTCTGCCAAGTGGCTGGGCAATAGAAAACAAATGTTACAGTAATGAGGAAAAGCACTTTGAGAGCGCTTGGGCTGGGTATTGATTAAATTTTTTGATACATAATGATACCAGGACTTTTATACCTATTCCTGAACAATATTGTGTTCGATACCATTGTTATTAAATTAGTTTCAACAAAATATAAACATGTATATTTTCAGTTGCATGATATTTTTACATACTCTTACAATTACATAGAAACAATTCAGAGTGTTGTTTGAGTGCCTGAGTACCTTTACACTTAAACATAACAGCTTAGCTGTTATGCCATCCAACCCAACTGGATAAGTTGATGGAACTATCCACCCAAATCTTTAAAAGGGCAACTGGATTTGCTTAAGTATAATTAAAACAGTTTACCTCTCATCTAAGACGTGTCTTCAGGTCTAACTGAAAACCCCAGGCTGGTTACCTGTCTAGAGATTGTTCACCTCCTGACCCAGTTTCAGGTTAGTTTCACCTGATTCAAGATGTGAATGAGGGTAAAATAAAATAACAGTAAAATAACTTATCTAAACCAGTGGAGCTGGTGCTGCTGTCCTCAGCAGATTTATTTACAAGAGACTTATTTGAAGGAGGATGTTCTCATATTTATTCTGTGAACTTAAGATCTTCTTGAACTTCCTTCATTGAAGAAGTGGCAGCCTCTCAAAACACAACATGGGCACACACTCACTCTCAGTCACTTTTCCTTTGGGGTGAGGTCCATCACTGCTCTTGACTCCCTACACATATCATGATAGTACTGTTAGCTCTTGGTCATAGCGTGCCGCATGCTACTTATTGGCTCAATGACACTGATTAGATTTACTCTTTAGGTATTTTGGTATTGGAAGGCTTTTGATATTACATAACAGAGGAGTTTCGATCAATACCACACAAAGATCGATACCCAGCCCAAGAGAGCAACTCTGTTTCCTACAGTATCAGTACACTCTCCTATTTCATGAGATTAACAGTTGTTAAATTATGATCAGTTTTGACTGTAATTGTTTCAAAACGACACCTTGAAGTATTTTAGAATTATCAACATGGAAATTTCACCTCCATAATTGTGACTCAAAAGATGTGTTCATCAGGGTTTTTGCTGGCTTTGCTTTGACTGCTTGTTTTTTGCTTTTAACCCCAAATGAGACAGGCTGTTTAGTCCAATATCTTTCTTTAGAGTTGCAGGCTGGTTTGCTATCAAGTTAACTCCAGTTGTTTGTGTCATCCTCATCCTCAAAGCACAAGTGGCAGGTAATCCTCGAAACCGTGGTGTTAAGCTTTCACCCTTGCCTTGTGTCTCCTGCATGTGCGTTATTGATCAACAATGGTGTAGGATGGAGAAATGCAGGTTATTCGCTGTTTTATGAAGTTTTTATTAAGTTAAATTTAAAACTAGTGCTTAAAATAAAGATAGACCAGTGTTTATGTAACAGGAAGTATATAGGCACTACTGTAAATGAAACATTGTTGTGCAATGGAAATCCCTCAAACTGCAACTCACATTCTTTATTTGGGGAAAATGCTTGTTTGGTACCAGATCTCACTAAATGCAAATGGACACGTTTTCAAAAGTGGAGTATGGTGTCCATTTTAAGCAAATTCCCTCGATCATAGTAATGTCACCACAATGGTGAAGTAGCATGGAGGGAAGCATCATGATTTGTGCTGACTATGAAAAATAACACTTATCACATAAGGAAAAGCACTGCTGGAAAGGATATGTAATAACTGGGCCTTTTCGATGTAACTAAGTGGCATTAATGTATCTTCACCTGCCTCTTTCCTTCTGTGACAAGTTGAAATGTCTTCTGTTAAAGAGTCACTTAGGCCAGTCTTCTCTATGGCTGAACTGAATCATCTCTGCTGGATGAAAGGTCCGGAACTCCTCCTGAGCATTGTGCAGCTACAGGAGGCACTTGTTGGAAGTTATTGCTGCCGAAGAGGTTCAGCCAGTTATTAAATTCATGGGCGCACCTACTTTTCCCACCAGCAATGGTAGCGTTTTATGGGTGTGTTCAATTAGTACAACAAGGACTATATTTGTTTGTTTGTGTAAATTGTTTTTGTCTACTTTTGTGACCTGGAGGAAGGTCAGCTCACACTTATCACATGTACCGTCAGTCTTCTCAGTAGACGTTTTGTGCATCTGTATATTTATTTTATGCATTATGTGTGATTTTTCCCCCCCCCTCCTTTCCCGATCCTTAGATTTACCAGCTTTCCCAATGACTGACGGGGAGTGTGACTTCTTCTGTTTCTTCCGCTGCTGTTGAGTGCGCTTATTACGCGCCTCAGGCAGACGTGAAGGCAGAGTGACCCTGAGGAGCGACACAAGCTGGTGGAGAGTTGGGCAGGGAGAAGTGAGAAGGTGGGGCTTTAAAACAAGCCATTTCAGCCAACCAGGCCACTTAGATCCGACAGGTGGGCGGGCTGTCTACCTGTTTGGGTGATTGATTCAGTAGTCTGGATGTCTGTGGACATGAACAGCCAGGCTTCGGACAGCAATGAGGAAGACTTTGGGGTGAACTCTGAAGAAGAGGATGATGACGATGATGGAGGAGATGAAGAGGACCAGGGTGATATTGCAGCCTACTATGAGGGTGTGGCCAGTGATGTGGAACAACAGGGAGCTGACTCCTTTGACCCAGAGGAGTACCAATTCACCTGTCTTACCTATAAAGAGAGTCAAAGGGTGCTGATAGAGGAGGTTAACACTGTGGCTGCTGCACTGAAGGTGAGCAAAGCTGGACCTTTCTAATGCTGCATGTGGTGTTATCGTTGTAGAATTAGCAAAAGCTTAATTTGAAATCAACAAGAAACGAGGTGTTGACAGCATGTATTAAAATTGGATAAATTGATCAGTGGCACTATCACACAACCTTTGAGACAGACTTTGCATTTTAATATATATATATATTATTTTATGTGAGCAGTTTAACACTAACTAATTTCAGACAGGCTTTTGGCTGTTATTTGGCTATTGCCCTAAGTCACAGGTGTCAAACTCAAGGTCCACGGGCCACATCTGGCCCACCATGCAATTGTACTCGGCCCCTCAAGAGATAATGTTATGTCTTTCTTGCTTTTTTTTCCCCTATTGGGTCACTGAATTTGAAAACACAGAGCCTCTCTTTTTGCTTTATATGTCTCATAAAATGATTGAGTTCTGCAAATTATTGGCTAAGATTGCATGTGACTACAGGCCTGGATGTGCTGTTCCACTGAAATACAGCAGAGGAAGTCAGGCAAGATAGATGGTAATGGAAAAATCATTTGTTCTAAACTTTTTGTTTATCTGGCCCTCGACTTGGACATGGTTTTTAATTTCGGCCCCCCATTGAGTTTGACACCCCTGCACCTAAGTGGTAATAAGAATAATGTCGTCTTATGTGGTTACCCTCTTAGTGTCACTAGTTCAAACAATGTTCAGCTCTTACTCTCCATGAGTAGTGATAACAGACTGTCACATATGTTTCTGCGTGTCAACAGACGATGGTGTAAGTATGTAAAAGGGGTTTGATTACATTTATAACACTTATAAAACAACTACTGTGCAGAGAATAGTAATAAAATCCCTCTGTCCCGCTTGCAAAGCTTTTTCAAATGGAATATCAGCAGACGTCTGCAAGGTAGCAACAGAGGAAAGTTTTGTTAATCTGATTAATAGTAGGGCTCTGTTAAGATAGTAGGAAACAGGACATGGTGTCCCAGTGTCTAGGCCAGGTGTTCTCATTTTTCTTTCTGTCAAGGACCATCTACAAGATAAAAAAAAAAAATACAGACCTCCTTCATGTATTTTCCTTTGAACATGATTGGTTTAGAGCGTTATCAGTACATGATGTTAAATTTAATTGATGAATCAGTTAATACTAGAATGAATCCAAGTTTCATTTGAACTCAAGAGGAAAAGTCATGTTAAAATGTTTGTTGTGATTGTTGTGTAAAAGCATTTGCAGCAGATTGAGTAATCTTCCCTCTGACTTTGTTCTGTCTCTCTCAGGTTTTGCCAGCTGTAGCAAAACTGATTCTGGTGCATTTTCACTGGCAGGTTTCACAAATAGTAGACAGGTATGTGTCCTCTTTCCATCCATGATCCTGCCTACCTTACTTACATTTTAAGTGTCTTTGAGTTTTAGAAAAGCGCTATAAAAATATGATGTAGTATTATTATTATTATTATTATTATTATTATTTTATTATTCAATTCTTTGTTTCTAATCACCCATTCTCTGCTTCTTGAATTCACCTTCCATTGTTTCCCTTTTTTTTTTTACTTTTTTGTTTTGCTTCCGTCATCTCAGTCTCTTTGCAACTTATGTATCCCCTTTTGTATTTACACATTGATTATTTTCTCATGTGTGACCTTTTATTCTTCATTCTCATCCTTTTTATGACCCCTGGTTCTGTTCATGTTTCCACAGATATAAGTCCAACTCATCTCTGCTGTTGGCAGATGCTCTGGTCCAGCCCAGCAGCACCTGCAGATCAGTCACTGTGAGTAACAGATGGCATGAATCAGGACTTGTGTGTGAATTTGATGGCAAATATGGAATGCTTTCTTTGATTTTAGCTTTAATAATCATCCATGTATTTTCAGGACAAATATTTATTACAGCTTAGCTAACCTAGTTTTTGACGCACTGCTCTATTAAAGCCAAAATTAAGTCATAAAATCATTGTTTACTGGGTAAAATTAGACTGCAATCTACATGTGTTCCTTGTGGCTGCTTATTCACTTATTCACTCGCTCTCCAGTGTGGGGTTTTTGCTGAAGTGCTCATGATTTGTGTGTTTTAGGCCCATCAGTCCCTCCACTGTGGCGTGTGTCTACAGGTCGTACGGAGAGACTCTCTATTGGCACTGCCATGTCAGCACTCCTTCTGTAAAGCATGCTGGGAGCAGCACTGCACTGTACTGGTCAAAGATGGCATGGGAGTAGGTAAGTGTGTGTGTAGGCATCAAAGCTGGTATTGGAGTGGGTGAGCCACACTTTGATCCAAGTGTCTGTGTGTTTGTCCATTCTGGGATTCATGGTTTTAGCCTCTGATCTACTGTAATGTTAATTTCAGCCACTGTTTTCCTGTCAGAACAGCAGGGTTTGGACTGGTGTCGAAATCACCAAAGCAAGCTATAATGACACCTTGTTTAAAGCTACGGTTACCAAAACACGACAGCTTCTCTCTCACAACTACCACTCCTCTCTCAGCCACACAAATTTGTTTACATCCTGACTGGACCTTTGTGCGCACATGTTATTAGTTGTAGGTGTTAACATGTTTGTATTTTTAATTTCACTAGAAGCTTGTGACTTTGTAGATACAGAGGTGTAATATGAGGATTTAATGACTCCATCTGGTGACCAGACCATCCTTATCCAGAGTGTGCCACAAGTGCATATCTATTATCTATTTATGTGTCAACAGTAACATTGTGTGCCCCTGTGCATGTTAACAGTCTCTCAAAAAACTCACTCCATGTGCCAGAGTCCTTCAGAGCCTGATAAGTATGTCAGCTGTACGAAGGACACATCCATGACTGATCCACTTTCTGGGTCACACTTAATCTGTAAACCCTCACATGTCACTCAGAACTACATTTAAACTTTCTAAGTCACAGCTTTTGTAGGGCTTGAATTGTACATGGTGGTGTTTCGTTGTGATTCTGGACTTTATATATTAAAATATGGTGTGTGTGTGTTTTTGTAGGTATCTCATGTATGGCTCAAGACTGTTCCCTGCAGATGCCTGAAGACTTTGTCCTGCCACTGCTACCAGGAGAGGAGCTGAAGGACAAATATAGACGCTACCTCTTCAGAGACTACGTTGAGGTGTGTGCTTCTGCGTATGTGTGCTGACCGTTTGCTCAAATGCTGTGTCGGTGTGTCTGCATCAGATGTGCATGTATAGCAAGTGAGATGTCAGGTATAGGGAGAGGGTGTGAGAAAACCTTACTTAGGCCCCAGGATGGACAAATAGACATATTCTTATTAATGTCAGTTTTTTTACATAATTTTTGTGTAATCTAATTCACCTCAAATTTCCTGGTGTCTCTTGGACCCACAGAGTCACTTCCAGTTGCAGTTGTGTCCGGGCGCAGACTGTCCCATCGTCATCAAGGTGCAGGAGCCTCGGGCACGCAGGGTGCAGTGTAGCCGCTGCAGTGAAGTCTTCTGGTAGGAGACACTCACATGCACACACCTCCATGTAGATTATCTTCATGTGTGAGCCAGATTAACAGTTTGAAACCCATGTTGCAAAATGATTCAAAATCCTTCTGCAAGCTCTTGTATTCAAATGTGTTAGATTTTATACTGTTGCATATTTGCGTGGCAGATTTTTACATGGCGATAGAACACCTGAGTTTATTATGGGATGTAAATGTAATAACTTCTGTATTACTCTCTACAGTTTTAAATGCCGTCAGATGTACCATGCACCCACAGACTGTGCAACAATCCGAAAATGGCTGACTAAATGTGCCGACGATTCAGAGACAGCCAACTACATCAGCGCACACACTAAAGATGTATGAGGAATCTAAAAGTTAACACACACACACACACACCCCAATAAAGATACTGTAACTCCTGTCATTTTAACCTGCTTGCATTTTTCACATTGCCAAACAAATTCTTGCACAATCAAAAACATATACTATTTCTACCAATACTGCTGTAATCATATTTTAATGCAATTATACTTGTGCAATAGATTGAAATGATGTGTTTCTCCTCTAGTGTCCTAAGTGCAACATCTGCATTGAGAAGAACGGAGGCTGTAATCACATGGTGAGTCAGAGCTGAAAAAGATCACACTTTCCCAGAACACAGGAAATGCTATAAATATCTGACAGTGCTCTTCTTTAATATTTTGAAACTTGGCAAACTTTTAGGCAGATACATGTTCCCTGTTTTGTTGCTGCTGTTATACTTGTCATCTGCATCAAACATGGTGAAAGGATAGGTCATGAGACTGAGCCACTGAATGTTTCAGGAAATGTTGGTTGTTTTGGTGATTTGAACTGGTCCGACGTATATTTTAGGGCTGTAAAGTCCCAGTCGACTGGTCGATTTATGAGTCGATACGTTCTGGCTCGACTGAAATTCTGGTTGGTCGACGTTTTGCTGTGTTAATTTCATACAGTATATGGTTAATTTGATTTCATCAGGAGGACAGTACGAAGTGCTAATGGTTTCACAGGTAACAGTGTGTCTACAGAGAACACCCCCCTTGTTTTCAGTATTTTGGATTAGCCCAACCAACTCGAGACAGATAGATTAAAGAACGTCCGGTGGTTTTATTTAAATTTTGAGCTTTTCATTTTAGGCTACAGTCAGTCCTTCTCTAACATCCATGTGAAAGACATCGGCAGTGTGGCAGCATTTTACAAAAATAGATAGAAAATAAAAATAAATAAATAGAACAAAGTTGAATGTAAATTTTGTAAGCAACAGTTTGCATATCACAGCTCGACTACAAACATGGCATGTCATAAAAACGATAAGCTAGCTTGTCTGTGTTATGTAGCTTTGTCCGTTTTGAGTATATGAACATAGCAAAATTGGCATATTTCAATGTTTTAGTCTAATCGTTGCTGAGCTCCTATGTTTAGTCTCGCTCTGTGCGAGGACATGCACAGGGCCAAATTATCTAAATATTCCTCAACAGTTTTTGTGCTGATATCACTAGTTGGCATAGTATATTTTCAGAAATCATGGGCTATGATATTGCACAGATGCACATGATGCAAAACAAATCAAATGTTTATTTTCTAATGTTAATGTTAATTTCTAATTTGACTTCCTTTGTCTTTGTTTCAGCAATGCTCCAAGTGCAAACACGGTAAGAAGTGTGTCTCACGGTTTCATATCTCCTGTAGCAGCCAGTGCAGCATTAATGTGTTGTTCTGTGATGAGCTTTCCTGGTGACATAATACATCACATTAAAAATAGACTCACTAAACTTAAAGAAGTGGAAGAAAACACGTGGTTAGAATGAAAGATCAGGACTTTACCTGACCCTCCAGCCCTTGAATGAAAATTGTTTCTTGAACAAGAGTCTCTGTGAATGTCGTGTCATTTGTTTGTAGCTGGGTCCATAAGTTTGTGTTGTGTCTCCTGTCAGACTTCTGCTGGATGTGTCTCGGTGACTGGAAGACTCATGGCAGTGAATACTACGAGTGCAGCCGCTACAAAGAAAACCCTGATATAGTCAACCAAAGCCAGCAGGCTCAGGCTAGAGAGGCCCTCAAGAAATACCTCTTCTACTTTGAGAGGGTAAGGACTTTCTTGTGTTCTTGTCAATATGCTATCCTAACAACATTCAAGTAGCAAAAACATGGACGTCCTGGATGAAATTACAAGCAAGACTGATTTGACTTCCTTCCTTTTCCTTTTTTTTCCCCTCACAAGTGGGAGAATCACAACAAGTCTCTACAGCTAGAGGCTCAGACGTACCAGAGAATCCAGGAGAAAATCCAAGAGAGAGTGATGAACAACCTGGGAACCTGGATTGACTGGCAGTATCTGCATAATGCTTCAAAGCTACTGGCTAAGGTACTTATTTACTCACTTCGTCAAAGAGAGTGGGAGGTGAAAATGGCTCCACTACATTATTAGGAAACAATAACATTTTTGGATTGAACCTCAATATAATGATACCATTAAGTTCATTTAAATTTGACTTCAAAGTCAGTAAGAAAAGAAGTCAGACTGATGGGTTTGGTGCTAACAAAGTGTACAATGTGAAAGCTTATTACCATCATAACTATTATAAAATGTATGTGTATTATAAAATTTGTCTTCATCTTTTTCACACCTCATTGGAGGATTTATTTGGAGGATTTCAGAAATGAAGCACTTCCCCGTACTATTCCTGTGTCTTATATCTTAGGTTTAATATTAACCAGTGAAGGCGCTGAATCACAATCAATGCTTCTCTTAATTTTAAAGTAGTCTTGACTTAACTTTTTTAGTATAATATGTTTGTCTTAATGTTTCCAGTGCCGCTACACACTGCAGTATACGTATCCATATGCCTACTACATGGAGTCTGGCCCACGCAAAAAACTGGTGAGACAAACTCCTCTCTCTGATTGATTGTTATTGCAGAACAAATATTGTTAAAATAACAACGTAGTGACTATTCAGACTGATATCATCTAGATTTAGCTTTAAACTAATCCTTGTTTTATCTTTTTTTTTTCCTTACCTTTTTGTCTGATTGTCTTGTGTTTGTGCTCTGCAGTTCGAGTATCAGCAGGCTCAGCTGGAAGCAGAGATTGAAAACCTGTCATGGAAGGTGGAGCGAGCTGACAGCTACGAGAGAGGAGTGGTGGGAGGCGAGGGGGAGCTCAGCGCCAGTGACAGAGGGGTATGATGGCATAATGCATTATGGGAGAATTTTTCACTTCAAACACTAACTCAAGGGAAGAAGGGGAAGAAGACAACTGCAGAAATGTATGTTCTGTGGATTCTGTGATTTGCCTATTGTTTTGAAAGTACAACACAGATCTTTGTGGGAAGTCACGTTATTGGGCAGCAGTTCAAATAAATTTAAAGTCATAAAAATATTTGGCTAAATCGATTCAATAATCAAAGCTTCATAAAATGTTATTGTTTTTTGCTGTCACAGATGATAGTGGATAGTTAGTGTTGGCATGGTGTTCTTGTAATGTCTGTGGATCAACAAAATATCTTACAAAGTAATTGTTTCTTTATTAATTATTATTTAAAACCAAATAAACTATCATTTGCATTTGTGGTAATTGAAGCATGTCATCCACTACAATGGTTCTGACTAATTTGAATGCTGAGTTCTGTGGCACAGACGAGTTAGCCCAACTGTTTCAGGGGGTTTGCTGACAATTAAAAAAAAAAAGAAAATATCGAATATTCAAACTAATTGTTGACCTACAGTGAAAAATGATTTGTCTATTTCAGGATTTGGAGAATCAAATGCACATTGCTGAGCAGAGGCGACGCACGCTGCTGAAGGATTTTCATGACACCTGAGGCTCCATCGTGACTGCGAAGCACCAGCATCTCCTTCCTTCCTTTCCTCCTTTTCCTCTTTCCTTTTTTTCCTCCTTCCTTGCCCTCCAATCTTTTGCTTCTTTCCATGACTATAATTTGGTGCAGTTGTACCACTCCTCCTTTTGCTTCTTTACACTTGCTCATTTGCTCTCTTCTCTCCCTCCTGTTATGCTGCAGGGTCACAAAAAGGCACGATAGTAGCTTCCCTTCCTCCCGTCACCCTTATCGGCACCTCGTTTTCATGTTTTGTCCCCAGAGCATCACATTCACCATGGTTTCTTCATCATTGCTTTTCAGTTCAGATCGTAAAGGTCTAAAGATTTTTAGACCTAAACCGTTATAAAAGCGTTTTTATAACGGAGGACTTGCTTTTGATTCACATAAGCATTTATTATGAGCAGCTAAAACATTGTCTGTAAAGAGAGTATGAGTGAGCTGTTATTCTCCAACATTATCCCTGTGATGCTGGAATAATGAATGAAGAGAGAAGCAATTGGAGACATAAAAATGCGGAGTATGCAGAAGCTTTTAGCGAATGAAGTATTGGGAAAGAGAATTTTTTTTTTCTTTAAAGAGACGGTGCTGATTGCAGATCTTTAGTGGTTTTATATAGACAATAGTGACTAGCAGACACTGTCATACTTAATCAATCTGTCTGAACACATATCCAACTAATGTTCTGAACTTTCAAAACACAGGAATTTCAGATCAATCAATGAAAGTAATTCCATATAAGAAATGATGGCTGCCACTGCTCTCATTCTGCTTTGATTCAAACTTTTCACCAGCTGACAGATGTAACTCAGCATGGCAGTCTAAAATTCTCAGTAGACGTGACCAGGGTGTGTTTGTTGTGAAAAAATGGTCACCACATTATTATTTTGAAAAACAAAATCCAGTATTTTCTTACATATGCTGTATTGTCATATATGCAACATGTTATAGACAAAGACGAATGTGTGTTAACATGGCAACTATTTCAGATTTTTGTCGCCACTGTTTCATAATAAGTACACCTTTCCCTTGGTAAATAGCAGCTAGTCATTGTTACCTACATAAAACTACTGAATTACTCCAACTCTTGTCTCTTTATAGTCTCATACTGGTGCTTGAACTTGTTCAGCTAATGTAGATCAAAACTAGTGTGAGTCTTGAGTGTCTACAGAAACACCTCCTTTTGATTAGCTGATGAAGTTGTGTTGAAGCAGCAAGCGCAAGCTTAGTCTTTCACACACACTACAGCACCACCCACTGACACTGACGCAGCATGCACATAACACGTGCGCAAACACTCCGCTGCAGAAAAAAACGTCACCTGTTTGTCTCCATCCCCCCATCTCATGCTCTCCTCTCTTTCTTTACCTTAATCACTTTCACTTTATTTTTGCTCTCTTTTCTCTCCTCTTTCTGCTCACGTTGTTCACATTTTTCTTCTGGAAAATGGTTGTTGATAGATAGATCATTTAAAAAAAAGAGAAAAAAAGGAAAAAATAATAAAAAAAATTGCTGTAATTTTCAACGGTTGTACATTAATACAGAAATAGAGTTACTGAAAGAGTTTTTAAAACCAGATCCTGTCTTGTGTGTTCATTACATGTGCGCCCACACACACACAAATGCACACATGTAGACACAAAGTTTACTTCATATGGTAGGAGCATACTATAAGCATAAGTGATTTTTCCAATTATGAAATCAGGGTTATTTTTTGTCAATATTACAGGAGGAAATGTAGTGATCAACATGTCCTTGTAGGGATATTTATCACTGCCAAAACTATTTTTACACATAGGATTGTAGATTGAGAATAAGTTACATTATAATTATCCGTTTAAGATGCAGAACTTGTTAAATTATCTTTAAAATTGATTTTACAAACTTGATGTAGGTAGTGGCAAACTCATGTTCATGAAATTTAATTGCCACACATTTAGTATTGGTAAAAAAAAAAAAGTCCACACCAAAAAAAAGCATTTTGACAGGTTTTAATGTTTCTTGTCAGTGATTCCTGCTGCAGATCCCCAGTTCACCTTTGACCTAATATTGGCAGCTTGTTTGATGCAGGATCTGGTGTGTCCGCTGCAGCTAAATATAGTTAGATGTAACTGTGTGCCAAGACAGCATTAACTGCCCTACAACTCTGCATGACCTTATGTGTGTAAGAGACTGAGGTTCACTGTTACACAGGCACATGGAGTGTGGGTAAAAATTGCACCATCAAGTATTCATTCCAGAGCAGGACAGTGATGCTCTTCTCAGATGAAACCTCTTCATGAGGACGAGTGTAGATAAAGAGGCATTTTTTTTATGCAGTTCACCAAACTTTCAAAATAGTTGAACTTGAAACACACCAAAGGAGGTTGATTGCATAAAACTATTTTTCCTTAACCCATATATCATGTTTGCATGTGGGACTGCATAATAATCCACATAAATGTATTATTGACTGCAATAAATAGAAGACTAAGCTGTCCTTACAAATTAAAATCAACAAATATCAAACTGTATAATCAACAAATTAATAAAAGCAGTACATTCAAATCTAGAGTAGATTCAACCCAAACCTTCAGGCAGTGGTTAAACATTTAATATTATATTGCATGCTGACCCTGACTCTACATGGCAGTTTCATTATTTCCAAAAACTGTCAATCAGTACTCATTAATGTCATAGTGTTGTAGAGCATATCTGTGTAAAAATGTATTTATTTATTTTGATGATACTTTAAATATAGTTATTTTTCAGTTTATATTTAGCTAGTTTGTTTTTTATTCCTTTAACATTTGTTTTTATAAGACATCTCATTAACATCAACACAGTCAAAATGTCTACAGAGAAAATGAGATTTGCAGCAGAATATCCAAATTGACTGTATTTCTTTCAACGTTGCATTCATCCAGTTTTAATGTTTCTCTTTTAATCATTTAATGTATATTAATTAATATTTTATCGTTTATAAAAAGTGGGTGATAAATACAAACTGTCTTGCCTATATGTCCTTAAATGCTACATTTTTGTATGAGTAGATTTAGGCTTCAGCCAATATTAAAATGAGTGGGCGGGGCGACCGGATGTGACGTATTCGTCAGATACGCGGTCCGACGGGAATAACGCACGTGTGGCCAGTTGAAAGGAGCTACAGACAGTGGAGCATGCGTTTCCACCTGGTGCTTATAGACTTTCAATAAGGCATTGACACATCTGTGCCCAGTTTGTGGCGATAACTCATTCACGCTGCGGGCGTCTGTATTTTCTACGCAGCTCGCAGAGTAGGAGGACAGACAGACAGTGAAGTAAAGGGAAGAAAGTTCTCGTTGTCTGTTCCCGGGCCTCTGGGTGTTTGACTTCAGTCGTTGCTACCGCAGCGTGTGGAGTTTTAGTGTATTGACAGTAAGGACTGAACATTTGGTGCACATTTGAACGTCATGGCAGACTATCTGATCAGCGGACAGACCAGCTACGTTCCCGACGACGGTTTATCAGGACAGCAGCTCTTCACCGGAGGAGACGGGCTCACCTACAAGTAATGTCTACCGAAAACCGAACTAACCTGTTCAGTCGCACCTCGACGACACGTTATAACGTGCTAACAGCGATAATTGGGCAGCAACACCTATCACTAAATAGAGCTGACCCGCAACTGAAGAACACAGTAACCATGCTCAGGCTGAGGCGTGTCAGCCTTAAAACTTGTGTTTTTGTCTTTCTACCGAGGATGTACTGCATTTCCGCACCAGCCCTTAATGATAAATCAGAGAAATAAACATGGTATTGTCTGTTATGTCAAGGTCAACTTGTTCCCTGACGCGCGTGGGAGAGGGAGGGGCTAGCAGTTACAGTCTGCAGTCTCGCCACCAGATATCTCTAATTCATACTCACTGTACCTTTTTAATAAACGTTTATTGAACAACCTTTATGATCTGCTTCTCACTTATTCCAGTCTTGCATTTTAATTGTGAGGACGAAGTTAACATGTATGTTAGTTTGCAAGTAGATTATGGTTGTAGCATTAGTAAAATTATGACTGCTCTGAACTTTACCTACAGTTAGTATATCTTTTTCAAGTGCCTGGTCTACAATGGGAAAACATGTAATTTGGATCACTGTCTCTTGGAATTGAGGCAGTGACATTCCTTCTGCACACATACTGGTCCCAAATATAGGTCCTGGCTCACAAGCTTGTGCCTCTTGTCTCTGGTCTAGCTGTCACATGAGCACTGGTCATACCTTGTATGTTGCAGTAACATGTTACACAGGTCCTCTCGCTGTAACGTGATAAGTTCTAAGGATCTTTAAAAAGAAGTCCATGTTGGTAGTGCTCTGAAGCTTGTGTCATTTTCTTCCTTGAATGCCCCTTTTGGTTTTATGTTTCTGAACTGGAAAATATTTACTAAAAACATTCTTGCTGTGTCCTGGTACATGATCCACATATTTGTTTTCTGAGCATCTTGATGTGTTTATGTTGGACAAATCTCATTATTTTCTCTTGTTTCTCCCCAGTGACTTCCTCATTCTTCCAGGTTATATCGACTTCACAGCAGATCAAGTGGTGAGTTGTAATGGGTTTACTAACACCCAAACATTCCCAGAATTCAATGGATTAAGGCTTGTCATGCTTTGTTTTTTCCCCTGGCAGTTTCACTTGTACTTTCCACTAACCCCAAACTAACATGAATGTGATGTGGCAAATTCTAAAATATAATTTTGTTGGTTGGAAGCACAATAATAGTTATAGATGGATGTCTGTCTTTGTATTGATATATAATTAGTTTCCTTTATCAAACTGCTTTTAATATATTGAACTTGTTATACATTGTAAGCGTGATATATGAGATTGAAGGATTTTGTTGTATACAAATTCTGTTTAGGTAAATTATGCATTATCATTAAAACAATAAAAATTGTATTAGACAGTAATGCACACAGCTCACCTGTCCAACCTTCATGGTCCCTTTGACTCTGCATTTTCAATCACAAATAAATACTTGTCTGCTTTAAATATGCTAGAACCACATAAAGGCTGTACACATGGGCACTCGGTGCCTTCTCTATTCTGATCATGAGTAAAATAAAGCAAAATATGTGGACATACACAAGTTTGTTTATGACTCACTTGTTTGTACTTGTTGTCATTGACATAAAAATGATTGAAATATGGAGAAAACAAAACTCCAGCAGCATATATTATGTATTTACAAGGGAACAGTTTGAGGTGTTCTAGTGAAGTTTGGCAGTGTCATTCTGAAGTCGAATCTGTGCATGCCATGTCCAATTTCCTTTTGGTATCAAATCATAAAAGTATAGAATGTTTATCTTGCATTCGTCTTCCACTGCTTATCCCAACATGGAGGATAAGCGGTAGAAGAGGAATGCAAGATAAACATTCTTGCATTCAGTTCACAGGGAGAACTGGTGCCAATCCCAGCTGACATAGGGCACACCCTGGACAAGCTGCCAGTCCATCACAGGGTCAACATAAAGACAAACAACAATCCACTCTCACATTCACACCTACGGCCAAATTAGAGTGTCCAATTTGCGTATTTGCCCTATCTGCATGTTTTTGGACTACTATACACTGCATATATTGTGTTTGTCACATGAAGTTGGTACATAACTTGTCATAGTACAATCACAGATGTCACATTGACACTGTAAAGTAAACTATGACGCAGATTAAGACCCTGAGGCAATCAAACATTTACTTACCATGAAGTGTTTGTGTTACTGAAAGATGAAGAGCATGGTTGAAGAACTTTAGTTTACTTTAGTCTGTTTTTTTAATACAGGACCTGACATCAGCTCTCACTAAAACAATCACCATGAAGACTCCATTTGTCTCCTCTCCTATGGACACGGTGTCAGAAGCTAACATGGCCATTGCTATGGCAGTAAGTGTGACACACAAAACACGTTGTTGAGACCCAGTTCTGCTCCCTTATTCTCCATTTTCAATTATGTAAATCACAGGCAACATTCTGGATGTTAAGCAATGAATTAATTGAATGACTTGAAGGAACCTTACTTTTCGTTGTCGGAATGTCACCACACTGAATCATTGTCTCCTCAGCTTACAGGTGGCATTGGCTTCATTCATCACAATTGCACTCCAGAATTCCAGGCAAATGAAGTTCGCAAAGTTAAGGTAATCATGATGAATGTCAATGTTGTTTCCCATTATATTATTTTGAAAATATAATCTATCCATCCATCTTCTACCACTTTATCCTCCACACGAGGGTTGCGGGGGGCGCTGTGCCAATCCCAGCTGGCATAGGGCGAAAGGCAGGGTACACCCTGGACAGTTCGCCGGTCCATAAATGTAATCTATTTCATCATTTATCTAGGGCTGTGCGATATGGGGAAAAAACATTTTTATATCACTATACAAATCTTGAGGGACTTTATTTAATATGATTTTGTGATTCCATGTATGTTTTGATATGTATATATGTGTGTGTGTATGTATGTATGTATGTGTGTGTGTGTATATATATATGTATATGTATGTGTGTATGTATATGTATATGTGTATATATGTATGTATATGTGTGTATATATATATATATATATATATATATATATATATATGTATATATATGTGTGTGTGTGGTTTTCACTGAACCAAAATTAAGTTCATGTGTAGAACACATGTTCAGAGCCATAGATGTCCTAGGTAAACCTTATGTGCAACCTCTGCTTGAGTATTTGCCTGCATTTTGAACACATAATTCAGCTCCAACATTTCACTTTCAAAATATGTCACATTTTGAACAAAAAGTGATAGCCCCAATGTCATGTGTGTTTATCTTTATCTACTTAATCTTTTCTCTTGTGCTGGTTTTGTCCTTTTAGTCCACACCAAAATTTTTATTTACCCCTTTATAACTCCTTTTCATCCCAACCCTCCTTTTCCTCACCACCTCCCTGCCTCCCTCCCTCCCTCCCTCTTTCCCTCCTGTAGCGATATGAGCAGGGCTTCATCACAGACCCCGTGGTGATGAGTCCCAACGAGCGTGTACGGGACGTCTTCCAGGCCAAGGCTCGTCATGGCTTCTGTGGCATCCCCATCACAGACAATGGGAAAATGGGCGGCAAGCTGGTGGGCATCATTTCCTCCAGAGACATAGACTTCCTGAAGGATGAGGACCTCAACCTGCCACTCAGTGAGGTAGATGGAGTTTAAACATATACATTCTGTCTCTTGGGTTAAATATTGCACCTTATCTTTACAGAGGTGACTGCAGAAACCATGGCATTAAAGGTTGAACACAAAAGTACAATCAAGGAACTTAACTTTGCCTTAAGGTTTCAAATCATGGGGAAGCAAAAGGGGAGCTCGTCTCCCCTAAATAGGACACAACCTCCCCTGAAAAAGCCTTCTTTGAGACATTGAGGGGGAGCTCTGAAACATGGTCTATTTTTGTGTCACAGCTAACACTGTGGTTTTCTGCTCAATGAAGTTCCTGAAATAAATAGCTAGCACTAATAAACCTAAAGCTATTTCTGCTGTTTCCACACATGCATGGTGGTGTTGCACACAAATCACCTACATTTTAATTTGTGTTGAATTTCTCTTCAATGGGTTTGCATTTGACTTGTTAAGTAACTGTACCACCTGAAAATAGGGCTCCCCCAAATGTCAACACTGCTTTGCCCAATAGAAGATTAATTCATCAGCTAAGAATTTAAATAACCAGCAACTGATAATAAACTTGACAGTGCTCAAATGCACCAAAAACCTTAGAAATACAAGTTTACAAGTCACCATCTTCACAGGTCATGACAAAGCGAGAGGACCTAGTGGTTGCTCATGCTGGAGTGACGTTGACAGAAGCCAATGAAATCCTCCAGAGGAGTAAGAAAGGTGAGTGAAATAACGACACTGAGCCAATCACATCAGTGAATTGGGTCCACAATGGATGCATGAGCAGAGTGTCTACAGCAGCACTGCGACTGTGAGACATTTCTCATTTGTGTCTGATCGAGTGAACTGCACTGGTTTTCTTTCCCTGAGAACAAAGTTCTCGTCTATTATTAGGTTTCATGGTAAGAACAGATGATGGAAAAATAATTTTTTTGTATTCACAGTTTCACCATCTGTATCTGTCACATATGCCACAAACGCAGTAGGTAGTAGTAGGTAAACAGACTCGCACTCCTCGAAATGTCAATTATTTGTTTATTTTATTATTGTGTCTTTGTGTCAACAAAACTATGTTAAAAGTATTTAATTATACTTTAAATTGAAAGTCACAGATGCTGCTGCTGCACATATTTAAATATGCAGTTTATTGGATTTGACCACTTAACCGCTGCACTTGTACAAGGTAGATTGACTTGACTGTGCTTGGAAACACGCTCACAGTCTGAGCATGTTTGAATCTCCCTGCAGGAAAACTTCCCATAGTAAATGAAGAAGGATCTCTGGTATCCATCATCGCACGCACAGACCTGAAAAAGAACAGAGACTTTCCTCTGGCCTCCAAAGATCCACGCAAACAACTGCTTTGTGGCGCAGCCATCGGCACCCACAACGATGACAAGTACAGATTGGATTTATTGGTGCAGAGTGGGGTGGATGTGGTCGTATTGGTAAGGACAACTTAAATGACAGGTTGTAAACACTGACAATATTATTTGTTGACAATAATGACGGGGAGTAATTGAGTCTCATGATCAAATTTGTGGGATGATGCTCAAATGTCTTTTTTTGTATTTGTGATACAGATTAAACTGAACAGCTTGTGTTTCTGAACAATTACAAACAAAAACTCATGATGTCCTACAGCCTTAGGTCGATTAAACTGTGCAAGTAAAGGTACTGACTGAAGTGTGCTTCTTCTCTACCACCAGGACTCGTCTCAGGGCAACTCAATCTTCCAGATTGACATGATCAAATATATCAAAGAAAAGTTCCCCCACCTACAGGTCATTGGAGGCAATGGTAACTACACTTCAACAAATTACACACCAATGTACAGTACACAAAATGGATTTAAGCAGTATTACGTAATCAATATAAGAATTTGCACTTTTTATATGATTTATTAAAACCATTAGCCTTTTTTCAGCCAGCCAGGTTTTTGGGCTTCCTTGATCCCT
Organism: Solea senegalensis; assembly: GCF_019176455.1. Classification (NCBI taxonomy): domain Eukaryota; kingdom Metazoa; phylum Chordata; class Actinopteri; order Pleuronectiformes; family Soleidae; genus Solea; species Solea senegalensis. Next base: position 17,428,590 of record NC_058031.1, read on the forward strand.
TCTTATAATCGGAAAAAACTTTCTGTCTCCCTCTGTCTGTTGCAGTGGTTACTGCAGCTCAAGCGAAGAATCTCATCGACGCTGGAGCGGATGCACTGAGGGTGGGGATGGGCAGCGGCTCCATCTGCATCACACAGGAGGGTTAGTGACTGACGAGCTTACTCAACAAACACCACCAGCCCTCACTAACTGCTTCCAGCCTCAAAGCAGCCAGTGTGACTCCTCTAATGTGGCAAAGGGCAAGAGCATTATACTCAGTTCACACTCCAGGATGCATCACCGGTGCGTCGTGGCTGTGCTGCGCCTTGCTCATGTATATCCCAAGCCCAAACGTGTGTTTACCCTTGCAGAGTGTCCGCTATGTTTCCCTCGCTAGTCTTCTCACACACATATATGATTATGGCTTCACTTTCTGAATCGTCTCTGGTAGGAAGCGTTACATGATTTTTGTTTACTAAGACGGGGAAAGACAGAGAGAGATATTTTTCATGTATTTAGATTCTGCCTAGACACTAAAACTACAGTTAGAGGTGTGGTAGAGAGTCATTATCACTATCAACAGATCTTCTCACTGTCCGTTATGCTCAAAACCACACACACCAGGTGTGAAGAAACACGGCTGTGAACAGTGTGAACATTCTAATCTCTGAACATGGGTGCAAAAATTAAAAACATGATGGAACCAAACAGCAAAGCACATGTGACATATCTGGTGTGAACCAGGCTTTGGGAGTGGGAGTGGAAAGCTTAAGACATTTCCTTCAGCTTATGGGCACAACAGTGTGTTGTATCATTGTATTGTGTCTTAACGCAAGATGGTGGAAGTTGCAGAATGTTTCAGGAAGCTAGGACTGAAGCCCTGCAGCCTCTGTGATAGTTGATTGAGATTCTGTCTGTGATACTTTGGATGATGTGGTTGTTGTCATTACAGAAGTTTATTTCCACTGATTACCTTTGTAAGTCATGCAATTTGCTAAAGAGCATAAGCATCGTCTGACTGGGGTTCAGCTGTGATCAGCGCATTGTTTTTTTATGACAATCCACAAAGGCGAGTTGTCTTACTGAGAGTGTGATGTGATGTTGGTTAAATTGTGTAGTTTGCATTGTTGTGTCCATTTCTATAAGTCATTTTGGTGCAAATGGTTGATGATTTAAGTTTTCATGTTCTCCCCGTGTGCGTGGGTTTCCTCTGGGTTCTCCAGTTTCCTCCCACAGTCCAAAAACATGCAATATGGGAATTGGGTAAATTGGACACTCTAAATTGACTGTCGGTGTGAGAGTGAGAGTGAATGGTTGTTTGTCTCTATGTGGCCCTGTGATGGATTGGCTAGCTGTCCAGGGTGTGACCCCGCCTATCGTCATGTCAGATTGGCACCGCTTCCCCCGCAACCCTCATGTGCAGGATAAAATGGTAGATAATGGATGGTTATGATTTACAAGGCACATTTGATCTTTCATAGATTTATCTCAGATCATCAGTTGTTCTTGTTCTTAATTTTCTTGTGCTGATTTTTCTTCATTTTGTCATCTTCGTCCTGTTGTCCTTCCTACCACATTCCCTTCTTCTTTCATCCTTTCTGTTTTCCCTAAATTACTCTCTCCTACCTCCAACCTTCATGTTTTTTTGTGTGTCCATGTCCAGCTCCCCTCAGTGTACCACCAGCATTAGAGCTCCACAGCCCCAAAACCCCAACTTCTGTTACTGGATACAGCAGTAAGTTTGCCCTCTGGCCTTTGCTGGGCTCTTATTGGCTCCAAATATCACAGTGTGAAACACCCAACTCCCTCTCACTCCACAGCCTGCTGCACTGAATGGTTAACAGCTTTGCTTTGTTAGAAGTAGTGGAAGATGGTTTGTTTGGTTTTGAGAGCTGGCATTAGGTGTTTTGGGGTTTTGGAGTTTGCTTGATCCCATGTCAACACTAATCTGTCAATCATCCTGAGTGGATCCTCCTACTGTTGTACCCATCGTATCATTCGATTTGCTTATGAATACTATTGGTCATGTGTCGATCATTAGCTATGTTTACATGTGCAAAATGTCTTCATTCCGAAAAGATTAGTTACGATTGGAATTTACAATTCTATTGTTTACATGGATGCAGAATCAAATTACCTGATTGTGGTGTGCGTACACATGCATCAGGCGTTCAGACGGAATGGACTATTTTGACATGCACAGTGTTGTCTAATTCTCTAGAAGTGGAAGCAGAAGTTTCTGCTTCTGTAGTTAACACTGCATGACTCTGCTTGTCCACTCGCTGTCCGCGATCCATCTCGTTTTCCACGTCTGTGACTTTTTCGTGCCTGTTCATTATTCTGTTTTTGGAATGAAAGTACATAATCACAATTACATGGATCAGACATGTGATAGTACCAAGCCAGGAAGTCATGATCAAATTGGATATTTATATGAACCTGGATCTGAATGACGATCGGCATATACCAGCCCTGTTGTTCGGAGTGAAATTTGTTTCCTAATGGGCTGTATCGGATCAATGTTTTTGGATTGTCATATTTACATGGCTTTCTTATTCCGATTACATGTGTCCATGTAAACATAGCTTCTACCCACTGCTCTAATCAGTTTCCAAACTCCATTCCGAACAATGACAGTGGAATGAGCAAAGGTAGCGAGTAGATAAGTGGTGGAGCCTGCAGCCACAGACTCTGCAGTGGGCTGGTTGGAACAGATGGCTGTGTTTGGGTTTTTTTTAGGCAGCTTAATTGAAGCTTCAACATCTCACTTAATTAAGAAGAAGGAATGTTTGTACATTTCTTTAATCATCCATGTCTTCCATTTCTTAATGTTTTCAGACTACTGTAATGGGCAGTTTACACTGCTTGCAGACCAATGGTGGCCCACCTGCATACACTTTTGTAGGGCTGCAGTGATTAATCAATTACTAAATTAATAATCACCAACTGTTTTAATAATAGATTAATCGTTTTTAGTCTTTTTTTATAATCAAAATAACTCTGATATTTAATTTTCTTTAATTAATATGTTCTGGTTTTATTAAAATAATTAAAATGGAATCGTTTTCATTTGGGGACAAAGAAAGACATTTCACAACATAATTCAAGAATTGGGAAATAGCAAATTAATTAATTTTTCACATTTCAATCGATTAACTGAGAAAATAAACCAACTGTTAAATCATTTATGAAAGTGGCTGTTTGTAGCAGCCCTACACCTGTTACTGTTGCACTCAAAAGAGCCACTTTTATTTTGTGACGTGCCAACACAAAATGTTAATCAAGTAATTTGTTAAATTGCTCAATAGGTTTTTTTTGTGAAAACAGCGTGTAAAAAAGGTTTTGCTCTTCTATGACAGCTTTTTTCTCTTTTTGTTAGATGCTTTTATTTATCTATTCATTTCTCAACTGGTATTTTTGTGTACCATCTATGACGATGATGCACCATCATACGTGACATAATTATTTTAGCGATGATGCAGCCCCAAGTTGCCAGGAAGAAAATAAAAATCTGTGCAATGTTGTCGGCAAACAAAAAAATTAAGACTTAGTAACACATGGTATGAACCTTTTTGCTTTATATAGGAAGAGGGCAGTTTCTGCTTGTTGGCTCTTCATGAATGAGCATCACTGTCCTTTGCTTGATGGTTTGAAAATCTGCTGGTTGAACATTTAAAAGAACAAGGTGGAATCAATTGAATGGCAGAGTTTGTTGTACATTGTTAGATCCAACTTTGGGTCTTCAGGGTTTCCACGGGTCCTTGAAAGTAATGAAAACCAGTGCAGCGCCCGTTCTCTTGCATTATGTTACCCAAACATCAAAGGCATTGCACACACTGGTACCCTTTGTAGGTCACTTGCCAAGTTTGAACTGTTGGACAGTTATCTGATGAGCAGTCAGATGGACAAACATTCCTGGAATTAATAGAGAGTTCTACATTTTAGACCTGATTATACATATTTTATTGATAGTCGTCCATCTACTGACCATTGTCTGCACGTGTGTTTCCCTCAGATGCATTTCTTAAATTCATAAACAAAACTCTCTATCACTCACCTAATTCAGAGTTTATTTACTGTGAGAGAAAGCAAAAAACAAACGATCACTAACACACCACCACTGTGTTCACCGTTGACACATTCAAACTTCTCTTTGACTTCTTTCAGATCTGGTATTAACATTCATCCTGAGTGATCCTATCATGAACGTACTCTAACTCTAACTAAATGTGTAAATGCACCCAAATGCGTCCAATCATTTGAACCACATCCCCAATGAGAGCGAGTTGACCGGGAAACGGATGTTGTGTACTTTAGTTTAGAACCATAACTTGTAGAAGCCAACTTGATTCTGTCTTCTCAGCCATAACTTCATTCTTTCAGCACAAAACATTGCACATACAGCAGCTATTAAGTGTTGATGTCAACAGTCTGGCTCCATGTCTGTTTATATTCTGAAGTCACTGTATATCAGTTTCTCTGAGATCCCAAAAATGTGCTCCTGTGTCTTGACTGGATCGTCTGGTTTGTGCGGTCTCAGATTAAAATATTAAAAGATCATTTACAAAGTTCATTGTGTCTTTGGTCTCCCACATTTTTAAAATCAAGTCTAGTGTGGGCCAGGCATAAGGGCAATATTTATCTGCTGATGTGACATGTTTCACTTCCTCACTCTTTCTTAAATAAGAGTGACCTATTCCCGCATTTCCAGCCGGCTGCTTGGTTTAGATAGAAAGTTTGCGATGCTGTTGATCACATTGTAAACTGAGATTTCATGTTGATTTCATGTTTCAGAGTTCATTTATGTTTATGTTGCATTTCTAGGTAGATCATTTCTAGGTGAAGGTAAAGGCAATAGTTCTTTCTCACGTTATTTAATTCTCTCTCTCTCTGTCTCTCTGTCTGTCTCTCTGTCTCTCTCACTTTTAGTGCTGGCATGTGGCAGACCCCAGGCCACAGCGGTCTATAAAGTATCAGAGTACGCCCGGCGTTTCGGAGTGCCAGTCATCGCGGATGGTGGCATCCAGAATGTCGGGCACATCGCTAAAGCTCTGGCATTGGGAGCATCCACAGGTATGGAGAAACACATAGGTTTTCCCTTATGTGTTCACCTGCTGTGTTTTTTTTTTTTTTTTTAATCCATATTTAAGAGGATTTGAATGTGAGTAGTAGATTTTTAGATTAGCATTATGGGGTTTATGACCCTCAGAGTAAAAGTGTGATTCCACAATACCTCATTTAAGCCTTTCAGTCACTGTCACGAGTGTAACTTCCAAACCTCGGTCTCTCTGTCTCTGTCGTCAGTGATGATGGGTTCTCTGCTTGCTGCCACCAGTGAAGCTCCAGGTGAATATTTCTTCTCTGACGGCATTAGGCTGAAGAAATACCGTGGCATGGGTTCGTTGGATGCAATGGACAAAAACTTGGGCTCCCAAACCAGATACTTCAGGTACAGATAAGAAAAAACATCTGAATTTACAAATGATATGAGTATGTTTAGTGTGTAAAAGTCTTAGGCCACCATTAGATTTGTCGTTGTATCAGTATGCGGTTTTAAAAAAATAATTAAACAAAGTTAAACAAATATCTGCTGTGAAAAACATCAGGTTTATTTGTCATGCGTAAGAATGTGTAATATATTTTAAATGTAAAAGAGAATTACCACATGTCACCAACAAAATGTTTTTCTACTCTATATTGTGTTGGTGGATGAGAATTTAAAGATATGAACCATTTTTTTTTATTTACATTTAACAGCCAAAAATGAAAGAATTACATTGAATCTTTTGAGGTTTACTAATAAATCATAACATTGTAAGAGACATTTACCAAAAGAGAAGCCATGTTAACAGACAAATGTAGTTTTTCATACTACCTCATTTTAGTTATTTTCTGAGTTCAATGATAAAAGACAGTTGGGCTAACATTGTCAAGTCATTCTTGTAATTAAGTGTTTATCACAACAGTCTCAAAGGGCGAGCAGCTTTGTTTGTATTCAACCTGAGCCACTAGATGGCAGTATGCGGTTCTAATATCAGTTACAGACAGATGATCTCTAAGTGTTTCTGTGCCATGTCATTACCAAGCTCACCTATTTCTCCCCCTTGCTCCCTCCTCACAGTGAGAGTGATAAGATTAAAGTTGCTCAGGGTGTTTCTGGAGCCGTGCAGGACAAAGGCTCCATCCACAAGTTTGTTCCCTACCTGCTGGCTGGTATTCAGCACTCTTGTCAGGACATTGGTGCCAAGAGCCTCACACAGCTCAGGTAAAGACACACGGAATCGGTACCACATTATTTCCATGCTACGTTCTTCACCTGAAAATGGGTTCTGTTCATCGAAACGGTCAGACCTGACTGAGAGCATTTGTGTAAATGCAGCACTGGGGCGGGCGGGCGGCGACGAGAAGTGTTGATCCTATCAAACTGTCGTGTTTGTGGAGCAGTGGAAGACTGTTGAAACATTTTGCGGGCACTTCTTTGTTTTTTTTACTCCAACCTGTTTGTAGCTGCCTCACTTTACAAGCGCAACATTGCTAACGCATACTGCTATGCTGAGAAATTGTTTGGAGTTGTTGGGCTTAATCGGCCTTGTGTGAACTCATCTGACAATGGTTTGAATCTAACATTTGATGATATTTAAAATAGCATCCACGACAGTTTTAATTAAAACAAACTCACATCTAGTATCTGTGGATAATGTAGGGTGTTGTGGTGTCGTCATGTCTGGTTCCTCCTCCCTGCAGAGCCATGATGTACTCAGGAGATCTGAAATTTGAAAAGAGAACGTCGTCGGCTCAGATGGAGGGTGGAGTCCACAGCCTGCACAGGTACATGCACCTTTCCTTCAAAACACACCTATTCACCTTTAATTATTTTGTTCTGTGATCAATCACTTCATCTTCTCTCTCTCTCCCACAGTTACGAGAAACGTCTGTTTTGAAACACATTATGCAAACAAACATACAACTACAACAGGACCCGTCTCATAGTCACACTCCACACACTGGGCTTGATAAAGTCTCCAATCCTTGAGGATGACACTTCAGGAGATTGATCGAGCGATTGGATTTATCTGTTGAAGCAACATGTTTAACTTCCTCATTCTTTCTCTAACAAACGATACAACAAAATGCATGTGTTCCCCAGTCTGTCTGCTCATTTGTTGTTTGTTTTTTTTAAGGCGCTCTCAAAAACCCTGATTAAATTGAGTCAAATGCTTCATGTTTCAGTGTTCATCTGTATTCATGTTTAAGCAAGTGAGCAAAAAAAACGAGAGCATGTGTCAGAGCCACGTAGGATAAATAAAGATTAGCTTTGGTTATGTGTTATGTTGTAAGCGAGGGATTAGCATTATCTGACAGAAGTACAAAACTATAGAACGATGTCATTTCTAAACCCTCCACACTCAGTTTCTGAAACAACTTAAATCAACATAAAGTGAGTTAGGTCAGTCTGTTATCAGGCATGTTAATTGATCTATTCCATAGTTGCAGCACATCACCTTGATGCCTCACTTCACGGCTCCTATCCCACATCACCACATACTACAAGTTTAGGGGCCGATTTATTCACACCCAGAAAAGAGTGCATAGCTCAGTTTTGAACTATGAACTACTTTGGTTTGCTTGCAATATCTGTGGACACCCGCTCCTCAGTCTGAAACGGGACAAGTGTTTATACTGTATGTTTTATATCCAAGGTCAAAGCTCTGACCTAAAGCTCTACCAGCAGAGTCTCAAAGAACTTCTAGACCTGGGGTGGCCAACCACTGACGAAGAGCCACGGTGTTACTGCAAAGAGCCACATCATGCACTTGGGCACACATGAACATCCCCCTGTCCCTTCCTCTCACTCTCTCTGTTTCTCTCCCTCACACACACACAGAGGCAGACCTCTGCTCAGCGCTTGCCATTTTGTTCAACAAAAAAATACAAACTCTCCCACTCTGTTAAAAACGTCCTGTTCATCTTCGTATTTTTGCGTTTTGCTGTGTATTTTTTCCCTGCCAGTTTCAGAGCGAACTTGACAATGAACAATGTCATTGTTTTACAATATAAAACAATGACAATGTTTTACTCAACAATGAGTTTTTCCCTCGCACATGTGCACGTTTGATATTTAACTAAGGCGAACATGCGCACACATATACATGACAAAACCCACAAACACATCATTTGATATGAACGCGAGTGTCGCATGAAACCAGGCAAAGAGCCGCTTGAGGCTTGGGAGCCACGGGTTGGCCAGGCCTGCTCTAGAGTTCATTCTAGTTGGAGTTCAAATTTGGTTTGCAGCCGTCCTTTCCCTGAAGTCCATCACCTGACCTATTTTTCTGGAAGTAAATGGTTTAGTATATTTTATTAATTAAAAATCATTGTTATTCTAATTTATGCTCTCGGTATACTTGGTTTTCATAGGCTGTGAATTTTCTGTGCTTGGTCGGAGAAGCTGTAAAGCACTTTCTCCTGGAGGATTAATAAATTATTCCTGATTGAGATTCTGATTATAGAGAGTGCCGTATACAGTATAAACACCAGAAGGATAAGCCTATTAATAATTGATAAATCACAATGCCACATCAATAGGAAGTTTGAATTGATGTATGTGTGTGTGTATATATGTGTATATATACTGTATATATATGTATGTGTATATACAGTAGATGCACTGTATGAAAGCATGGGGGGAATTGGTGTGAATGGTAAAACTATAGCACCCTGCATGTCATATATACAGTATCTATCTCTCTCTTTGACTAAAAAAAACACAGGTGTCTATAGACGACCAAAAGTCTACTGTAAATAGTAAACAATTGTATGCAGTGACATTTGTCAATAAAAAAAGAAGGAAATACAAGCAATCAATAAACAGCTTGCACTGAATGATTTACTCTTAGAAACCAAAGAAATTTCCCCATAGGGAAGTAAAAGCCATATGTGTTTCCTGTCCCACAGTCTCTCGTGCATTGTTGCTAAACTTCAACTCATTGTTATTTCGTGTCCAGGTACATTCAAGGACAAAGCATGTGAATGATGTCTTGCGTTTTGTCCATCGCCATCTTTCCTCCCCCGCTGCAGGTCTCCAGGGAGAATCACGTTCTCCACCAAATCCACCGGACTTTCCAGGCTGAAACCCAAACGGGCTGATTGGACTCCTGCGGTCGCGCTCTGTTGAACACACCTGTCCAACTTCATCCATCATGCAAAAAAAACATGATGGATGAAGTTTTTTTTTGCAAGTACAATCACCCTTTTGTATATTCCTGAACCTACAGACATTAAAGTGTTACGACTTAGTGGACCTGTACAAAATAAATGTATTTTTCTTGTTTTGATTAGGATTTTTGTTCTACAAATGATGTGCCTTTGAGTACTTGAGCTTCAACTTCAGCCTACACCCTTTCAGTCTATTTCTTTTATTTTATAAGAATGTGTGTCAACACAAATGTATCTGACTTTAACCTGCTTTTACTAACCTGATGATAGGTTTTACAATATAAGTCAAGCGAGGCACAGATTATTAACATTTGACGTGTTAATTATCGGTGGATTATTTTCTCTCCACTGTGTGTAGTTTTTCCATATCAATCGTGTTTCACTCACGAGCACCACACAAGGGAGAGAGAGAGAAAGAAACAGTAGGTTCCCCCTGAATCATGTGATGATCACACTTGATGATCACAGCTAAGAACTGGCAAAAACTACAATCGAAAAACAAAAAAAGATGTCTCTGTGTTTCATTGCTGCTGTAGGTTTAAGTGTAATCAGTTTTCTGTAAAGAGCCACACACCTCGTGTCATTTTCTACAAACTACAAAGTGTCCGATAAAAACTGTAAACAAACATTGTGGACGTGCGTTCATGTCTGGTCCTGATGTCCACAGGGAACTGAGAAGTCGAGCAAGAGCAACCACAGAAGGTTCACTCTTTCACTGAAATTACAAAACGCAAATACATACAGTAAATACATAAATAAATAAATAAAACAATTACAGAACAAAACAAATCAACAAAATCTGCTTGTTTCAGTCTGTCTGACCCCCACCACTCCCATGCATATGATGAAAGTGAAAAGAGTTTCTGTGCAGTGCTCCCTCATCATCGTGATAAATATTACATTTTAATATAAAATATAACATTTGAAACAATATGTGAGTCGGAATAATCCTCAAAATGACACCTCAAAGTTTTTCAATGAAAGTCAACACCACAGATTCATTCTTCTCCTATAACTTATTTTTCTATTACGTTATTTGATTAGAATTTGTTCTCCACTTCATTTAACATTTAATCGTCTTAAATGCTAATTTTTGTAACAATTTATCCATTGTAATCTTTACCTCTGTGTTGATTTGCAACAATTCTGTCTCTGTTGTTTTTAAATGTGTTGTTTCGGTTTAAATCCTAATGGAACGCCGAGATAACATGGAAACGTGTCGAGATGCACATCCTGTACAAAACAACGGCAAAAAAATCGCCTGACATTTAGATACTATAATACATATAAGAATGTTTCATCTTCTTTTTAATTAAATTAAAATGCTTCTACCTGGAACATTTGTAAAGGCAAATTAAAACCACTGAATGTTTGGACCAGTCAAGTGAAAGTGGTTTCAAGTGGTTTCAGTATCACAATATTCCATCATAATATTGCAGTTAAGTTATTTATGATGATATTTCACTGTATTTCAAATCAAAAGTCTTTGTTGTCTTTAAATTATGCATAAAATGCACTTTATATACAAAAATGTACTTACAGCAATGAGTTACAGCAATTTCAAATGAAAACATGGCAGGGGTGTGATTAACAGATTCTCCTAAAATTAAGATGCAGCACTGTGTTCATGTACAAATACATAACTTTTATTTTTATTAACATGAAGCAAATTTGGGTTATTTTATCGTGCCAATGAGAGAGATGGAATTTTGACTTTAATCTCAGAATTCAGAGAAAAAAAGTCATAATTTTGACTTTAGTCTCATAATTCAGAGAAAAAAGAGTTGGAATTCTGACTTTAATCTCAGAATTTAGAGGGAAAAAAATCAAAATTCTGACTTTAATTTAAAATTGAGTTGGAAATAACCTTACAGAAATTAAATGAAATGAAATGGGTCAATCCTCTTCCGGCAGGGAAGGAGGGAGGGGGTGGATGAAGGAAGGAAAGGAGGAGTTTTGTCTGATCAGGAGAAGTGAAAGTGAAATGAATCTGTAGAGTATTTAAAGAGGAAGTCTGGACTGTGAGCTGTTGGCAGGCAGACAGACGCAGAGGGACACACGGCTCTGACATGCTGGTGAGCTGAGAACCTTAAGACACTTTAAACCACTCACTTACACAAGTGATTGTGCAACTTTCACTTTGCTTTGCTTTCAGTCTTCTTGGCTTCTTTATGTGACTGAGTGTCAGTCAGTTTCTCTTCTAACTAACTATCTTTCAGAGGAGTAGAGTGAGTGAGGAATGTTTGTTTGTTCCATCTTTTTTTCTGTCATTTTCAGAAAGACAAAACAGGTTTTCTCAATAAAAGTCAAGATGACAAATTGGAACCTGTTGGAACTTGTCCTCTTTGTCTTTTATGCTTCATTATTTTTAAAGATTTCCCAGTTTGACTGCTCCACAGGAAGGAATCCCACGATGTAAATCTCTTCCTTAATTTGTTTTTCTTCATCTGTCTCTCTCCTTCCTTTTATCATTTTATCAGCTCCTCCTCGCCGGGCTGACCTCTCATGCTCCTTCTGGTTTTCTTTCCTCGTCCTGTCAACAGGTTTTTCGAGATTGTGCACAAACATAAAAGAACTATTTATAAGAACGATGGTGTCTGTGATAAGTCAGTAAATTCTTTGCTACCACATGTAACGGACAGACAGGAATTTAAATCAAGTGGTTTCAGAAGCTAATGTTTTCCTGATTATTATAATAATAATGATAAATATTATTATGGTTATTATTACATAAATGTTGACTTGTTTTCATGTTCTTCCACAGAAACAATCAAAGTGTTGTCTGCATCCCGAGGAAGCTGCAGGGCCAGGACTAAAGTATCACTGCTCCTCATTCAGCTTTACATCTACATGGTTGGATTTGTGGTGTCACAAGAGGTAAAGCAGTGTAGGATTCATTCATTCATAATATTATTAGTATATATATAGTATATATTAGTTTGTTTTTTTTGCTTTTCTGCTGTGTTTTCAGCTTTTCTGCAGTCGCTTGGTAAGACTTTTGGAGTGGAAGTTACTCCATGGTCCAGCTTGTTTTATGTTCCACCGCAGAACAACCCAGTTTCTGCAGCTGTGAAAAATGAAGTAAGTGAAATGTACATGACAAATTCAAATGAAACAGTATTTTTACGTCAGAATCCCAGTAAAACACTTAACATTCAGTGGACACGTTGTGTGTGACTTGACAATTAACATTTCCCACTCGAGTCACATGCGTCTGAAACCACAGCTGAGAGCTTTTGGTTTCAATGCAGACAAATGTCAATTGTTACTGTTCATTCAAATTTCAATGATTGTCACTGAACAACAAAAACAGGACAAAGGGAGTCAGAAAAAGCCGGTGTGTGTGTTTATATGTGTATTTTTTTATGTTGTGAGGACCTAGATCTATTTATACAGTCACATTATGGGGATACAAATCAAGTCCCCATAATGCGTATTACTACATTTTAAGGTGAAGACATGTTTTAAAGTTTAGGCTTCGGATTAGGTCAGAAGTAATTATGGTTAAGGTTAGACTAAGTGTCCAAGAAATGAATGGAAGTCAATGCAATGTCCTCTGAAGTCATGGAAACCTGTGTGTGTGTGTGTGTGTGTGTGTTACAACAGCCACATCCTTTTTAAAGTACACTTTCTGTTCTACACTGGGAACAGAGCTCTTCAGATTAACAATGATTTACAGTGGGAGACTGAAGACAAATGTAATAAAAATGCTGCTATATAACATGTTATAAAGGCAGAGTTCATCACAGTTATTAACATAGAGTTGTCATAGCTCAAGTGAACCAATATTTATCCACTCTTTGATTTCCCACTCCTGTAAACTCCTTTTTTTGTAATCTTTTTATCTTTTTCTTAGTTTGTGGCCTGTAACCAGAGCATTGCAGACTTGACTTGTTTTGGTGGGTGGGATTGTAACGGAACCCATAATGCAGCTGTGATTCTGGACTCCAGCTGGTTATGAGGTCCGTTTCCATCCCACAACGCACAGAAACCTCCTGAGGCAATGGAGTCATCGACAAGACAACTGACTCTCTGCTTCTATAGAATCGGTCTGAAAGTAAATGAATGTTATACCAGCTGAAAACTTTATTGTTCCTTAAAAAACACAGTAACATATTTAAAAAGTAAAACACTGGTAATAGTAAAGAACAGTATAAAAGTATGTGCAATATGTTGACTGAACCACACGGACAAAGTGTATTTAGCTTGAAGTGAACTCATTTTCATTCACAAAAGCTCCTGGTAGGTGGAAGGATTTCAGATTTTCTTTCTGCTAAAACAAACAAAAAGTGAAAGTAACATTATATAGGCAGTTTAATGCATTGCTGACAGTCTGGAGAGAGTTTATTGTTGTGTGACAGATGACAGAGGGTGTTTTTCCTCAATGACACGTTTTCTCCCGGATTGCCGGCGACAGTAAACGCAACCGGGAATTCCGTGTCAGCCAAGAATGACACCAACCACAGCGATTTGAGAGCTTCCTGATCATTATTCTTTTGTTTGTAAAAATGCACCTCTACATTTGTGATCACAGCACCTGACAGGTATTTCTGGATAGCATTTTGTTTTTTAAATAAATCTCAATTTCAAACGTTATCGGTTCGTGTGAATGTTTTTGGCAATCCCTTCATGTTGAAATCTGTGTTATATCTCTAGCTTTACACTCACCAGCCACTTTATTAGGTACACTTGTTCAGCTGCTTGTCTTATCCACCAACTCGAGGCATTTAGAGCATGTGGACAAACTGAGCATCACAATGGGAAAGAAAGGTGATTTAAGGGACTTTGAATGTGACACGGTTGTTGGTGTATTTCAGAGATTGCTGTGTGGGATTGGGATTTTTTTTAGACACAACAAGTTTGAGGGTTCCGCTCTATAGCTTTAACAGCATAACACAATTTTGATCACACAGAATGGGCAGCAAAAGAGAAATGATCTTGCGATGCCTTGATGTCAGACATCAGAGGTGAATGACCAGTGTGGTTTGAAATGACACAAAGGCAACAGTAAATCTTCAACGCTCATTACTGACTGGGCAATGATTTAATATCCCGATAACTAGTGTTTCCCAACCCTGGTCCTCAGGGTTTTAGATGTTGCCCGCTCCAGCACACCTGATTCAAATGAACAGCTCGTTATCAGGCTTCTGCAGAGCTAGATGACGAGCCGTTCATTTGAATCAGGTGTGTTGGAGCGGGACAGTGTTCAGCAGCAGGGTTGAGAAACACTGACTTATGTCAATATAACATAGGTACAATAACTTTCTATTCCCTTAGTTTGGCAGACTGGAAACAAACCTTGAAGCAGATGGGCTTCAGCAGCAGAAGAGAGATTCAAATACCTACAGAAGTGGCCGGTGAGTGTTGATTTTTGCAGGTCTGATGGCCAATAAATCATTTTCCTCAGTTAATTTAGTTAAAACTATGACAAAAAGCAACAAAATTGACCGTATCGCTGTACTCCATGATTGTAATTGTAAATGTATAGTGTGTGTGTGTGAGTAAACTGAACTGACTGAGAACGTGCACACGCTACATAAATCCTCTTCTGCCCAAAATATCAGTTGAATTGACATCTTGACCTGTTGCTCTACATGAATACAAACACCTGGCCAATGTTATGTGTGCCAGTGTTGTCATCTAGACTACAAAAATAATCAAATGACTAAAATGAATATACAAAAAGGTTAAATAAAAAACCGTTGTGAAAGTGTAAGACGATTGGACATTTAGTATAATTCACAGGAAGATCGAATGGTGTACTAGTAACAGTTGTTTGTGTATTGTATTACAATAAGTATTGAACAAACTGTTGCAGAAGTGGACTGATGCTACATCAGTGTCTCCGTTCCTTTCAAGTCATGGTTTGGTTATTGTTCATGTACATTTGTGTCAGTTTGTTGTGATGTGGTTCGTCTCTGGGTTCATTAAAACTGTACAGATGAAAACATGAGCAGTGAATCACAACAGAGCACGGCGGGCCGTTGGTGTGAACGTGGTCTGGTTTTAGCCGTAGACCGCTTATAAAAATGGACGTAGTCTTCTGGTTGCAAAACAAACTCCCATTTAAAGCCTTGTGATTTCGATTTGACCGATCCGACTAATCCATGTCAGTTTTTGAAAGTGGACGTTCACCGATGTTACCTGCTGCCAGGCACCTATCGGACAATACTAACAGTCAATTCCCTTTGATTGGAACATCCTGTTCTATTGAAGAAGACCTCAAAATAGAGCTTGAGCACATGCACTCTTACATGGGAGTTCTATTTGCCACCAGTGAAGTTGCCCCTTGGAAGATAACAGCTAATTCCAGCCAACTTCAAGGATTCACTTTTCATTTTGATATAGAGCCTATGGTTTTAACCTGAATCTGTTTCAGCTGCAGGCAAGTAGAGTCGAGTTTAAAGGCCAGATGATATCAGTGAGTTGATTTTCAATGCAGTGGAAATAGTAAAAGGGGGTGTGGGGTGGGGGGGCGATGTGTCAGGCACTAGTCAGTTGGTGGAGGACAGAGTCAGAAATGGTCCCTGCACCTGGAAAAACCCTGTCACACTGCTCACGCAAAGAAGGGTCCATCAGCGGCCCGAAGGTGAGGGGAATCTAGAGAGAATCCTGTCGACAAGTTCCAGCTGTCTCTCGTGGTTTTCTCGACTGATCCGTTCATGCATGACAGCGAGCTGACTCATTAGATTGGTCTGCATTTCCCTCTCATGGTCCATTAACCTCTGCAGCCGGGCGTCCTCCTGCGCCTGCATGGCTGCGTCCATCTCGCTGAGCTGGGCCACAGTTGCTGAAACTAAAGCGGAGACTTGGTCCATTACTGTTGTTTTCCTTTTTTTTGTTGGAACCTTGTACGCTGGAAAAACCAAAGACACAAAGCAGTCAGTCGGTGAGGAGACACTGACAAGTGAGCTACAGATACCAAAACCTACATATTAGTTAGTTGTGGTCTTGACAAATATTGATTTAAAATGCTGAATTCTGATGACTTAAGACCAAGTATATTTTGCCTTGAAGAACTGCCACAAAATATTATTCTGTTAAGCAAAAATAGATTCAAATTCAAAGAGGTTTGCCGTATAAAAAGCGTAACTTAACAAAAGCTTCCTCACTTTGTAGCAGCAGCAATTCAGTTCACACCTCAACAAAATCAGTTAACTGGGAAAGCTGTCTGATTTGGTTATGATGCCTTTCAGTCTAAGTCCTGATTTCTTTAACATGACTTTAAAATTACTGTGAACTGCACTTGTTTTACCTCTTTGATAAATGACAAACAATTATTGCTGCCTTCTTTGCTTTTAACTCCACAAGGTTCAATATTAGGTCCTTTTACTTTTTAGTTTATATATTAACGATCTACCTGACAGATGCCAAATACGACACAGTGGTATTTGTGTCTGCAAAAACTCCTCAGTTGGCAGCCAAAACTGTGTCAGAGGAGATGTCTGGTGTATCACAGTGGCTCAGAAACAATCATTTGACTTTGAATTATAAAAAAAACCCAGTGTCAATGGGCTTTTCAAGTTAAAGAAAAGCCAATGAAAATTCTGGAGTAAAGATTGACGAGATAGATCAAGTAGACAAGTTTAAATTTTTAGGTGTCATTTTAGATTCTCAGTTTAAATTGAAAAGCCATGTTAAGAAACTGTGCAGAACTGTCAAGACCAACTTAAATTGCTTTTGCCTAATAATAAGACAATATACTGTATACCTCTCAAGGCAGCACAACAATTTATGCATGCCATGATATTCTCCCATTTGTCTTATTGTATATTATATATAAAATAATGGATCAGAAACCTGTTAGATGGCACCATTGCCAAAGAGTTTTGACAACTTTGTAAGCTTTTCATTTTTAAAACTTATTGGTGGTTGAAATTGAAAAACACCTGTGAACATTAACCCTCAAACACAGCATGTGCATACACACTTCTTGTGTTGTCACTATGTGTCCTGTATGTAAGTGTGTTTTGTTTTCTAATGTGTGTATTGTTTTTAACACTACTGTGCAACTGTTAGCAAAGGCCTCACCAGGGACAGGGGTTGCAAATTAATGCATGGCATCTATTTTATATGAAACAATGTATTTGTCCCTGCTCAATAAAAACTTCTATCTAATGTGAAGTGACTCTGAGTTAATGAAAAGTGCTATAGAAATAAAATGTACTATTTGTTTTACTGTCTGTAAGATTTCTATTTGTGTTTCTGACATTATTTTTTGTTATGCTGCTAACTGACCCTGTCTTGGCGAGATAAGTATTGTATAATATAGTTCCGACTTCTATCACGATTTCATTTCCAAGAGGCCAAGTACATACAGCGTGTGTGTGTGTTTGTGTGTATATATGTTCTATAATATGATCTAAATGCCAACAATGTTGCCAGTCCTCAAATTTGATTTAAGTGTCTACAATGGTCCATTTTCCAGAACTTCTCCTGCCAGCTATTTCCTTTTTCCAGGCAAATGTCCAAGTGAGCTCATGTGAGAAGAGAACACAGCTGGGAAATCTCCGGAAAATTCACAGTGAGAGGATCCTGGATCCTGCGTGTTTATGCCAGGCGCCACCTCCCCTCCTCCCTCTCATCCTCCTCCTCTGCATGAATGTTCCGGAAATTCCTGCTGACGTAAACACGTCTGGCTCAGACAATCTCCCGCTGTGTTCTGCAGGATTATGATGTGAACGGCAAACTCCGGATTATGCCCGCAACCTTATTTTCCACGCATTTCCCAGCGCTAATATCTGAAAACTAATGACTTGTTTCTATTCATCTATATATAACATCGTATAACAACGCTGTTATTTGCAAGATATTTAACAACATCTGGATGAATCTGTGCTGTGGACATTTATTTTTAGATTTGGTTAAAAAAGAGGTCAAACCCCCTGTCCACTTGTGTTTCCTCTAGAACAGAAAACACATACGTACAGGTGTTGATGGTGTGCAGCGGTTCTGGTGGACTGTACTGGTCCTCGTCGTCCTCTGCCTCCACGGGACCCAGGTGCTTATCGACCTCGTCCCAGAGGCCGACCACCACCTCCTGGTGCTCGTCGCTAAGGGCGGACGTCGGCGGCGGAGGAGTCGGAGGCGGTGGCGGCGGCGACGGCGGCAGTGAGGATGCAGGTGGAGGAGAGGGGCTCCGCTGGCGCTTCACCGGGTTCACGGCGGGGGCGTTCCCAAACACCCGGTGGCACTGCTCGTAAAACGGCCAGTCGACTCGGTCGCTCCCGCAGCGGATCTTCTGCTGGTGATACTTGAGGTACTGCTTCCTCAGCGCCTTCAGTTTGCTGATCACCTGCATGTGTGACCTGAACACCCCCCGCTCCGATAGTTGTTTGGTGATCCTGCTGTAAACTACAGAGTCCTTCACCGTGCCCGTGATCTGGTTACGGATCGACTCCGACCCCCGGATGGTCAGAAGTTCTTTGATTTCGTTCTCCTGCCAGTTGTGCATCTTCTCTCTGTTGGAAAAAGCTGCAGCCGAAGCGTCTCAACTTACTACAAAGACCTCCCTTGTATGTTTGCACCCGTGACGTCACATTTCTGAGCCGGAAGTCGACTCGCTTGTCACTTCGTCTGTGTTGTTATACATTTAGCAAAAACAGTCAACTTCAATTTGTTTCTTTTCTTTAGCCTTTGGTTGGTGATATCTATTTTTATTGACTCTTTTACTTTAAACAATATGGCTTATTGATGTATTTATTAATTTACTTTTAATGTTTAATGTTCATAGTATTTCCATACTGCCTAAAAGGTTGTTTATGTAATAGTATGTGACTTTCTGTCAAATGTTGTATTGTACGCAAAAAAATTTCAATAAAAAAAGTAACTTTTATTTATTTTTTCAATATCCCTGTAGTTAAAACCCCCAAACATGAATCATTTGTGTAAGTAGAACATAAATGCCTACCACAATGTCTTTGTCCCGACGCTGACACATTTAGGTATAAATCACATCCAAATATTTGGTAAACCAAAACTGTCCATGAATTTATATTCTCTAAATCTTAAATGATTAACTTATCATTAATGAAATATTAGAGATGTACTGTATCGACAATACACTAATCAAATATGTCAAATGTAATGTCCATTGCAGTATTTATTATAGGCATTAGCCATTATTTACTTATTTATGAGGATACAACTGTTCAAAAGTATTTGACAAGTCCACTTATTTATAACCTACATTCTTGAAAACAAGCCTGTGTCCGCATATGTTTGGCCATGTGGGTCCGTTTGTATTGTAGTTGCACTGCCGTGCAGGGGGTGGCGCTGTGATACTCGAGGGACATTATCCTGGTCCAACACGAAAAATCAGCTCGACAGACACACGGATGCTCTTCACTGGTTCCGCGCAGAGAAAAAACAGCGGATGCAGTCAGACCTCCTGCTGCTGCCAATATCGATCATTGATCATCAGCGCGCCTGGCAAATCGCGCAGAACTCGGTATATTGTATCACCGCCGATAAGAGGAACCATATTTGAACAGAGGGCATGAGCAGAGTGTGGATGTGCTGGTAGCCTGTTAGCAAGCTCACCTGTTCGCTTCGGTGTGGCGATGATGGAGAACATCGAGGAGCCTTCGCCTCTGCGGATCACCCCCACTGTCCGGGCGCTGAGCGCTGCACTGCGGGGGAAGCGTAAAAATGTCCACGAATCCAGTCGGACAAATGGAGACAGAATCTTCGCTGAACCAGAGAAGCTGTGGTTTAAGGAGAGCAGCGTTAAAAACCTGCGAAACAGAGACTTCTTGTCGCCGACCACGGTGCTGAACACGCTGTATGCGGACGGACAGGTTGGCTGTTTTGACTGATACCTGTTGTGTTTCACAGCATTTAGACAAGTTTTAAATTGTCTGTGTCGATAAATGTATCGAAGAGAGGTATAAAATAAAAGCGGAACTCGTCACTGGACGCCCTCATTAAACAGTATATCATTTTCACATGGTAAATACAGCTAGTTAGCACACTACACTAATTGTGTATATTTCAACAAGTAAACGTTTTGTTCCTTCGCTAAATAAAATAGTTCACAGTATACAGTATAGTGTAGTTTATAGAACTGCTGAAGGATGATGTTTGCTTGAATGGGATTTTTTTTTACAATAATATAAAAGATCATAATTATTCTTGTAAAGCTAGTCAATTAGACAAAGACAGACATCAATCACTGAAAATAGATGGATAATAAATCAAAATGAAAACGAAAATTAAGGTTAGGGCTTGTTTTCTAAGTCACAATCTCTGATAATGTGGTGTAAGAACGTTTTTATTCTTCTCATTTTCATTAGTTTGAACTAGCTTAATCACATTGCTCCACTGCTTCAACTACCTACTTAAACAGAAAAATGAGCAGACTGGACTTTAACATATCTTCAATTAAGACACCTAAAATGTTACAGGGATGCAGCAAAACCTCTGCAATCCACTATCCGCCCCATCACTATTGACCATGGCCCCCACAGCAGCCTGCGGTGGTCATTATCAACCCATGAATGGCAGATATAATATGGGTCAGACACAAATGGCTGCAAGCTAGTCCATGCAGAGGTCAGGTGTCTCTTATTTGTGTCAGACTCTCATTAAAATGAGAGTTTTGAGTGTGTGTATGCATACACTACACTGTAATATGAGCCTTTGTAATTAATTTACTAGAACAGAAATGCCCATACATAGGTTTTTGTAGCAGACACTAAATAATAAATCACTGTTTTTTCCAGACTTGGATGAGTTTTCCAGACTTGGATTTCTTGAAAAACCGACTGGGTCACATCACAGGTCATTCGTCCCTGTTGCTGTGATAACCACCACTTCTCTCCATAGACTACATGCACTACATGTCATTTTCATCCAAATAACTGTGTAAAATACATCAGTGTAACACTTCATATGTGCAGTCCCCTACACTGTTTAATTTGCCCATGATGTACATACTATGGTTATCAAGCACTCAACATTTGTGCTTATGTTCACAAAGCTCCAGCTTTTCCCCCCCCATGTCATTCTCATGTGTGCATCAGTAAGATGAGTCTCTTTTTTAACTCAGGTTCCTCCAGCAGTGATGTCCATGGTCAGTTCCCTTCGTGGTAGTGGGGTTCTCCCTATGGCTGCTGGTGAGGTGATGGATGATGGGCTGAGGGTGAGGGTGGACCGGGCTGCAGCCTTCAAAGCGGTTCTGTCCGGTGGAGCCACGGAGTATCTGAAGCCCTCAAGTCAGAGGCAGGGCTCTGTGGTGGTGAACTGCCCCGTGCTGCACCCTAAACCCAACATACCCACTCCTGATACACTGACCCTTGGCCAGTTGAGGACTATTCTGGTGGCTGACCACATGGGGGCACTGTTGAGAAGACAAGGGTGAGTATGTGGGTTAATTCCAACACGACTCCTCAATACATGACACTTTAAATCACTTTCTTTTTACACTCTTCTGAAAGATATTCCTTTGACTAATGTTTTAATGTTATCACTCTGTATATAGATAGAATGAAGCCATAGGACTGACATGTTAATGTGACCTCTTTCAGATTTTCAGTGTCCTTTTGCCCCATGCTTCCCGAAGACAGCAACATCAGCATCTTTCTTCAAGATTTAGGAATCGATTGGCCAATAGCTCCAGCCAGCTGGACCAACGAGGAACAGGAGGAGAAAGTCCAGGAGGCACTGGAGAACTGCCCATATAGAGAGAGTGAAATGGAGAGAGGAAAGAAGAATGGAAGGAAATCTGAGATGGATGAGAATGAGGGAACACTCAGGGTCAACCTGAAAAGAGTGTTCCAAGAGGAGGGACTGCTGGGATATGACCCAAGCCTTGGTACCTGCACAGGTAAGGTCACAGTGTGGGTGCAATTGATTATTATTTTATTGATTATGATAATCTAATTGTTAATACAGTTAATGCTTCTATGTTTTTTTCTTGTGATTCTGCGATGGGATCGACCCAGTTTATTTTTGGCGTTAATGTGGGTCTTGGTGTTGATCTGAACAAATGTGGAAACCGACCTACTTTGCTTCTTACTCCTGCATCTGTCATGCATCGCCAAAGTGTCCAGCTGACAGCTTGTGGTCACTGTTACATATGTGATGATTGTCCTCGAATCATCTTGGCAAACTATTTGTATATTTAGATCACATTATAATCATGGTGGTTATTTGCACTTGTACCGCGCACTGAATCCTTCACTAAACACTCAACACATAAAGCCAGGTTTAAATAGAGTAGTTGTTTCCACATTGTCAGAAGCTTCAGTCTTTGTGTGAGTCATTCATTAAAACATCACCTAACATAGTGTAATTTGACTCCATCTGAAAACCTTAACTCCCTTTTTGTTTTTTTTGAGCTTGAATTAGGCTGCATGTTGTTAGTGACATAATTTCTTTGATATTTTCTCACTTGCTGTGGCTTCAGAAAATATTGTGACTCTTTTACTTTTAAAACTCTTTATTTTGTTAACCATTTAATTGCAGGTGTACAACACTAGAGGAGACTTGAAACTGTAACTGCCAGCAAAGAGACTTTAACTAAACACTGAACTAAGGATCTGAAAGATTATGCTGATTTTCATTTGTTTAGTGTATTAAAACTTTTGTCATAGTGTATTATTAAGTATAGCTTTCTGCCATCATTGTATAATTAAATCTACAACACAATGAGTGCAGCCGTCTGAATATATTTCAATATTAACAACTTCAACTCCTTTAATGGACACAGTTAACTATAAAATGAAACATAAAATAAAACGGTTGCTTGTCTACATATGATTTAAGAAAGACTTATGGAAAAACATGCCATTGACATCACCTTACTTGTTCTCCAAATGTGGAACTGTTCCTTTAATATTTAATTCATGATCACAGCTTCAGGTCAGAGAGAAGACTTCATATTTCCTGCTAATCAATAGTTTGTTATATCTGTTTCAGTGTGCAGGGACAGTGTTTTACACTTGGTACAACTGGATTTAGCCATGGCCCACTGCACAGTGAGACGCACACACACACAGGCAATATCAAATTTTTTCTCTCAGGAACAGACAAAAAACAAATTTCTTGTATATTACTATTGACTCTTTCATAGGTAGTCACGGCAACAGTGTTACATGTGACTTCCTGTCAGGATGAGTTTCGCCAGCAGCAGATAGCAATGCTATGGAGAGCTCGTGGAGCAACACATGCACAGGTAACCACACGCACACAAATACACACAATATGCAGTCAATCATGTTGTGCAGCATGTTTTTATTTTTGTTTGCTCTGCTCTGTGTGTCTGCAGAGACATCTGGTCTGTCGGCCTGTGAAGACTCTTGGTTCTGACATCACTGCTGCACAGTATCTGCAGTAAGACACAACATCTCTCTCTTCATGCCTTTTCATCATTTCTTTTCTTGCCTATATGTTTTCTATTTTTTCTCTTCCATTGTCTTTACTTGTCTGCTTATTCCCCCCCATCTCTTCATCAGACTTATTTTATCACAGAAACTCTGCACTAGTAAAACTGCAGTTGTAATCAAACAAAATTAAAATAAAATAAAAACATTTGTGGGCCTTGTTAATACTTTTCTTCATCTCTGTGTCAGAAACGTCGTGTAAACTGTACTCTGTGTCAGAAACTGTACGTGGAAACGAGGTCTCTGTTGTTGCTCGTGCAGGTTGAGAAGAGGTCAGATGAAGGAGGCATCAGAGATGAAGTATGGAGGTCAAGTAGAAGGTGTGTGTGTGTGTGCACATTAACCAGTGTGGTCAGTGTTTGTGTGCTCCGCTCCTTTCTTATGAAGCCTTGTCCTCCTCTAGGTCAGACATGGGATGACATCATCAGGGTCATGACCTCAGCCACTGTCAGATTTGAGCTACTGTCTACAGTTCACAGTAGTCCTGTGAGTTATCACTGCAGATGGTGGTGTGTGTGTGTGTGTGTGTGTCCACTTTCATTGATTAATTAAGAATGACTGGGCACATTTGTCTCTGTTCACAGATAAATTGATGACACTGATCTCTGTGTTGTAATTAGTTGAGCTATATTGACTGACAGCTGTCTGCTCTAGGTGACTCTGGATGTGCAAAGAGAAGGGGGAGTGTCCACCAAAGGGCCGAGAGGAGGCGTGTTTGTGATGTACAACTGTGCCAGACTTCACACTCTGTTTGACGGCTACGAGAGAGGAGTGGAGAAGGGTAAGATTTGTGCTTTGCTTCATTTCTCTTCCATGTGGGATCAATAACAAATGCTGTTGCCTGGTACATTATCCGCAGAATGGAAAAAAAAAAGAACATGCATGTTAAGATGTAGATGATTAATCAGTATTGATTGTGTTTGTAAGATGTACTCTATGTATGTGAAATGTCTCTCTCAGAGATACACAGTATGTCTAATATTGTGGTAAGAGTGGCACCTGGTGTGGTCTTCTGCTGCTGCAGACCATCAGCTATAAGGTTAAAAGTGTCTTCTGAGATGGTCCTCTGCAAACCTGGTTGCACTTGCATGGTTATAATGAGCACTTATTTGAGATACTGTTTCCTTGGTATTATTTTGAACTAGTCTGGTCATTCTCCTCTGTTGTATTTTTTCGCCAGACCATTTGTTGTAAACATTAGAAATGTGAGGGTGTGTATGACAATCCCAGTAGATCTGCAGTTACTGAAATACTCAGACTAGCCTGTCTGACACCAACGAATGCCATGTTCAGACCATCTTAAATCAGATTTTACCCCATTAAAATGCTCCTACAAATCGCTGAAGTTGCTGCCATGTGATCAGCAAAGCAGTTGAACAGGTATACCTAATAAAGTGGTGATCGAAAGTGAGGCTAGTTCCCAGTAGATAAGCTTTCATCATATTTCAGCAACAGGCTTTTCATACTGATCAATAAAGTTTGACTTTAGAAAACAAAGAGGTTGCACAGATCATTGCTGACTTGCCAACGTTTGTTTAGCCACCTGGCTTCGAAGAGGCTGAATGTTTTACATTATGTTCTTATTAATTACTCTGTTTGTTCTTAACAAGGTTGTCATGCTCTGGTTTGCAAGGTGCTGTGATAAGTTGCTAAAACGGACTCAAGTTAATGAGAAACAGATTTCTAATTTAAGTGAATTAGACATATTAAGCTACAGTCTGATCATGTGACAAAAGCTTATTATTTTGGTTTGATACTTAGAACAACACTGAATGATGATTTATCCCTCAATATATTGACATGGGTTGTTTGACTGTTAATCTCCAGGTTTGTATCCAGAAATTCCAGAGGGCTCCCAGCTGGACTTCTCTGCTCTCACAGAGGAGGTACAACTGCATTTGATCAATAGATTATTGATTTGGAAAAGACTTGTTAGTTACAGTGATATTACTATGGTCCTGTCTGTGCTGCAACAGGGTGAGTGGCTGCTCCTTTTCAATTACCTCGTCACGTTCTCTGAGCTGCTGGACCAATCGGGTCAAGCTTTAGACGGAGAAGGAGGAGGGGCCAGAGTCAATATGAAGACTGAACAGGTAGGAGGAGCTGGGCTACATATATGTGATTTGTAAATGCAGCTGTTGGGACGTTGACGTGACTCATGAACGTGTTGGTGTTTGTTCCTCAGATCTGTAAATTCCTTGTGTCTCTCAGTAAAGACTTCAGCTCGTACTACAACAGAGTCCACGTACTTGGGGTAAGAAGACGTGTGTTTTTATATTGGATTGTAGAGAGTTGGAGTGATTTTTCTCTTGAGTAATTGTTGATGAAGGTAAAAGAACATTGTGATTATTGACTAAATGATCCCAGCTCACTTTTGGGTTGGCAGCACTTAAAGTTCTATGTGTTTGTTTGGATCACTAATTCACTTCCTGTGTTTCCTCACATTCTCCTCACCATATTCTTCCCCTTCCTCTGTCCTTTCGGTCTTTCCTTCTTTCAAGGAGCCTTTGCCTCATCTCTTCAACCAGATGTTTTGTCGTCTGTATCTGTTGAGAGCTTTGAGGGAGCTCTACCACAGCGCTCTGGACACCCTGAACCTTCCCCCCATCAGGCAACTGTAGCCTCAATATGATATATTTCACTGCTGTGGTCACTGTTAGTCCTTCCTTCCCACCCGCCACACACACACACTCGTGTACACACACACATACACATGCGGGTATACACACGCACACACACACGCACACACACACACACGCACACACTTGTAGCTTCATCGTATAAATAGTTGGAAATGAAATGATGTCCACACATTCTCGACTTTCCCTCTCGTTAGTCAGTCATGAAATATGATAAATCATGTAATATAACAATAGATCTAATTGGACAGACTTTGTGTAAGAATTTACACAGCTTTTATTGTTAAAGAAATCCGTTTTATATTTTGGAAAATCTTCTTTGTTTGTGGAGAGTCAGAGCAGAGGAATGATGGCCCTCTCGTGGCTGTGCGGTAAACCGTGAAACTACTGCGAGCACTAATTTATTGTAGTTTAGCACCTAGAGTCGGAGCAGTGATTGGTATTTTGTGTTGGACTGTTTTGATTCTTTTAACAAGTTGTCAAACAAGTTGAGCCAAGACATTAAGTATATACTGAACAAATTATTATGTTTTTTACAATATTGTTGCACAGATTAAACAATCTGGAATCAATTAACACCATTTGGCAAGAAAAGTGTTAAAATTCACTGATAACATTAACAATGGCTCCGTTCCGTTCATGTAGTGACAGCCATCGTTAGTCTGATTATTTGCACCTGTGCTTTCCCCACTTTGCTCTATCAAAATGGCTGCCGTGAAAAAGGCCCATTCTTTAAAAATTTTAATTAGCTGCTATATTCAGATGAATGTTTCTCTCACCACTGCACCGCACGTACCAGGAAGCAGACTCTAAACGGACGAATACGGCAAAAGTACGTCAAAGGTGGGACCTTTTTCTGTTGAAGATTCTGCTCTTCTTACCATGAACTACCAAAAGGACCCTCCTTTAAAGGAATACTTGATTGATGATTTGCATGTAGCTTTGTATTACTAGAATATTGAAAAAAATGTGCCTCCCAACCTCAGTTTCTCCTGAGTTGAGAAATATCTCATACTTTTCTTTGTTACGTGCCCACCAGTGACACTTGGTCCTGTTAGCGTAACTATTAGCAAAGATGGCGGACACTGTTTACATTCTGGGAATGAAGTCCCGTCCCCCAACGAGTGGGTCTAAAAAGTGTGGAATTAGCGTTGCACTTTCAAGCTGTCACTGGTGGGCACGTAACAAAAAAAAGAATGAAGATATTTCTCGACTCAGGGGGAACTGAGGTTCGAGAGCACAATTTTTCAAAAATATTACTCCTATTCCAATAATACACAGCTAAATGCAAGTTGGTGAAGTGTATAAGTTGTCCAACTTTCTAAAATGTCCTGATCATAACTTCAGCGCCCCTCCCCACACACCCACACACTCACACACTAAATTTCACAAACACTGCCTGAAAAAAATCACTCTTTGTTTGATGCTTTGTTGTTCAAGATCTAGATTCATGTTTTAGCCATCTTGCATTTATTAATGCTATATAACTATTTATTGTTTACAGAAACCTATAGACTGAACAGAATATGCATAATAAGTCTTAATTGCTGTGATTATTCCGAGCACCCAGATTAGTTAACAGTAATCCTGCTTGACAAATCACAATTGTTCAGTATCATGTACCAGATAAACAGGTGTGACACAAAAAAACCACAACAGTACATTAGCAGCATTTAGGACTTTGTGCCAAAATGCTAAGAAATGCATGGAATGGCATGGAAATAATATATGTGAAGAATTTTATGGGATAAGGGGTTATTTATAAATTTAAGAAGCTGGGAAACTATAAAAACCTTTTGTATTTCAGAAATGTGTTGCATTTCAGTGACCTTCCATTTGTTCAAATGTGCCATAGCCTGTTGTATTGTTTTTGGGTTTTTTTCTCATTGAAAGAACAGAATTGTTTTTTACTTTTTTTCTTTTTTTTCTTTTCTTCTTTACTACGGAAAAACAAAGGGGATATTTGCAATATGCTGATTAATTTACAGTAAATGTAAACTGCCATAATAATCACAGCAGTATTAAAACAGGAGAGATGCAGGATGATGGACTCTGGTTGTTGTTTTTTCCCTTATCATTTAGCCAAGTTAATTGTTCTGTAACTGAATAAAGGTCAGTCTACAAACAAGGCTCAGCTTTACAGCAGTATTTGCATCAGCATCTCAGGACGTTCCCTCACAACCTCTACACAAATCTCTACATGTCTCCCCCTTGAGTGTATCCACCCATCTGAATTTGAATAGCGCTGCCAAACTTGCTCCCACACACACGTTTCCACCTATATTTTCTGTGACTTTCCCATCTGCAGAATGAAAATAACCGAGGCACACTCTCTCGCTGTGTGTTTGCCTCGTCGGCAACACAGATACACACTCACACTGTGATTGCTTGTGCTCCATTGCTGCACGCTGCCTTTAGGCTACGTAGATGGAACAATATCCCACACACACTGCATTCATACACAGACTATGCTGTTAAGGGCGATCCATCACTGCAGATACACCCTGGCTAATGTGACATGCCATTATTCTTTGCCCCTTTTTCTCTTTTGCATCCTTTCCCTCCTGCTTGGATTCCTCATGTAGTGTTTCCTTGCATTCGTCCTGCTGTGTGTCTTACCTTTTCTGGAGCTCATTAATAAAAAAAAAAAGGAAGGCACTTATCATTGACTGATTACACTTTATTATTATATTTATTATTATTATTTAATTTAACCACATAAAACCCATTGAGATCTAAATCCAAATTGTCTCATATTCATCTTTCGATGTCAAACACAAATGTTATCAGTCTATGGCAAAAATAAAGAAAGTTCTTTCCAATACCAAACATCATGTCCAGATGAACTAGTGTGGGCCACATCTATCCACCTGGGATAGATCGATTCTTTTTAAAAAAAATCTACGAAAGGGTCCCAGAGGTCAATGAAGAATGGGATGTTTGCCTTTAATAATATATGTAAGCTTTTCCAAGGGCATAGTTGTAGATAACTCTAAAATCCATTAACCCATCCTTGGCCTAAAACCCAACTTGTTAAGGTCATTCATTTTCTGTAGGAAGCAGGGATAAGTTATTATACAAAGTTATTATAATAATAATAATAAAGTTATTTAGCTGCATGTGGTAAATGTGTTAATAACAAAGCTCCTCATTTACACATGTACCAGATTTGGAGCCTCACTGTAAAGCTGTGAGGTATGAAAGTTAAATTTAGACTCTGCAAAGTATCTTCGTTTTGATTTATTTACTAACCTTAGCTGTCTGCAGTCTGAGCAGGAAGTTGGTTCTAATTTCTATTCACTGCTTTCTTTATGTTTGCATCTGTTTTGAAGTGTATGTCTTTAGTATGATTACAGAGAGGATCTTTAGAGACGAGGTAATGGTACATCCTGATTAATGTTGCTTCAGGGAGAAACGTAGCTTCCACCTCCTCAGGCTGTCTCCTCCTTCTTCCTCTGGCATTTCTTTTTATACAGAACGGCAAGTGAGAGATGGTGAGAGCCCACGCAGTCCGAATACATCTTCCTACCAACAAACGCACCCAGGAGGCAACTAAGATCCAGAGCCATAGTGTGAGTTCATCAATGTGAGTTCCAGAGAATAAAATAAGTCGAAATATTACCATTAACTCCTGACATTTACTGCCATTTATGACAAGTGACAGCCAATAACTGTCAGACCAGCAGATGAATGATTTGGTTCCTCTGTTTCACAATCTTCCCTGACCTTCAATAATGAGCAGCAGTCAGACACATACATGCACATGTATACTTTAAAAATATACATACTATATATCCTTATTTCGCCAAATCCTTTCTTACAATTACAAAAAAATGTGACACTTACTAACTACTATCTTTCACTGCACTCATGAAAATGTCATTAGTCAGACCCTTTCATAGTCTAATGACCCTTTCATTTCCAGGAGCTGTAGACTTGAGACTTGAGTTAGACTCGACTCTGGCAAATGGAAAAAAAAAAAGAATTACAACAAGGGAACGGAAAGTTTTCAAAATAGACACAAATTGTTCAAAGTTTGAAGAATATTTTGAGATACTCTCACCGTTTCACAACTTTCCATGGCGTGATAACTTGTAGCACTCAAGTCACACAAATTACACTCGTCTTGTTTGGGAAATTGATTTTCACACCCTTTTTCACATACATGCATACACTTACTGAGAATAAGTTGTGATACCTGTCTGAAGGGATTGTGTGATTTTAGTGAATGTCGTTTGTGTTTTATTTACACCCTTTACATTTCGAGTATTTTTACACACACACACACACATTTGAACATCTATTCTATCCTAAAGACTTTGCATTGACTTCCATATATGTGTGTGTGAGTGATAACGAGGTCACTGTTAGTTTCTCACTGGAGAATCATCTGCTGCCGAAAGCCTTTGTGTGTTTCGCAGCAGTGGCATCACAGCTGTTTTCTGGAGTCAGTCACACAGATTTTCTTCAGCTGAATACACTAGTTACATGAGTAAAGCAATAACCAAGCAGCCTCATTACTCTGCAGCTGCTCTCAGTGCTGTTTATTTATGTGTTTGTGAGCTGCTTAAGTCAAAAACTAAAGGATGGATTTTGATGACATTTTCTGTGGATGTAGGTTATGACCAGAGGTGCAAAGTAATGATTTACGTTTACTAGGGCTTTTTGTGTACTTGTACTTTTTAAAGTTTTTCTGGAAGTAGTGTACCTCGCTACGTTTTAAATCACATAAATAGAAACTTTGGCAGTGAATGATGAGGGCAGATGGGTGAATGATGATGACCTTTGACCCAACTGACTGATACACTGTGTGTACAATATTTCATTTTGTCAGCACTTTAATTTGAAAAGGTTTGCCTTTAACGACACAAGAACCCCAACCTTGTTAAAAAAGTAATTAAATAACATTTTAAACAAGCTACCTACTTTTACTTTAACTTAAGTACATTTTTAGACAAGTACTTTTACTTGTACCTATGTAAAATTGTATCAAAAATAGTGGTACTTTTACTCGAGTAGACTAATTTAGTACTCTTTCCAAACATGGATCCAGGATTTCTTTTTGAATACTTTGAGGTTTTTGCTCTCTGAGTGCTTTCTCAAGTCTAACATCTTGGCCTCTTTCTTCTCTTCTTGCTGAGTGTTGGCATGAGTGTGCCACCTCTTGCTTTGTAATTTCACAGGAATCTCACAACTCATAACATATAATGCAGCTCTAATGGATGGGATGGAATGCACTACAGATCTATGATGTCATGACGCTGTAGTGCACCAGGTTCACCACACGGTGGAGATGTTCAAACAGGTTTTAAATGAGCTGACAAGTCTTAAACCCAGCCATAAATACTGCTCAAAAAACTCAAAGGATAAAGAATAGTGGTGTGTTAATAAGCTGTGAAAGCATCTTGTTATTCGTCAGTGAAGCCATTCATATGGATGACTTCTTTTTAATAATTAGAATTTTTATAATTTGGGTAAAATCTTTGTAATGGAAGGAGTCATACTCATTCTTTGGTGTGCATTCCTTTATACTTCATAGTTAACATCTAGCTTTTAGGGCCTTTTCCCCATTTTGTTTATGTCAATACATCTGTGTGACGAGGGCAGATGATCCTTCTTTTTTAGACCTGTACAATTATACTTTATGGGAGTTTCCTGTAACTCCATGTTCAGATTCTGATGCTGTATGGACTGGAAACCATAAAAATTATTGATTTGCTGTTAATTACGAAGCTTTCCAAATCTTCAAATGACTCTGTGAAACAAGCAGCTGTTGTTGAATCTTTACAAAACATACAATTGAGACTAAAAATGTCAACAGGATGTGTTTCAAAATCGAGTTTGTCAGTCACTCATGTTTTCTTTTGTACATAATGTAAACTACTTTGGCTGATCGTGTGTGTTACAAAAGTAACATACACAATAAGAACAACTGTGCAAATCATAATATATAAAAATGAAGGCAATCTGGACGTGACATGAGCAACAAAAAAACAGAACATCTTGGCTATTTTTTTTTGTAATCTAACTTTGTGTAAATATTAACTCAGTTTTCATCATTAATCAGTTTGGCACCGTCTAAACTAAATGCTGTAAACACTGCCAATTTCAAAGACGGCATGCTGGATGTGAACACTGCTTTACACTGAGCCCAGGACAAATTACACCAAATCCTTTTTTCCAGGGCAGTCGGGGCAGATCCAGGTCCAGGAGGCTTTATCCTTTTCATCTCTCTCACCAATCAGAAACTCCCCCTTACAATGTCCTGCTTGCTTGTCAATCACTCCCCTTGGGCAATAGGTTGGATCGAGACAAAAGAGGCAGGAGAGAGAAAGGGAGGCAGGATAAAGCGGTACGGGGAGTGGACCTGAAAGTAAATGGGAAACACAGCGATGTGATGTTCGAGAGAGCAAAGCATGTCGAGTAAATCGCTGAGAGCTGGTCCACTGTCTTCAAGAGAGATGAATGAATGGGGTCAGGGACGCCCCAGAGAATAAAAAAGAGGAGGCTGGATAGAGTGAGAGAAAGGGGATAACAGACAGTAAAGGATTGAGTGAATGCACGAGGTGGAAATGGGCTGAGGGCAAGCGCAGTGAAGAATTTAAGTAATAAAGGAAAATAGAGGGGAAACAAAAAAAGTGTGCAAGGAGAAGAGCCAGAAGGAGGAACAAAAGGAAAGATGAAAAAGAAGAGTGAGATAAAGAGAGGAGCATCGTTTAATGAGGAAGACTGAGAGAAAGGAAAGATGGAGGGATTGAAGAGCGAGGAAGAAAAAGAGGCAGAGTGACAGTGTGATGAAAGCACAACAGTAAATTAGTCTTTATCCCAGTTAAGGAACACTGGTGAGTGGAAGAGACAAAAATGATCAGAGGCACATGTGACAACAAATGACTTCCCTTTCCATGTTTTCATGTATAAATGCTGACATACATTTTTTTTTAGTTCAAAGAATCACATATTTTAACGATGCAGATGTTGATCTTTAAACATTAGACAACGAGAATCCATTGAACAGTACCTGCGTCTTTAATTGTTGCTGTGATCTCAACGACTGCACTTTGTAACTGTCAAGCTGCCCTATATCA
Organism: Solea senegalensis; assembly: GCF_019176455.1. Classification (NCBI taxonomy): domain Eukaryota; kingdom Metazoa; phylum Chordata; class Actinopteri; order Pleuronectiformes; family Soleidae; genus Solea; species Solea senegalensis. The sequence goes on from NC_058031.1 coordinate 17,461,893, forward strand.
TTGTCTATTTTAATTAACTTTATCTGGTTAAATTGAGGTTAAATAAATCCATCTTTCATACATACAGTGGATCAGAGTAGCTAACTGTAGTAAAGCGGTCACAGAAATCATTCCAGGTTCATCAGCAATGCATGTTACCCAGCACAGTTTGGCTTCAGAATGATCCACAGACAGTTAACTAAACTGTGCAGCTGCCACACATCAGCTCACTCATGTTCAGTATAACCCACAGTAAGCACAGAGAGGCATGCACACACACTTGTCTCCGTCAGCATGTGCAGCCCCTGTGGATCAACAAACATGCAACTCCATCTCATTAAACACTTAGTTTGCAGTCGATTTGTCTTGTTTATTCTGGAAGGTCCCTCGCTGGCTGAAATAACTAGAAGCATCTAAAGTGGTGATCGTGATAAACACTCCTTGGCCACTGTAAACACAAATGCTCCCTCAGTCAGGACTGATAGTATTTCTTGACAGAGTCTATTGAAGGTTTATATGAAGGTCAACATGTCCTCACAGAGACACATGTTGACAACAGTCCTTGTGGACACTGAGGTAATGTTAATGTTCTAGCTGTGTCTGCTGTCTCGGTCCATATGATTAAAAGGCATTTCAAGTATTAACAATGTTGTCAGGCACAAAGGAGGTGATGCTGACGACAGAAAGTTAGACCTGGGTCTGGACCAGAGATATTAGCAAAACAGACACTTCAGAATGCAGATTAGTTATCCAATCTATGGAAGAAACAGAGACGGAGAGAGAGAGAGGGAGAGAATAAGGACAGAAAAGCTGTAGCACTGTAGGAGAGCAGGACAGCAGCCAACATGCTGCTGAGGGAGAGGCGACAAAAGTAGAAGCAACAGGTGAGGCTGACGGCTCACACAGGGATGTGAGCTGAACTGTTTACTCTGTTTCACTGATATTTGGCTGGCAGTATTATTTAATTATATTTTATATGATTTAACATTTCTCCGGGTTTCCCTCCAAAGTCCAAAAACATGCAGATTTGGGGATTAGGCAAACTGGACACTCTAAACAGACCATATGTGTGAGTGTGAGAGTGGATGGTTGTTTGTCTCTATGTGTGGCCCTGTGATGGACTGGCAAACTGTCCAGGGTGTACCCCACCTGTCGCCCTATGTCAGCTGATACATCCCATGGTCAAAACCAATGACAAGAGAGAATATTTTCATATCCATTCAGGGTTTCAAAGTATCAATATGTCATGAAGTATCTCAATATTTTTCTTATACCACTACTGGATACTAGAGCAGATTATATAGCACAGTTACTATGCCACGTCCTTGTGTTTTACAGCAGTTGATTAATAACTGATGGATCAGTCACATTTCCTCATGGATTGTGCCATTTATGCCCAGTGATTAATATTATTATTATTATTATTAGAACTGTGCTCAAACGTGGAGCTGGCAGATAAGACACTGCTGTGTGGGATGTGTGTGTGTGTGTGTGTGTGACAGAAATTTCAGAGAGCATAATTTCGTATGCATTTTTGTGCGTTTGCGAACCACAGACACTCACTCAAGACGACAGCGAGAGAAACACAAGATAAAAGAAACACCGACAATGCAGTACAGTGGGCTGTGAAACATTAATACCCTCCACTCACGGCAAGCTGTCGATTTATCTTCCCTCTACATGCAGTGAAAACACAGACGTCCACTTCATCTGGGCCTCTGACACATTCATGGCAACAGATTAAACACACCACTCAAGACAGTGCACAGTTAATATCTGGGCTGCTTGGAAGCTAAGACTCTCTATTTTGAGATATTTCCATCCTCCGCAAGCCAAAGAGTTCCTTGCTGACTCAGCGGTAAAGCTCAGAGAGACAGAGCGGAGGATGCTGAGGAGACTGGAGCAGTCGGGCAGGTGCTGAACTGCGACTGGCCCACCTGCTTTATATAAATAATAAATGGGACCTACATCATTTTCTACATACAGTAGATTTTTAGTTATCCTAGTTGAGGCTACGATGAGGTTTAAACTGAGCTAAATTCAGCTTTAGAGTAAAAAAAAAAAAAGTTCCACAGTTGAAAGCAAAAATAATGGGATAAAGGGGACGCTGCATCTCTCTGTTTACTCTCTGTGTAAAATGTGGCCCCTTATGGACCTCAGTCTTAGAACTATCCTACATCTGCCAATCTAGGACACCAAAGTTCTCTGATGCCATTACCAATATCATGTCACTTTAGAATAAGATTTAAGGTGAGCATGAACGGTAATTCTCTCTAGTTTCAAACTCTGCACATGCCAGATACCCATGAATGCTAATTGTTTGTATGATGCATTTTTGAGTGAATGTGGGCTTTAAGACCTCCATGATGATGCACCGTTCATGAGTGGTTAGAATATGTCACTGAAAAAATGGAAGTGGATCTTTTATGCATTGTGCAGTGTTGTTTTTATCATTTTGCTGTAATCTGCAAACACAGTGGAGAGGGAGCATGGCTGAATGACACTTGACCTCCTTAATTTTCTGTTACAGAGATTTGGGATTATCAAGTGCGATGACCAGTGATGGAACCTCTGGAATCAGTGATGAGGTAAGTTGTTCTTTATTTCAACAACAACTCAGATTCGAGGGGAACTAAGACACTGCCTGGCAGCGTCACAGATTCTGGTGAGCAGCGTGCCAGGTCTGATACTTGAGATCAGAAGCCTTGAGCTAGTGTGTTAGGTCCAAATCCCTGCCGCATTATCTAGGGTGCGACCCTTGAAAGGCGCCTAGTTTGTGAATTATCGTAAGTTATGGCTGTTTATATTGAACACCAGATGTGGTGTTAAGATTATGAGAGTAATTAAACTCAAAGTGAGCTGAACATTAGAATTTTCTCTGACATTTTCTAATCACTATTTCCAAAAATGTCCAAGAACCAGCACATGACACTTCAGTGGAAAGAGACGCTGCACTTGTATTAATTCCTCATACAGATGAGAGTGAGACTGAAGGAAAGCTGCAGATATTACAGTGGCTGCGAGTGAGGAATAATCTCCCCTCAGCAGAGATTCTGCTGGATTCAACATGTGGAGTATTTTCTGAACTGCGCCTGTTCAATTAATTTCCATAACAGTAGCAAATGTGCCTGTCAAATTCAGCCGTGGCGTAGCAGCCATGCAGGGGATGGGTGGGAGTTTGACCATGACAAGGATGGGGGAGGGGCTGCTGTGTAGCAGAGGCAGGGATTGTGTCATTCAATAATTGAATAAATTGAGAATTGAATTAAATTAAATTGTATAAATCAGGATTCTGGGTATTTCTAATTGCTGTGAACTGCAGCTACTTGCCCAAGGCTATGGCTGATGTTTGAGATGGGGGCTGGGTGGAGGAGAGACTATGATCGTTTCCCCATGGGAGAAATTATCCTGCAGTTTTTCTTCTTTTATATTACATCAAAAAGGCAAAAAAATAACAACTAGTCTCTGTTATTCATTGACAGCAACGTAAATGAGGGTCAACAGCAAAACTCATCCCAAAGGGTTTTGAAATGTACCTCATGCTTTTGCATTAGAAAACAAGAATGTGAGGCTATAGTGGAGTTAAGTATAAGAAAACTATTTCAGAAGCGCTTTTTGCACTCAATGGAACAGAAAAAAGACTTAGAGCCAATGGGGACATGCTGTGATTTGAATAGAATACTCGTTCTTGCTCATTTCTTGCTCATTTTTGCCCTCTCAATCTGAATTAAACAAGAAAATGTGCAATAATCTCATGCTCATCATGCACATGATTCCTGGCAGATGTAGCACACGGCAGGTGAAAGGAAAATGGATAATGAAAAGTAATCTAGCACGTGATCTCTAAATAAGTCCTGGGACAACCTCTCTGACTGATGGTATATTTCTGAAGTGCCGAGCTAAGCTTGAGGTTAATCTAGCAGAGGCCGGGGGGAAACTAGCAAAATAAATTGGTAAGTGATTCTAATTAAAGAGAGAATCGTTGAGGGAGGTTTTACCAGAGATGTTGGGAGAGAAGAACAAAGCCCTTCATAATAAATCCTGAATGGAGACGTCTGAAACTGAGGCGGCAAAGTGGAGCTCAGCCATTGTTATTTTGGTCATTTGTACCTGTGCAAGTAAAACAATGTGAACACACAGTCGTGAAACCACTCTGCACTTTCCTGTTTCCTCCCACCATCAAAACATGAATGAATGTTGGACACATTTCAGTCACGTTGGACCATTGTGTGGCAGCGCGCTCAGTCGCAGCGGCTCCGTAATTCTGTTCTGCTTTCCTTTTCCTTTACAGAGGCCACCATCTTTCACCTCCATCATTGCGTGTGTTAAAGGAAGGAGCGGAGGAGTACACGCGGGAACCTTTAATCTTCAATGTGGGGTAAAGTACCAAACATTTAAGAGAAGAGTGAGGTTTTGGTTGAGGTTTTTGTTCACTATAAGATAAGTTGATAAAAACTGCTATATGACAACACTTTCACCTCAGGAATCTAAGAGAATATGTGTGTTCAGCAGCTTCTGTGGGCATCATTTCAAAATGTGAATCGGCACCCAATAATAATAACTTTTGACCTTGACTAAAGATAATAGCAAAAAGATAATACATGTCAGACAGAGGTCTATGAACCTGTCGTTTATCAACTTTATCTTCAAGAAGAAATGTTCCCTCTGTTTCAACCGGGAACACATCAGTGAGTTTCGTCTGAGATCGACTGTGTGTTTTTTTTTTTTCACAGTTTGACAGTGCTGAATGCTGAGATCATAATCCGACAGATTTCTGACACACTGGTGGATTTATCGCTGCCAGAAAGAAAGAAAAAAAGAGAGGTTTTTACATATATTTACTTCAGTTTTCTGCACTTCTGAAAAGAAGAACTGTCTTTGTTCCTGTTTTGTAGACACATCAGTACTTTTACTCCTAAGCTGAGTTTTTTTTGACAGTACATCCATCGTACCAGACTGTCTTTCACATAGACACTGGGATCATAGTGCAGTGTCATCATTTACTGAGTGAGGATTTTTGTGATTATTATAATATGACAGTCATCTATTTTGTGTGTGTTTGTGTCTTTGGGGCATCAGTTAACTGGATCCATCCCTTCCTCTGTGGAGATGGTCAGATTTAATCTGATAAACTCTTGATGCAACAGCTGTCAGCTGGGCCCGGCCTGTCTATGACCCAATCCCCCCTACATTCTCTCTCTCTCTCTCTCCTGCCCTCCCTGTCTTCCTTTGTTTGATCAAGAGAGAGAGGCTCCTGGTGGCAGACATGATATACTGTGTGTTTAATGTTCTACACACACCATTAGGTCATAGAAGAGCTCATGCACCAAACATGATCCATCTCAGTCACTAATCCAGCCACTGAGGATCTGGCATGTAGATTTTGTTGTGGCATATGAGCAGATGTTTTGACAGAGATTGAATTAGTACCAGTGGGCTGCCGAGTATTCAGTGTTCTGCTGGAGGAAACACTTTGCCAGCTGATGAACACATTGTGTTGTGGTCGAGGATGAACCTTTGACCTTTTCATTATCGCAAAGAGTCAGTTAGTTTAGCTTGTGAATGAGCTTTGATCGTCTCTCCGCCGTGATGTGGCTGCTGTGAGACGGCTGAGGATTTGTTCTGCAACACTTTTCTCTGAACACACGCGACGACATTTTTGTCACAGCGTCAGTTGAGTTCTCAGTTAGTTTGTTGTTTCTGTCTCTAACAATGATGAATTAATCCTGGACGACTATTTGACTTTTATCCTGGAAATTTTCTGACAGTGAAACTCTGGTCAGAAAATAACCTATGGGTGAAACGACAGCCCAGCAATAACAAGCTGCAAACGTACAGCGTTTCTCAGTGTTTTATGACTTAGGTCAGCTGAGTTTTTTGGCGGTAAGAGAAAGACATTCAGGGAAATAATGACAAAACTGAACCAGGCGGTTTTTGAGGGAACATTTTAATAACAAGGAAGACGTCACAGTTCATAACACATGGGACAAACCGAACATCACACATGGTTTTAATATCACTCTGTGTAACTGGTTTAGAGGCTGAGCTTTTCACTCGAGTGCCTTGATTAGACACCCTTGTACAAGTCGGGGAGAATATTTCTCCACAAAGATTTAAAAGCCAAATGCCTTCAAAGGTTTTAGTCAAAGGCTATGTTTCATTTTCACTTAACTTTTCACTTTTCGTTTTAACTTGTGTTCGCCGGGATATGAGGAAAATCTAACGTGTGTCTTAACTCATCCACAAGTTGTCCTTTCAAGTCCATTTTAATTCTTCTTCTTCTTCCTCCTGCCTGAAAATGAACATCCAAGCCCAGTGCCAGTCCTCACACAAACACACAAAAACAGCTTTAAACATGCAAACTGTCACACACATACAAATGCTAATACCCTCATTTTCTCCATCTCCTTTGCTATCATGTACACACGCACGCACACTCATATCAAAGTGCATATCTGGCATTAGTGATTAGGGAGGAGCAGCGGGGAGTCGTGGGTGTGGGTGAGAGTGAAATGAGCCCCCATTGAGCTGAAAGCACGCCACGCTCACTCTGTGTGTGTGTGTGTGTGTGAGAGAGAGAATAGAGGGCGTTACTGGCATGAAATAATGAACTACAGTAGAGTTCTTACCCAAGCTACACACACACACTGTCTCTGAGACACACACTTGAGTTCAGACGTTTAAATTACCAAAATAATATATACACATTGAACAGTTATGGAGCGCGTCATGTTAGAGTGACACGATCCGCGAGACTTCTTGCAAATGTCAAGTGTCTGATGAGGATGGGATGTTGAGTCTCACTTTGATTGCTCAGGAAACGCAGGACACTGATCTTCACACAGCAGAGATGAGACTCAGATTCCACTTGAGCAGAGCTTCAAATGAGTCCTCTCTGTTTACACACCTAAAGAAATGAAACAAATCCTCAGCTGACAAAAAGAATTTCAATGATTTTTCAGTCTGGAAGAAAAATCGTTAAATTTAACCATCAAACTAAATGGTTGTATCTCAAATACTGAATAATTTGGGCTGGGCAATATATTTCAATGTCATTGTTGAACAAAACAATGAGCCAAACTTGACTGCAGTGAGCTGGACACAAGTCAGGAGAACCTTTTCTAACTGTATTCTAGGGGAAATGATCCACCAGAACTATTTTGAGCAGAAAAACATTTGCCAAAAGATTGTGTTGACCCCGTAAAAGTGCTGGAGTGGCCTTAGATGGTTGTCAGTGTAACACGGACAAACATTTGGATTCCTGAGTAATGTAATTACAAACTAGTGACATAGAATCACATGGAGTGAGGCTGAGTGTGCACATGGCAGCAAGTGCATAAAAGATGGTTCAATCTGAGAGAGTCTGAATTTGATTTGCATCCGTGCTCTGTCACTCTGTAAACTCAAAAGAAAGCTTGTTGCCTGGCGAGGCTTAACCTTCATCTGCCTTCATCATCCTTGTTTTCTCCACAACAAGTCTGTCTCTAACTGCAGCCCCTCATGCAAACGTCCGGGGTCAGTTTGACAGGAATGTAGTCACAGTTTCATCCAAACATGGAAACCTAGAGACAAAATGAATGAAACGTCAATGATTCCATTTGACTAAATTGACTCGCCTACTGATTCAACAGGGTCAACTTTCTGAATGCCTGCCAAAGCCCAGATGGATGCCTCTAAAACCAGAGTAGAATCTCAACAGTTGGCCAGTGATGGATTAATAACAGAAGGACAGGCTGGTCAATGAGCAGCAGACTGATCAAAGTGAGACGTAATCTGCCGTTATAGCTATCAAAATGAGTAGAACAAACTAAGAGACAAATGACTGCACCCACTCATGACAAAGAGAGAGTATCGAGGTGATTAGTGCCGTTTACTGTCACATTCATCTCGTGTGATAAAAGGTGGTTAAAGAGCACAAATGAGTGCACTTTCTATCCAGTGCGCACTCTTTTCTGCATTCAGGCCTCAGTCATCCATCTGAAAGGTCTGTGACGATAAGATGACAATCTTTGGGTTCTCACCGAGCTCCTTCTGCCTGCACTTATGCTAAGTGTCTGGGTTCTGCTATAAGGCTAAAATGTAAATGTGGAAATGTAAATGGGATGGAATGCCTGGCCGTCTGGAGATACCTGATGAGATGTTGTCTCTGTTCGGCTGAGGTTTTGCTCTAATGCATGTCTCAAGGCCCTGCCATGTTTCTTTGATTCGGTAATTATGCTAAAAAAAAGATGAGGTTGTTTCCCTCTACGTTCCCAGAGGGTTACTTTTCAACTGTGCAAAGTAAACTGGTTTTCTCTTCAATTGGACTGTCAACTGAGTGATGGAGACATGAATAAATTGTCCACAATAGGTATAATAGCTGCCTATTGTAAGAGGTTTGATTATGAGTAGGATTAGGGTTGGAATATGTTTATAATGTGGAGGACTGGAGGGTTATTTGTATCTTGCTGAATGGCAGTTTGCAGAGTACACAAAAAAAACACTCGGCTCTCTGACCTCTACATGTCTGTGAGTGCGATTAGATCTTTGAGATAAAGCGCTCTATCTCACGCCCGGCGCTCAGCGCAGCACAAGTATCGTTACACAGTTGATATTTTCATGCCCAGCGCTCACGTTGTGTAGTTAACAAATGTGCTTGCACCCATCAATGCACCCGTGGGTGTATTTGGGTGCATTGTTGGCACGTCGCTATCTTGAGTCAGTAGAAAACCTTGCTAAAAGTCAGTGACGCGGTATTTTCATGCTTATTTAAATGGCACAAGGGACTAAAGTAGAAGGTGGGGTAGCTCAGTGGTTAAGACTGGTACCCTGTGTGCAGAGGCACCATGGTCACAAGTTCAACTCCACCACTGGCAGGTTGTACTCAATTCCCTTGTAAGTCGCTTTGAATCAAAGCATCTGCTAAATGACATGTAATGTAAAGTAGAAGTGAAACTTTGTTGTGAAAACAATCAAATCCTCCAGTTTTTAAATTGAAGCGATGCCCAGTTCGACCAGACTTTATTCTAAGGCAGTGTGTACAGATGGATCATCCTCAGCAAGAGTACATGGAAACACAAAGCCTGTTTTCTTTAAATTCAATAATTCACAGTTGTTGTTTTTTGTTGTTTTTTCCCCCCAAACTTGGACAAAACAAATCCTAAGAAATTCAGATTTTATTCACACAGTCCTGTCTCTAATCCACTTTCACAGGTTTGTACAGGTAGGCCTATTTAACCCTTTATCACCTAAGCCTCAAAATGTCTGTCTGGACTTTTTTGTTGTTGCTTATTTTAACCATAAAAGGACCAGAAAATGTCCTGTAACTAAATTCTTTTGCCCATTTCTCCAGGATAACTTTCAATATCTGTCAGTTATTTACAATTTACTGCATGTTAAAATAGTGTATTAACAATCTCATTTTATTGAGAAAAAACACTGTAGTTGTACACCAGATTTTGCGTGTTCAATTTGGAATTTGAACAGTCATATTTAAAATAACATTTGTTTGAGTCGTTGTCTCAATGTGCAAAAACAGCTGTTTTTCCAACTCTTTCCTCTCTGGTGACAAAGATGCTGATTGGCCGGCTACCTGCAACAGCACGAGTAAAATTGCCATAATAACCACACGTTGGCTTTGACCTGCAACTTCTCAGCTTTCAGAAACAGCTGGAATTTTTCCAATAGCACAAACCGTCACATAATTATGGTAATGCAAAGTGATGTCTGCCAGAAACTCAGTGTTAAAGAGTTAAAGCCTGCGTGCGTTGTTGCATCTTTAGTATTCTGTACCTGCGTCTGGGGGGAAGGATTGTGAAGTAGTGGTGTCCTGGGGCGGTTGTGTCTCGTGATATTGTGTCTGTGATGCGTGTGGTGGCTCTGAGGTTTTGCTCTGGGAGGTTGGGAGTGGGGAGCCCTATTATTTTGGTGGCTATTTTGGTTGTGTGTGTGAGTTTGTTGCGGTTTTTGAACATATTGAAGAAGCAGAGGTGGAACTTAATATTATACATAGAGCGGTATAGAACGGTTGTGAGTGGTTTACTTAAGGCCGCATGATGTGTAAAATGTCTGCTTTATGGAGTAATTACACTTTGCAAAAAAGGTTATTTTGAGTTAAAAGACTGCTGCAGTTAAAAAGCATTTTATGATTTTGGGATGTTGAGCCGTGGCTGAGATATGTGGGCCATGTGAGCAGTGTATGGGTTCCTCTTAATTCAGTCTGTCCCTGCCGGAGAGCCAACACAGTTAACCAGCTGTCTGCAGATATTAAGCTACTGTCTTATCAGCACAGACAGTGCGGATGATTCATTGAGCAGAATTCTCCTTTCTGCCCTGTCTGTGCTCAAAATGAAAATTCAATTGGATGTCTGTGTTGTGTAAGTTTCTGCTGCTAACAGTCCAGACCAATATTCATCATACTGAGGTACTTATAAGTGATACATAAGTACTGTATATGCCTACAGATACACCAGATACCAGATACAACAGAAATAAATAGCAAAGCATATTCTTATTTCTTGATTAAGAGGTCAAATTATAGTTATACTTTGTTTTAGAGGTTGAATGTTATGCTCGATTGATTTCTGACTTGTCAGAGAAGAGGCACAGTGAATCAGCTCAAGTTTGGGTATAAAAAGGTGAATTCAGTTTATTTGCCAAATAAATTACAGTAACATTTTTAGATTCAAAAAAGGATTTTTGAATCTAAAAAGGATTTCTTGTTTTTATGACAGGTGGTGTAACATATACATTAATATATACATTATTAAGCACTGTATTTTAATTCTTATTAGAATATTTATCTTCCACTTTTTTTGTAACCCCATTTTCAGTAATCCTGTAAATCCTATTACATAAAATGAGTCAATTCCTAATTCTGTCGACTTAAAATGTTGGATTACTCAATGACCCAACGTAGTCTGTTCGTTGCCACTACTTTAACACTAACACGGAAGAAAAAAGCCGATCAGATCGTTAAAGTGCAGTTACTTTTTTCTCTGTGCATTTAAGTAATCCTATTGCAGTTTACCATAAGCCTAACTTTCAAATACTTTGTTGTAATAAGACACGGCTCTCCCTCCTGGATTCGATATTGATCTAATTTGGTGTGATTTCCATCCAGACTCTGAGCAGAGAGCGACTCGACCTGGTGCCAAACAGACAGACTGGATGATTGAGGAACCAGAGCCAGAGCTGTATAAAGCTACGCTGATCTGAATATGAATGCAGTTTGACTGGAGTCCAAGAGAGAAACAGAAAGTGAATGGGATCCAGTTATGAGCGGCGCTTAGAGTCAGATTACATGTTAGTGTGGAGGTTGATTACCAGTTTGGTTGTGTGATTTGCAGAGTGTCTCTCTTTGTTATTACACAGTGTGCAGCAGTAGGAGGGCATGGATAAATACCAAATATGGTGGACAGACATGATGCACTCATTCTAAAGGGATGTGTGTGTTTGTGATGAAGCCCAGTTCCACCCTGACAGGCATTCTTTAATTAGTTTGTTTCTTAGTTTGAAACAGTCAAAGTAAGATGTGTTGAATTTGTGTTACCTTGTTACCACGGCTATTGCCCCCCCCCCAGATGTGCATGATATCAAGTACGACTCAGCCAGTCAACATGATTGCCCCTGAAGCAAAACATGTCTTTGTACAAGTGTGAGGCAAGAAAAGAAAGGAGACTTTTTATTTTTTTAAGGAAATCTTTTGTACGTCTCTCCTCATTTCATTCACGGAGGCTGATATTGGTGGACAATGGGTTCTGGAAGTACAAGGAAGAGAAATGTTTGTTTGTGGTGAAGGTAAAAGAAGGAATATTCAAGAAAAATCAAAATCAAAATATGCTGAATAGCTGGTTGCAAAAAGAAGTTTGTTAGAATGAGAAAATGAGCCAAGGCGTTAATAGTCTCAATGGTCAGTTTCAATAGAACAAGACATTTGTAAACTATAGTCCAATTTAGAGGAAAACAGATGATAAAGCACAGTATGATTGTATGATTGAGTGCACACCAGTGTGATTGTTAGCTGGCATTGACCAGAAGGAGCCTGGTTGCAGGTGATGTGTGTGTGAATTACTGATTGCAAAAATGATGGTGGCCAAATCGCAATCCTGGAGACAATAACATGGGAATTCAGATTCTTATGAGTGATGTCTCGACTGGTTGGCAACAGTTATTTTTGACACTGTGGAATTTCCAATAGTAATAAGGGGTGTTTTTTTTTAGAAAATGTTCTTAGAAAAATAATCACTGCAATATTTGATTCATCCACATGCTTTCTTCTCCATCCATAAAAAAACCACACTAATCGTTGCTGCTATCTTCCTATCTTTTGTTGTTTCCTATTTTTAGACCTATTCTAATCTGCTGTGTGTTGATATGCCGTCGCATCGAGGTCACTTTGCCTCTGAAGAAGTTCTTTTGCATTTTCTGAGCTCTGCAGAATATCAAACTGCGTCACTGTTGTGAGCATAATTGCGGTAAAGATTGGTTGGTGTGCTGTGTTGCTGCTCAGTCTAACAACATGTAGCCGTGTGGAACTAATTTACAACCAATCTGGGTTCCTGACTGTCCTGCTGGCTGCCTTATTCTCACTGTGTTGTAGATTGGAACTGCACTGATGGAAACATGTCATGTGCTTTCCAAACACTCTCCCCTCTTTCATGTGGAAATATTCTGAATCATTTTATGTGTAATATAACTTGTCACCAACACAGCTGGACAAACACATACAACAATGACCACAATACTAGTATGAGTTGATCCGTCAGTGTTTTGTGAATCCAGGGTCATCTCTCTAAAAAGAATCCAATAGATTAAAAATAGTGATCTGAAATACTGTGTATATTTCAGAATAAAACAATGTGGATTCAAAGCGGCAGTGCATAACTTTCTGTGAGTCGGGGGCAAAAGGCATTTATTTGATCACTGCTGAATGATCACCACTTCAGATGCTTTTAGTCATTTCAGCCAGTAGAATTTAACGTTTTTATGTGTGAAGAACTAAAGAAAATGACATGAAAACTCACCTAGTTGATTCACAACCATCACTGGATGTGATGAGTATATTATCCTTTGATTATCTGCTTATCTTCTCAGAATTGAAGGACAAACTTGAACCAGTCCCTGTTGACGTTAGGTGAGAGGAAGGGTTCATCCTGGCCAGGTGAATTATGGCCAATTATCCATACAAGGAAATCTTGTACATAAAAATAAGGGGACAATATTACGAGGATGGTAAACATTCATAAGGAGAACCAGGATCTGGAGCTGGATTTCTGTTTGAAGCCACACCTATGTACATATTCACATCTGACAGTGAAAAACACTGCAGTAGCAAAAACCTCTTCAAACGCAATCGAAGCATAACAATTAGGTTTCAAATAGACTGTTTGAAAATGGACGTGAGATTTGATCAGCGTCAAGGCAGTTTTTGAAACTGGAAGTTCACAGATATCACCTGCAACCAGGCACCTATTAGTCGATAGCAGTTGTCAGTCACACAATTTCTTTTATCATTACCATTTTCCTCTAAATGGGAATGTCATTTACATATTTGACATCGTGCTCTATTGAAGAAGACCTGAAACTAGCAATTGAGACCATTAACTCTTCAGGAAAACGTTTACTGTCGTTATAAATCGAGCTGAGAATGATCTGAAGAGCTTTCCATTCAAATGGAGTTCTTTTTGCAGCCAGCAGATTTGCCCCGTGGCAGCTAAGTGTTTAATTTGTACCCACTTCCTTGGCTTCACTTTTTAATCTGGAAGGCTGCTTCCGTTTTATATATATTCATAGTCTATGTTTTCAAACCATGAAAACATGTCACTGCATTGTACCCAGCATTAAACCACACTGGCCACAGCTGTGATTCTTCTCAAGCCCCAAAGGTTGATATTTGTTACACAAACAAACACGTTTTTTTTGTTTTGTTTATTTCAGTACCAAGGCTACACTGGTGCAGAAGCCTCGCAGCAGTGCTGTGTGGTACAGAGCTGCAGGACAGTGAGCAGGCTCATGCCCTCTGCCCTCGTCTCTGACCCCTGTGTAAAATCACATCCATCAACATTTCTAATTTCATCATTTAGAAAATGACCCTCTTTTGTCATATGCAACAGTGATGAATTCTATATCTGATTACAGCTGATTATCCCTCTCTATGGTCTGTGTTTATAGGACACAGTCACAGGAATGCTGTGGCTGCAGACAGCGTTTGTGTGGCAGTTACAACGTTTTTTTACTCAGGAAATGTAAAGCAGGCAAACAATGACTAACAAGCCGAGATATTTATATCATGGCTGCGTAAATTCGGCTTCATAAATGTCATCACTCACACTCTTCCCTCTTTCTTTGCTCATATGCCAACTCCCTCCCGTTTCCTCTCCTGTCAGCATCCCCCTTTCCTCACTCCTCACATAATCTCCCTTTAATTCCTCACCCTTCTCTTCTTCCCCCTGTTTCCTCTTCCCCCTTTCACATACCTATATCACCACCTCTATTCACGCTCTGTTGTCTTTTTCGTCTCATTCTCCCTGATTCGTTTTTCATTCCGTGATTTAGGTCAGTGACTGACTAAAAGAATACACACAGCTGGTCTATAAACCGCTCTCCCCTCCTCACCACTTCCCTCCCCTTACACACAGACACACACACAGACATGACTCACAATCTGGTCCTGGCACTAACTGACAGTGTCCTGTGACACATTTGGTGATTTGGTCCATCATGTGCATCTGTCGGACTAGACCACCCTGACTCTCCCTCTGTATTAATAATTGATATCACAACTGAGTGAATTGAACTGAAATCTTAATTATTCATTTGAACTGATTAAATATTAAGTATCTATCTATCTATCCATCTATCCATCCATCTATCCATCTATCCATCTATCCATCCATCCATCCATCCATCCATCTATCTATCTATCCATCCATCCATCCATCCATCAGTAAAACACTAAACCTTTTTTCTTATAGTGTTTACAGCAGCGTGTTTACAATATTTATGGGTGATGTTTATTGACCAGGCCTGTTTTCATTAATGTTAAACAGATCTCAGCTTGAGGGGTTTGATCTCCGGTAATTTATTCCACATTTTATTTCCCTATTGTCTTTTCACAGGCAATTCGTGAGGGGGAACTTGTTTGTTTGTTTGTTTGATTGTTTGTTTACTGTTGTTAACAGAATAGCAGTGGGTCAACAAAAGGTAACAATGCATGCAGGTTCTCCAGAATCTTATAACATGGCCACCAGATACACCCCACAAAGAGAGCCTAACGACATAATATGTACCAAAATAATCAATGACATAATTTTGGTTATATGATGTTGGCCATGTTGGATGAGAGAGGTAATAAAAAAGTGTGTGGGACAAATCAAACATGTATGCAACACAGTGAGAGTCGAGCACAGAGATAAGATAAGGACAATACAGAGACAGGGAGCTCATGGAAGGGGAGAAACCTTAGGATATTTGTAATCAGAAGCTGATCAATACAAACTGCTTTGGTCATATTGTTGATTTGGCCATATGCACGTACACATGACAATGCACTTGATTCAATAGTAATTCTAAAGTCTTAAAACTGAGCCGAGAACAACGGAAGGAACAAGCCCTGAAATATAAAATGTAAATCTGAAAAAACATCTGTTTACAAGCTCGTCAAATGTGAACACAGGTTTACAAATTTACATGTGATAAGTATATTATTATATAATTATGTGAGTGATATATTATTGTAGTGTATAATATCAGTGGTTTTGTATAATGAGTAGTCATGCTAGTGCATCTAACAATAGCCAGCAGTTATTGCAATGAAGCTAATTCACTAATATGAATGAGTCATTGCTTATATTAGTGTTCGGTTTTGTGATTTACATCACAACAATCAAGACATTTACTTCATTTTGTTTTTGAGATGAAAGAAAAACAAGGCCAATAAAAAAGTTGATTGGAGAGAAGTCAACATTTATTTATTAATCTTTTAAATGTATCTTTGTTTTTATGAAGCATCAGAAGAATGTCTTACAATTACAACTATTCAAGGAGACGGTCTGAACTCTCCACATGTAATTAGTTTAGTTGTGTTTCAGAAGTGTGTTGTTGTTGTTAAAGTTAAATTACAGAGTTAGATCACACATTAAAAGGCTCATGCAGGGAATTTGTTTGTCTCATTAATTTTTCCCCCCATATGTTTAAAAACTGTCATTATCCGTAAACTTATACAAATGGAATGGGAATGGACTCAAAATAATGTGTTATTTTCAGGGGAATGTATTAATTAGGGGAGGGAGAACGCGGACAGGTGCGCACAGGTGAAGCGAGACGGAGGCGGAGGCTGGATCCAGTTACTCTTGTGGATTTGAATGTGTGGACCTCTGCTGTGCAGCACAGACCCAACATTGAAGCAGACTCAGGTGAGACTGCTCTCATTAACACATGTGCCTCTTTGTTTATTCATATTCGCCTTAGGGACACTTTTCGTAGATAATCCTTCTCTTTGTTGAAGGACGAGGATTTTCTGTTTTTGGGGCACTGATTATTATTTGTATTATTCGAGTGGGGAGGTTTTACCTTTGGTGTTGGTTCAGTGTCCAGGCCTGACACATTTACGTTTATTTATGTTAATATATTAAAATAGCAAGGTGTTTATTTTTGCCTCCATGATTTTTTTTTTAAATTGTCAAGAGTGGCCTTCATTCTCTTTACACTTTAATGATCATTACAGCATGACAGAATACATGTATAAACAAGAGTCAATGATGGTGAATCATTTTAATGTAGAAAACCAATTCTAACTGTAAACTATTTCCATTATTTCAGCGTAAAGAAAGTTTTTAATGTGCAAAGAAAAGTATTGCATTCTAACATGAGGCCTGTCAGCTACCACTGTGTTTTACCAGGGCCGGCCCAAGCCTTTGTGGGGCCCAAATCAAATCCAGTTTAGGGCCCCCCTCCCGCCACCTAGGAGTAGCCTGTGCTTGACTATTATTGATACAAATATAAAAGTATAAATTGCATGAATTATATTATAATTGTGTTATTTACTTCACACCAGTCTCACTCTTGTTTTTTAACATTAGAGTGCAATAAAATCCCCAAAATGTTAAAAAAAAAGCCTAAACCAGCAGCCATTGCAGCAAATGCAATGGCTGCTGTTGTATTTTGTTATTTTTCAATTCACGATCAGTATCTTTGAATATGAAAGTGCAAATTAAAACTAGGCTTTTGCTAGAAACATGTAAACCAGTTTAATTGCCTTGGTTTTTAAAATGTGGATACATATGTGTACATTTGCACTCAATGTACAATCTTCAACAACAAAATAAATCCAAGGGGGGTGGAGTGGAGCAGTGGTTAAGTGGTATACCACACAGTGGTATCCTGTGTGTGAAAGACACCATGGTCGGGAGTTCGACTCCACCCCTGAATTTATCTAATAACATGTAAAAATGTTTTTCTTCCCACACACTTTTGGCAACTGCTTTGCTTTGCCTCAGCTGGCTCTGTGTGTGACATCCCATGGGCATCGTATTTAAGGATATGCATTGGTGGGAAAAAAGTGGCCAAAATCTGAACAAGAAATTGCCACTGACCACTGTCCAGAAGAATGTTCATGATTCATAAACCGAGGAAGCCAGAAAGATCTATTTTATTCAATATCTCACACTGCAACTTTTTTTGCAGAGTTGTTACAAGTTAAATGTAAGTTCAATTTTGATTGTCTATACTGTTTGATGGGCCAATATTTCATAATATAATAGTCCCCAATGAGTAAAGGCATTACTTGTGTTTGATGTTGACATGACCTTTGTTTGAAAAAGTAACAAGCTAATGGGTTGAGAGCCTCTCCTTGACGTAAGGCAGTAAAATGAGCCTAAATAGATTTAAATTGACTGTGAAGAAGACAGAGAGTTGAACAATGATATGATAAATCAACTGTTATGAATCACAGAAGCAGCTTCATACGAGTGTTTTACCTCTCTACCTCTTATAATTCATTTATCTTCTGAGGCGTGTTTCCATGGAGAGGCGAGGCTCATTACTTATGCGTGCAACACACTGCTTCTAATTCACACAAGCATGACACGTGCCGGGCAGCTGCCTCCATATGCCGTTGTGTGTGTGTGTGCGTGCGTGCGTGCGTGTGTGTGTGTGTTGTCCAGCAAGTGGCTCTTCTGTCGCTGTCTGCCTCTCGCTCTCGCTCTCACACACACCCAGCAGACACCTTCACACCCTGTCCCACCTCTGTCACCCTTGCGCCGCGTTGAATATGCATCAATGCTGCATCACTTCCAAACCGGACAGATGAGCAGCAGGCCCAGTGGCCACCTGCTGGTCTGCCGCTCAGGATCTCCCCAGGTTTTTTTGGGGGGAGGGTATGTTCAGTTGGGGTATAGAAAACAGCCTGTGGCTTTCACCTCTTTATCCACAACCCCCTGCACAAACCCCTTGTGGGCTGGATCAACTGAGAGGCAAAAAGACAATGGCAGCAGGCACTTAGAGGGGTGTGATGTGTGTGCGTGTGTGTGTGTGTGTGTGCGTGTGTGTGTGTGTGTGTATGTGTGAGGAGGGGAGCAATGAGGACCCCATAGCAACCTTATCTGGTTCTGTTTTTTTTATTTGTCTGGCTCTATTTGAGTGCGTCTGTGTTTCAACCCCTGTACTCACCTTTGTTGTCTCTTACACACACAAGACTTGTTTTTATATATTAGTGAGGACAGATCATTGATACAATGCATTCCCTCGCCCCTCACACTAACCTTAACCATCACAGCTAAGTGTCTAACCTAAATCCTAACCCTAACCCAAACCCATTTCTAAACCTATCCATAACCTGAAAAAGCCCCTTAAATGTGTAGGGCCCAGATAGAATGTCTCCAAAAGGTCAAGTGGTGCTTTTCCACTATTCAGTTGTAGCACAGCTTGGCAAGACACGGCACAGCTCGACCTTTTTCTTTTGCTTTTCCATTAGCAATAGTAGAGGTTCCAAGCAAGCTGATCCGATACTAAAATGATTGGTCAGAGAGTGTCGTCACTGGAAGAGTCATGAGAGCAACGGCCGACACAAGAATCGAACCGAACAATGTCGAAGTGTAGATGAGTTACAAACCCCTTCAGCCGTAATTATAATTCTGCGACTGTGTCAGACGGAGTCTGTGCTCCGGTCATGCAGAAAGTACTGAACTAATCTTTTTAATTAACTGATTCTAAGGATTCAGAGAAAAGAACTGCTATGCTCGTCACTAGTTTGTGTGTTCGTGTCACGTCACAGCATTTTCATGCAGTCGTGGTATGACGACCACGTTGAGGAGGTACTATAGTAATGGAAAATGATACAAACCCCACTGTGCTACAACTGCGTATAGTGGAACATTGCCAAAATGTCCCCACAAAGATAGTTTTTATGTTGTTTTTTTTATCTCACAAAGATATGAATACAAATACAAATGTCCAATAATTTGAACAGCCTAAACAAAGCATTGTCCATAACCTTGACCATAAGCAGTTGATGCCTTACCTTAACCAAACCACAACACTAAACTTCACTAGTTCCTCAGAAATTAGATTCTGCCTTATTTGGACCAGGTTTTGTCCCCATGAGGACTACTGGTCCTGATAAGGTCAGTGTTTATGCCGAAAAGGTCCTACAGAGGTAAGAAATACAAGAACACACAAACACACACACACGCATGAATACAAGCTTTCGCTGACTGTTCCCATGGAAACCTACACCGACAGAAAGCACGCAGGCCCCTGCCTGGAGGCTCAAGGCAGCAAAGAGACTTCCTACGAGGAGTCAGCTGGTTATTGAACCCTCACTACAGAGAGGCTGGTCAACTGGCCAACACACACACTGCTGCCTTCCAAAATTTAAAATTATTACATCAGTGAACACATGTCTGGTAAATGTTATCATTCCACCAGCAACAGATGTATTACATCACTAGTTTTGAAGCAATAATTGTTATTCAAGCTCGGGACGTCAAGCTCTTACAACTAAAACATTAACAAAAAAAAGAAAAAGCAAAGCCATCAGTGCGGTGATGTTTGCAATTTTCGAGATGTAGAAGCACAGTGTTGATCGTTCTCATGAAACCCAACATGCATACAAACATGATAAATGTGCTTCCCAGGAAACGCCCGGAAACATCACAGCTGAGCAATGAAATGAATAATTCTGCAAAGGCTTGTGAAAATCCAATTCACAGCGTATCAAATGTTATGCCTGACATATACAGGGGAATGATGCAGCGCAACCCTGAGCAGTGCACTTTTAAATGAACACACGAAATCCTCTTCTCCACCTCCTCTGATGTAACGTGTCTGCAGGCGTGCAAGGGCTCCACACAAGCACGTCTATTTGAACTGCTGTCATATTATCTGTTCAACAAATATGTATTATTTTCATCAACTTAAACACCAAGAAACAGCGTTCAAAAACGGGATTTGCTTAATTTAGTGCGTAATGGTTTCAATTCAATGCATTCAACAGGCCGTGGAACTTAACCAAACATCTGATTATTTCAAGTCTGTCAAAACAGCAAACATCATAAATGCACCTATTAATGGGCAGCAAAACAGCAGGATCCACTTTATCTCCAATAAACTGGGAACACACTTTTCTTATTTCAAGCTGCTCATTCCTGACTCCATGGTGAGTGGAGTCGTTTCATTATTTTTCCAGTATTTGTTTTTGTTCTGCTCTGATTTGTGGGAAAGATCACAAAAACAGCCTATTTTACTTTAAATGTTTAAAGATTAAAAACAGAATGAGTCCAAGTGTTCATAGGAAAAATATGTCCCAACTAATTTCACACCATAAAAATTGATTTTCCACCTCCTGGAAAGATGAAATCCTCACTCATCCTCTGTTGGTTTCGTCAAGTCCAGTACATTTTCAGCTAGAATTGTGACACAGTTAACTTTCTGAAGGCAAAAAGAAGCAGTGACTCTGCATTTTTTTCCCCTTAGTCATTACCCAGATGGTAATGATTTTCTTTCTCTTTGTTTGGAGCAGTAGTGCAGGAATGACGAGTGACTAAGATTCAATCACACACACAAAAACAACAACAGCGTAAAGTATTCTCTTGCATTTCAACTTTATAATTGGACACACAAACTGAAAAGTTTCACGTTTCATGTGTTACAGTGCCGGCTCCTCCTGTCCTCGCCACACTTAACCTTGTTTCTCCTCCTCTCACACTCCTCTCCTCCCTGCCCCACTGGAAGCTGTAGTAACTGTCAGTCAGTTCTGTTTAGTGCTTGTCGTCTGTCCAGCCTCTCTGATCCATTTTAAATAGCTCTAAGTGGCACAGCACACACAGCTCCCTCCTCACTGTCGCTCAACCCTCGTCTCTTCAGACTTCAGCTAAATTAATCTGACCACTTGCTCAGAATTTGAATGAAGGTGAACTTGAAACAGTTACATCCTGAGTGTAAAATCCTATTAGCCTTGCATTAATACATTTTTGAAATATACTTATTTACTATGAGTTTATGTATTTAATTAGGCTTACAGAATACATTTGAATACTTAACTGGAGCAACGCAGCAACAAGCAAAGATCAGTCCCAGTTGACTTTATGTCAGATTATTTGACATTATTTATTATTTGATCTGACAGGCAGTGCTATTTATAATTCAAGAGTTTTCAAGGGCACATTTGGGATTCTCCGAGGTCTGTGATGTAATCTGCTACTCGTCTTTCAAAGTGCCAATCAAAAAATCGTACGTCAACCTTGAGACGCTCGCAGATGTCACTGAAAATTCATGTCCATAGCTGTTGGTGCAAATGTGTGTGTTATGTCATTGTTGATCGCACATGTATTGTGTGTCTGTTGTTCGTTGTGCTTTCAAGGTGGGTTTGCCTTTTAAATCACTCTTCATTTTTTCTCCCCCCCACACCAATAATCGCTAATCCTAACTGATCCCTCATCCTAATCCCATTACACAACCAATGTTATTCCTCAAATGTAACACTTCCCTGAGTAATGGAAACACTGTATTGAATTTGGGGATGATTGTCCAAATTCAAAAGGATGGAAGAGACTTATTACATATTCCCATATTATTACAGCCTCCATTTGGTGTAATTAACCTTCCATCCTCCAGAATGTGAATCAGAAATACTTCATGTCAGAAAATTTCCCATGGTACACTTACTGCTGTCTATTAATACTTCAAAAACTTTCAGGGTCATAGAAGGATTAAACTACTTTTTATGTATTGTAACATAGGGTTGAGTTTTTAATGGGAAATATACTGTGTGATTGCACCTCCTGCATGTGTGTGTGTCTGTGCAGTACTATAGTGTGGAGGTAGTTTTTTTTACATTTCTTAAATATAATGGCAACATTTTCCGCGTCAATTCTATGGTGGCAATGAAAGTACTTCAGCTTTTACATTACCACAGAGGAAAGTATGTTAATAATGACATTGTAAGCACAGATATTCATGCTATAATTGCCTTAGTGTGTTTTTCCAATGAGCAGCACTTTTAAAAACATACTCTTGCAATTTCAGTTTCACGAAAGCAGAGCAGCAAGAAGAAAGATGCTGACTCCTGTGGAGGCCA
The DNA here is from genome assembly GCF_019176455.1 of Solea senegalensis. Lineage (NCBI taxonomy): Eukaryota > Metazoa > Chordata > Actinopteri > Pleuronectiformes > Soleidae > Solea > Solea senegalensis. The sequence continues at coordinate 17,484,427 of NC_058031.1, forward strand.
AAGCTCTCATGGCCCAATGAAGTGCTTCTTTCATCAAAGGTAAGAACGGCATCACAACGTCAACACCGTCATTACTGAATAACACCTGTCACACACTCGTCTACATCCTTGTGCTTCCCCACCACGCATCCAAATCATCCAAATCCTGTTAACGCCACCAGCCTGCACCACAACAACCTACATTCCATAGTAATCACAGTGACTGAGGCACGACTCGTGAGGTTGTCAGAGTCATGATAGAAAAACGGCGGCAAATCCTGGTGGAAGAGCGTGAGGCTTTAGGGAGAGAGAGAGGGATGAGAGTGAAGGGGACGGAGGGAGGGAGGGAGGGCGGGCGCTCTTTTCTTGGGCATTCAAATCTTATTTGGAAAAGAAGGATATGCATGTTGAAGGACCATATTTCTGTGGCTGCGCTCTTAGTGTCTACCAGCTTTGGGAATAGAAAAGAGAGGCAGGGATTTAAACTGACTGAACAAACATACTTAAGCACAACATTTAGTTTTTGTTTATTGAGAGTGAACACGAGGCACTGCTTCTCCTTTTTATTCAGAATTTGTCAAAATACGACTCCTCCAAACATATACTCCACCTCCAGACCACTTAGATCCTCAGTCTCCCTGTACCCTTCTCTAAAAAACTAAAGGTCATCAAAGATCATTACACACTAAAAGTATTTGTTTAACATCCCCTATGTTTCTCTTTATTCTAATTTATCTATGGGATTTTTGTAAATTGTTGTATATTATTATACTTTGTAACATTTGAACACTTAACATTACAGAACAGTTGTGTAATTTCCTGTTTGTTGATACAAATTGTAATAGTGTGCTCATAAGATGATATTACAATAATATAAATGTAATATCCAGGTTATAGAGGGGAATAATGATAGGCCACCAGGAGTGTAAATGTGTTGATAATTGCCATATTATAGAGACAAGACTCTTCCTCCGTTATGCTCCACATTGATTTTAATTTTTAATGACTAAGCTATTACTTTCTGATTACTAGAGAAATACTTTGGCATTATCAGAATATCGCTTTCATGTTACCAAACTATCATACTGTTACTATATTCTTATACTGTACTGTAATGCAGTACTTCTCAAATAGTGGGGGCAGTGAGGTGGGGGGACGTGAGAGGCAGGGCGGGACAACTCATACAGTGGTTTATACAGATAAATAAATAAATATTTCAGGTTCTCAATAGTATTTCAATTCGGGGGGAGCAATTTCTGTGCTGGGGGGGGCATGACAGAATATAATTGAGAACCATGCACTGCTGTAATGCAACATGTTGCCAAAAATGATGTATAATGGTTTACATATTAAACAAAGAACAGCATAGAGTCATAGAGCTCTCAGCAATAATTTCCCAATAGACTGACAATACAGCAGTGTTATGTTTGTTTTATAGCTTCATTTAGACACACCAAAAATGCTATGGCACATCATTTAAATTAGAGAGTGCTCTTTTTTTTACTTTCTTTTTTTTTCTTTTTAACTGACATGTTATAATACTTGAATGACACGCAGTTGTCCCTCACATATACCTGACCTTATCCATATCCCAGTTCAAGGTTGATCCGGATTTTGAGGTTTAGTTTGACTGAACCCAAACCGGCCCCTCATACAAAGTCAAACATGGAGTGATGTCATCAGTTTGGAGGGCATGGACTCCTGATAAATCAGTCACGCAAAAACGCACACACAGTGGAAGCAGTGGGCAAAGCAAAAACCCCATGAGGAGTATGTATGCGCGCACGCAGTCTTGGTCTCCAGCTCCTCAAATGCTGATCCCCGACTGACGCGCCTTGAGCATCTCCACCCATCATCCACAGGAAGAAATCATATTCAATTCCAGGCGTGTCATTAGAAAAACTGCACCACCCGGCCCGCATTATAAATTAGTTTTGAATAGAAATGATTGTAGTCGGAAATTTGTAACCTACTTTGCATAATGTGTTTTTTTTTCCTCATCAAGTATCAGAAAATGGATCTGCCTCTTTAGCCATGAGTAAATTAGTGTTAAATTGAGATTGTTGTCGGGTTGCGCGTCTGCCCTCGGAATGAATCACAATCCTATAGTAGATTATAGTATAGGTGACTATATGGGTACTACAGCAAATATAGCAATTCCCATGGGACTATTATCATGCCATACACACATTAGTCACAATACTGCGTCTGACATTAACTCTCTCTCTCTCTCTCCTCTCTCCCTCTCTCTCTCTCTTTCTCTCTCCCTGTGTGTGTGTGTGTGTGTGTGTGAGAGAGAATTACTCATCGGTGATACGGAAGATGACGTCACTCTTACGAGCGCTATAGCCTCACAGTGACTGGAATATACAGTGTGCAGCTTGATGATATCACAACCTGAGAGAATTTAGTGAACATGTGACTTTATATATTATATATAGGTCCAATTTGTTAAATTAGATCGTAATGTGTATTTGTCAGAACTACACTCTACTGCATTTTAATATTTAATGCTTTTTTTGTATTTTGCTTCAATAAAAGTTAAAGGGATTTGTTCCCCTGTTACATTAATTATGTTTTATTAATTTTAAACTGTTTCTGTGGCTCACTTTTAGGATTCGGCAGCATCATTGCTTTGGTTTGTCCTGCAGAGTTGTTTTTTTGTTTTACAGTGATTATGATAATAATTCCCTTGATACTGTACAGTGATGACGCACGGTGTGATTCTGTAAGGATCATAGTGGCTATTTATTTACCCCTGATGTTCCAGTTGTGGACATGGCTGCCGCCGCGGGTGCTGCATGTGTGACAGCCCTGCGCACTGGAGCCAACCATTATGAGAGAGGAAAAGAGAGAGAGAGAGAGGGAGTGAAAGAGATGGTGAGGGGGGAGAGATTCAAGCCATAGGGGGAGGGGTGAAAATAGGAGAGAGGAGGAGAGTGTGACTGTGTGTGTTTGTGTGCGTGGATGGATGGATAGTAGCCTGTACCACCGGGCTGTGCTGTATGAAGCTGATGCTGCTGGAGGAGCGCACACACACCTACACACACACACACACGCGCGCGCGCACTGACTGAGAGTGTGTGAGCCAGTCAGTCAGTCAGTGTGAGTGTGTGAGCCATGTTGGATGTGAATGAACGAGAGGAGAGATGCTGCTGCTGCCGCCGCGCCGCTCCTAACGCTCACACCTCCAGCTCTACGGACCACAGCGGGTAGATGCCAACTCTCCAGGCCGACGCAGAGACGGGGGAGCCTGGGGGAAGGTGTCGGGCGGTGCCGGCGGTGCTGGAACTGGTCACCTAGCCGGAACGAGAGAGGGAGAGAGAGCGAGAGAGAGAGAGAGAGAGAAAGAGAAAGAGAGAGAAGTAACGGTGGAAAAGGAAAGACGCACTTAGAGAGACGGGAAGAGAGAAAAGGCAGAGGTGAGGGAGAAAGGAGGGGACAGACGGAGAAAGGAAGAGACTAAATGGCTGCACTGCTGTCGGGCTTCACCCCGCTCCTGCTCTCGTCTCTGGCTCTCCACTTGCTTCTCCTCGGCCCTTTGTTTGCCCTCACCCCGGGGACGGGGATCACAGGAGGGGATTCCACCCTATGGACCCCGGGCCTCTGTCATCGAGACGCCGGTAAAGTGAGCCAGGAGCAACAGCGGCAGCGGAGCGAGGAAGCAGGAGAGTCACAGACTGGCAGCTGGTGTCTACGCCCAGGCAGGTGGAGCGTAGAGCGGATACACACTGATGGAAGCTCTGGAGTGCAGCGAGCTGGAGGTTTTAAACAGGACGGGACAAGGAGGGAGAGACTGAAACAAGCCGGGACGCTTTGGAGGAAGTGGAGTGGCGATGGTCCAGTATTTCCACCCTCTCCTCCCCCTCTCCCCCCAGGTATTCGGAGCAGGAGCTCAGATGGCGTCAGCTCTGGGGAGGGAACGGAGAGAGGGAGGATGGAGAGGAGGAAGGGCGTTGTTTCCTCTCCCGGTTCACCTGCTTTCACTTCGTCGCCGGTTCAAAGCGGCAAGAAACGGTCAGTACAAAGGACTAGAGAGTGCGAGCAACGCTGGCCGGCGTCAAGGCCACACCTCACTAAACGTGGCGGCGCCAGAGCCTTTGTGCACGCCTCTGGTCTGCGTGGGGCACCCGGAAGTCGAGGGAAGACGCCGGTAGAGGAGTTGCAGAGGGCTTATGAGGTGAAGAAGCCTTTGGGCTCACGGTGCTCTCCGACATCTGAGCATCTCTGCTGGTTTTCACTCTCTAGCTCTGTTGCCAACAAACCCTCACTGGGCCACATGCCAACCGGTGGCTCTTGTTGCATTCCCCCTCTTTATGGATACAGTTCACCAAATGCTCAGGCTTCAAACCACACCTTCAGATTTAATCTGAGCATCACTAAAAAATCGGACCATATCCGGAGATCAAATGTGGTCCATATCTGTCATTTTCCAGCTTACAATTCCTTCCAGATCTGTGACAGAGATAAAACGCAGCCACATCCTGGTTACAGGAACAGCTGCAACAACAAGGCTGTTGATGGTGATGGGGGCTCAACCAGTAATTGTTCTGATTTGGACAAGAACAATGTTATCGACCTTAGCAGCAACAACGAAGGGGGTGATGATAGTTGTTTGACTGGGTGCAGGAGGGAGAGGAGTGAAGGGCATAAGGAGGAGGGGAAGGAAGTGCACAGGTGTAACACAGTGATTAACCTCTGTACCAGGGGGCACATGGGATGCTGTGAGCCACCTTTCCATTACGCAAAGTATAGGTACAGATATACCAAAATTAGGAATGAAGGGAGGGTCATTAATTATAGGAAAGAGGGAAATTATGGAGGGGGGGTGAAACAAGGCAACCAACAGATTCATTTATGCAATTATCCGGATAATGATTTGGTTTTCTCAATTCTGTCGCTTCTATCTAGGGTTAATAATGAGCTTCGACATGGGAAATCAGCACCACAAACTAAAGGGCAGAGCAGGCAAACCCAGGGAGAGAGCAGGGTGTTTCCCGGTGCTTGTTTCGGCTGTTTGGACAGAATAGAAATGGGGGATGGATATTTAGCTGAGTTTATGGTCCCCGAGGGAGGCATAGCTCAGAGAAATCTCCCCATCCAATTTACCCCCAGCAACATAACCGGGACGCATGGCCAACATGTTTTATCCAGCAACAGCACAATTCAGGAAATCACATTAAACTACCCTGGCCCGGTGCTCAACACGCCTATCAACAGACACACGGATGATTATGCAGTCGATGGAAAACTATACAAACCACTTCAACTGTCTGCAGTACACACTTGTGAAACAGAGCCTCTTGGTGACTCTGGCTTTTTCTCACCTGCTGAACTTCCCGTTAAACCTCATAGTAATGTTTTGTCAGCCACATCTCATTCTGCAAGTGGAATAAAACCTCGTCTTCTCACAACAGCAAATCACACCACAGAGTTTTCAGTACCACGGACAGCGCCACTCGACTCTCTGAGTGTGTTTTTGTGGAGCTCTTTCAACTCTAACAAAAACAACAATAACAACAATGAAGAGGAGAAGGGAACTGATGTGGTAAATGGACAAAGTCGTGGATCTGAAATGGAAAAATCTTTGTGGCACGCTCTTCCACAGCAGCCAAACCTGTGGGAGAGCGCACCGCATGACATAGTTCAAGCGGCGTGCGCTGACAGCATTTCCACTGACTCTTCAGCCACTGAGCACCGGGATCAGGCACACATGCAATTAAAATCCGGTAAGCAAGTGCCTTTAGAGCTAGAACGTGTCAGACAGTCGCATATGCAGCAGATGGGGGCTGAGGGAGGAAGAGAGAAGGAGGGAGAGTGGGTAGGAGAGGGCTTGGAGGGGTCCGCTGCTGTTGATGCTGCTGCTGCTGGGGGAGGAAAATTACAGGTGGGGGAGGGCAAAAGAGAGGCGCGGCTGATGGGAGGGAGAGAACCAAGGGGAGAGGAGGCGGAGTGGGAGAGGGAAAAGGGAATAACAAAGGCAAGCCAGGCAGAGGAGAGAGAGAGAGAAGCAGAGAGAGGGAAGGGTCAGGACAGGGGCACCAGCACCACCGGCATCACACAACTAAATAGCAAAAGGGAGAAAAAAGATAGCAAGGCGGATGAAAGCCATGAGGAGGGAGAGGTGGATGGGGAGAAAGATGAGGAGGGGAGGCATAGCTCAAGGGGAGAGAGGAGTCTGGAGCGACTGATAATGGTAGCAGATGATGAAACCTCACAGGGAGAGAGGGAGAGGAAAACGCTGATGCCAGGGCCTCGCTCACGGCGTGCAGCCAACAGACATCCCCATTTCTCCCTGTACAACTACCAAGTACAAGTGGCTGAGAACCAGCCACCTGGCACATCAGTCATCATCATGTCTGCCTCAGACCAAGATGCAGGAGATGCAGGCAGAGTCAGTTACACAATGTCCCCACTGATGAACAGTCGCTCATCGGACTACTTCCACATCCACCCAGACACAGGACTCATCACCTCCACTCAGATTCTTGACAGAGAACACATGGATCTACATTACTTCCGGGTCACAGCAACTGATTATGGCTCCCCTCGTCTTTCTGGCACCACAATGGTTGCTATAACTGTGGCAGACCGTAATGACCATTCTCCAATATTTGAACAGACAGAGTACAGGGAGACAATCAGGGAGAATGTAGAGGAAGGCTATCCCATCTTACAGCTCAGAGCAACAGATTCAGACTCCCCATCCAATGCTAATATTCGTTACCGGTTTGTTGGCGACACAGCTACAATAGCACGATCGGCCTTTGAGATTGACCCACGCTCTGGCCTCATTACAACCCGTGGAGCAGTGGACCGAGAAACAAATGAACACTATACTCTCCAGGTGGAGGCCAGTGACCAGGGAAAAGACCCGGGACCACGCTCTGCCACTGTCAAAGTTTTCATCACTGTGCTGGATGAAAATGACAATGTGCCACAATTCAGTGAAAAGCGATACGTGGTGGCAGTGAAGGAGGATGTACGGCCTCACACTGAGATCCTTCGTGTCAGTGCGACAGACCGGGACAAAGACAGTAATGCTGCAGTTCACTACAACATAATCAGCGGTAACAGTCGTGGTCAGTTTTCCATTGACAGTGTCACAGGTGAGATCCAGGTGGTGGCACCACTGGACTATGAGTCTGAACGGGAGTACACACTCCGTGTTCGAGCACAGGACAATGGCCGCCCGCCTCTCTCTAACAACACTGGGATTGTGAGTGTACAAGTGACAGACGTTAATGACAACCCCCCAATCTTTGTCTCCACGCCATTCCAGGCATCTGTGCTTGAGAGTGCCCCTGTTGGTAGCTCTATCCTCCACATCCAGGCAATTGATACAGATTCTGCTGATAATGCTCGCCTGGAGTACAGGTTAACTGGTACCGGCTCTGACACACCCTTTGTTATCAATTCTGCCACAGGCTGGGTCACAGTCCGCTCCATTCTGGACCGAGAAAGTGTAGAACACTATTTCTTTGGCGTGGAGGCCAGGGATTATGGGATGCCGCCACTTTCGGCTACAGCGAGTGTTACCATTACAGTGATGGATGTTAATGACAACCGCCCCGAGTTCCTCCAGAAGGAGTACTATGCTCGCCTGAATGAGGATGCTTCAGTCGGTACCAGTGTAGTGACTGTGACGGCAATAGACCGTGATGTCAACAGCGCGGTGACGTATCAAATAACGGGAGGAAACACCAGAAACCGCTTTGCTATCAGCACAGCCGGAGGGGCTGGACTTCTCTCCTTAGCCCTCCCACTGGACTACAAACAGGAGCGGCGTTATGTTCTCACAGTCACCGCCTCAGATCGCACGCTCCACGACACCTGCCAAGTACATGTCAACATCACAGATGCCAATACACATCGGCCTGTATTCCAGAGTGCCCACTACTCTGTTAGTGTGAATGAGGATCAGCCACCTGGAAGCACTGTGGTTGTGATCAGTGCCACAGATGATGATGTTGGTGAAAATGCGCGAATCACATACTTCCTTGAGGATAACATCCCACAATTCCGCATTGACCCAGCAACAGGAGCTATAACCCTCCAAGCAGAGCTGGATTATGAGGATCAGATGACCTACACTTTGGCCATAACGGCTAAAGATAATGGCATACCACAGAAGGCAGATACTACTTATGTTGAGGTCAATGTTAATGATGTGAATGACAATGCGCCACAGTTCCTCAGCCCTAGATATCAGGGAACAGTGAGTGAAGATGCTCCTCCCTTTACCAGTGTCCTCCAAATCTCTGCCACAGACCGCGATGCACACGCCAACGGTCGCGTTCAGTACACCTTTCAAAATGGCGAGGACGGGGACGGAGATTTCACCATTGAACCTACATCTGGCATTGTACGAACAGTCAGACGTTTAGACCGCGAAAGTGTGCCATTCTACGAGCTGACCGCTTATGCTGTAGATCGTGGTGTGCCACCTCAGCGGACTCCAGTTCACATCCAGGTGACAGTTCTGGATGTGAACGACAACGCCCCCGTTTTCCCTGCTGATGACTTTGAAGTTTTAGTGAAGGAAAACAGTGCAGTGGGCTCTGTGGTGGCCCAGATCACAGCCACTGACCCGGATGAGGGCGCAAATGCCCAGATCATGTATCAAATTGTGGAGGGTAACATTCCTGAAATCTTCCAGATGGATATCTTTTCAGGGGAGCTCACTTCCCTTATTGATCTTGACTATGAGGCCCGAAATGAGTATGTCATTGTAGTGCAGGCTACATCAGCACCTCTAGTCAGCAGAGCCACTGTGCGGATCCGACTGGTGGACCAGAATGACAATCGGCCCACACTGCGCGACTTCCAAATTATTTTCAACAACTTTGTGTCCAATCGCTCAAACAGTTTCCCTAGCGGGGTAATCGGGAGGGTACCCGCCTACGACCCCGATGTGTCAGACAGGCTGTACTACACCATTGACAGGGGGAACGAGCTTCACCTGCTGCTCCTGAATCACACCAGTGGAGAGATCCGACTGAGCCGAAAACTGGATAACAACAGGCCTCTGGTGGCTCCCATGCTGATCACCGTCACGGGTAAGAGACCATGGGGGGAAGAATGTGTGAGAGGGTGTGTGTATGTATGTGTGTGTGTGTGCAATCAGTTTTGATTCCCCTGTAGCTTTATTCACAGTTCCAAAAACTGTGAAGATAAGAACTCAAACTCAACAGGTTTTTGTGTGTGAATGAATGATAAGGATGGATGATATTTGGCTGAGATGTGGGAATTGCTTCCCTGTGTGCATGATGGATTCAGTTTCATTCTTTTCACATGGAAATAATCTTTTTTGATACACATTCCACTGATTGTGCGTTAGTGCACTTGTTACTTGTGTCTGACACATCTGCCGCCTGTACCTTAAAAAGAAGGCTCATGGGAGTAACTGTGTGAGCATGTGACTGATTCACCTGGAAGGATGTGATATAAACAAGTGGGAGACTGATGTTGGTTTAGCAAGTGTGGAATAGGTGATAAGTGCTTGAACAAAGGTTGAGGATATGAAATGCTTAGTGTGGATTTTGTGTGAGAACTGTGACAGTGCATGTCATCGAAGGGAGTAAAACTTGTGTGAGAAGAAACAGATTCAATAAATATTTGACAACACTGTGAGGTGTGTGAAAGTCAGTTTTCCATATCGGAATTATGATATCAGTCAGCCTGCTGTCAGTTTATGAGGTGTGCTGTTGTGAGCAGGAAATGACAGTTGTCTTGGTGGAAGAAGAGTTGTTTTGTTGTGAGCGGGAATTGATGCTACAGTACTGCTCACACGGCTTGATTGACAGGTGATCTTGGCTATGTGCAGTCCTGGTTGCTGCAGTTGTTTTGGAAAACTAAAGAAAAGCAATTTAGTAAGGAAACAAGGTAGTGCACAATTACTACTATCATAGCTCACTCTGTACACACAGGCTGTAAAAAATCCCATGGATGCTCTAGAAAATACAAGTGAGACTGATCTTTTCTAACATCCACCCAACTAAAATATTAACAAAGTCCTTTCCAATGCACCACTGAATCTTCTATACACAACGGTTCATATTAATTTTTCATTCTATGAAACATAGATCATAATCATGAAGAGAACCTCACGGTTCGATTTTCCAGGATAATTTTTTACCCAGAAAATTCACCTTTTACATCTTTCTGCTTTTCTTACCTAACAAGCCATTACACTGATCCCTTCATACTTGGACATTATTTAATAATTCATTACTTTTTGGGTCTATGTTAAATTCATATTAAAAGGTGTTCTGAGGTTATGTCTATCTTACAAGGAAATAATACTTTTTTTCATCCAGTGAATACATTTATTTAAGAAAACAGTGTCTCGACTGTTTGGATTTGAGTCAGCAATGCATTAATTTGTTTTTAGATGTTTGTTTGCTTGCATTTCCAGGCTTAGGCTTTAAGATAAAGGCTTCATAAAAGCTCAAAAACCTCTTTGCTGTCAGTGATCAAAGCTTTCAGAAACCAAATAGGGTAAAAAAATTAGAGCAGCATTGTTGCTCTGAAGACCTGGTTACTGCTGTTTGTGTTCTGTCACAAAGCTGTGAGGGAGGAGCACTTTCTGGGGACTGTGTGTAACCTGCTGCCCTATTTACACTGCTTTGAGAGTGAGTGAAGGAGGGAGGGAGGGAGGGAGGGAGTCATTGAGCGAGTGACATATGTGATCAAATGCATGTGTAAACACATTGATTGAGCTCAATTGGAGTGACTAAAAAGTGAAAGACAGATAGTGAGTGAGTGAGTGACTATGAAGTACTTTAGTGATCAAATGACTGACCGAGTGAATGAGTGAACAAGTGAGAAGGTGAAGGAATGGATACAACTGATGTGTAAGTAGGACAAGCAGTAATTCAATAACTGCAAATATTGGAAACATGATGTCTTTGATCTCAATAAGGTAAATTAAAGAATTATTATTGCTTAATGTTTTACTATTTAACAAGTGTTGTTTTCTCTCATTAAGGTATTTAAAATACAGCTGATTTATTTTACTTTACAAAAAACTATCTTAAATTATTGGACATTTATCACAATGATTATCAATATTAAGTAATTTTTAAAGCAACTATTGTGATGTGTAAGTGAGACAGATTATGGAATCAGAATATGAAGGCCAAGATGGGTGACTGAGTGAACTGAGTATGGAGGTTGATAGGTGAATGAATTACTGAGTGGCAAAATGACCAATGGTGAGTGAGTGAAAGTGTGAGTGAGTGAAAAAAAAAGAAAGTGATAAGAAAGGAAACAAACTGGTGAGTGAATAAATGAGGACACTTGAATTATTAAATGACTGGAAGAGAACAAACAAGTGAGTGAGTGAGTGAGTGACTATTTCCAATCCAATCTAGTTTTATTTATGAAGCACTTTCAAAAACAGCACTTTGGCCAAAGTGCTTTACAATAACATTAGAATCGTAAAAGATATTAAAACATATGCAGACATAAAGCGCAGTGTAAAAAGCAGTAGGAAGAATACAGGAAAGTGACATAATAAGTGAACAAATGGGTGAGTGAATGTGAATGCAAATAAAGTAGTGGGTTTGTATATACAAACAAATCTCTCAATGGATGCATGTGCACTAGAATGCTCTCTCTCTCCCTCCTTTGCTCCAGGATGTGACAGTTATGAGATTATAATGAAACAACAGTCAGCCTACAGAGTCTGAGACGCTGCTGTCACTTGCATTGTGTGTTGTGTGTTATCTGGGACTACCCTTCCCTCCTCTAACCATCACTTTCTTCCACTCCTTTTTCTCTCTCTGTTGGATGTAGATGTAGAGTTGGATGAATGGTTGAATTTATTCTCATCTTTTATCCCTTGAATCTCTGCCTCTTCTTCTGTTTCATCATCTTGCTTTCCACTCGTTTTGTTCCCTTCTGTGTTACCCCTCATTTCCTCTCCTTTTCCTCCTCTCTTTTCTCCTCATGCCCCAGCATATTTGCTCTCCGGATACAACTCGTTTTTTTCTGCCTTTCTCTCCATTGTCCTATCTTTTACACTCAGTAATCCACCCTTCTCTTCTCAACTCTTCTTTCCTCTATACCTCCTTGTAATCCTAGCATAACTTTTCCTCCTTTCCCTTTTCCTGTTTCCCCCCACCTTATTTCCTTTCCTTACATGTATCTGTGTGTTGTATATTTTAGTGTGTGTTTCTGCAGATGTGTACTTTTATGTATGTGTACCATGTTTGTGTGTGTGTGCACTCTCCACTGGTTGAAATCCTAGCATCTGAGTGGATTGTCTCTTTCAGTGAATAATGTCAATACATACCAGAGAGAGAGAGAGAGGGGGAGAGACAGCTGGGTCTCGGCTCTTTTTGTCTGCATGTCCTGCTTTCTTACTTCCTCATTCTTTCCACTTTCTTCCCTCGCTTCATCTCTTTGTCTACTATTTTCTCTCTGTGTCTTCCTTCTTTCTATTTTTTTCCCTTCAAAATGTTTAGTTCCAGACTGTTGTTTCACAGGATAATTCCCTTGTTTATAGCACATAGCATTGCCAGCAGTTTTACACACACACACACAAAACTGGCATTTGGGTCAGCTGCGTGAGACGAGTAATGAAAAATCTCCTGAACAATATCAGCTCAAGGTGCCCTTGAGCAATGCTCAAGTGGTCAGCAGTGAAGAAGATGCCTTTGAACGGGTAATCTGGGAGGCAGTCGGTAATGGAAGAGAAAACATGTGCCCACTGTACTCGATACAGGAAGGATGAAAGGACGGTCAGTGTTTGTCACAACAACTGAATGATGGCTAAATTCCATTTAGCGATTTAAGCATCCACACTGTTATGTGTTTACTGCGGCACTTTAATGGATAGGACTTCTGTCATTGAACTTTATGGTCAAACATAATTTCATAATGTCTTTATGTTTCATCATTTGTGAATTGTGATGGAGCTAATGGCTTTTTGTCAGCTGGTTTTATTGTGACAGTAGGCAATGAGGAAATCCATTGTAAACAAAGACTGTCATCAGTAACATAATGCTTTCTAAAGGGACATTTTAAGAAGCCCGTCATTCTGCACCTAGTTTATGAAGACACACAATTACTGTGTGTTTCCTCTTTGTATTTGTATGATATCAAAGAGCTGCTTTTATAGTTTTGTTGTATAAATTAGGCTACAGGCCATCAGCGAGCTAACCTGTTGTTGCCATTGTTGCAGGTGCATATTTTTGCTCTACTCTACACGGCATTATTCATAAAACATAAATATTGGAATACTTCACTAGATCAAATACATTCTCTCTGTCGGAGATTGTTCCAGGGATTCCAAGGTCCTGCTGGATGTTAAAACTGAACATTGACAATGGAGGAAAACAGTGTTAGATGTTGCACTTCCTCACATTTAACACAACTTTGTAATGTGCTGATGGACTGCGGTCTGTGTACATTATGCTTGTATCATCTATAGACCATAGATCAGAGGTCGCTAACAATTTAATGCGGCCAGCCAATTAATATCAAGTTATTTTTCTGTATTTTTTTTATTCATAAAAAAGTTATTTTTCTGTAGGATTCTTGTTTGAAATTGTTACAATAACTGCTCCGCTGTTCTCCACTCTGCTGTTATGTTGAGTTAATCAGAGCCTTTTCGTTGGAATCAGTTGTCCGCTGTCCGCTTAACAGCCCAGTACAGCTGTTTGCCTTTATCATAAATGTCTTCTGTATTACACATCATCATTTGCTCTGTAATGAATACAGTGCAGTATTGTGGTGTATCTTTATATTATGTAAGACCAGCATGTCACAGCCGATAATGCCATACAATGTGGTGAGTAGGGCACTACAGAATTGTAGCATATACATATATATATATATATATATATATATATATATATATATATATATATATATATATATATATATATATATATATATATATATATATATATACGTATGTGTATGTGTGTATGTGTGTGCTCTACATGTGTGCCATTGCTAATTGACACAGGTCAATGCACCCTGAATTCTGAAGTACATACAGATGTTAAGTAAAGCCCTAACAGGGAATATATACGGGTGAGTACACTGATGCTTCCTTCATGTGTAAGGCGAGTAATGCATTTACATGTGGGTCAGCTGAGTAAGGGCAAGACCCAAGAGAATGTTCTATTCGCTCTGTTTGAATTATTACACACACTCTCTCTCTACAGTACATATACACCCACTTTATTAGGTACACCTGTTTTAAACACACATATCCAATAAGGCAATCACTCGGCAGCAACTCAGTACATTTAGGCATGTAGACATGGTCATGTCGACCTGCTGATGTTCAGACTGAGCACTAGAATGTGGAAGAAAGCTGACTTGAGTCAGATGAGTCAGTCTGAGTATTTCAGAAATTGCTGATCTACGTGGATATTCATGTACACCCATCTACAGAGAATGTACAACACGTCAAACAGCAGCAAAAGACCACACTCGTGCCACTTTATTAGGTGTCCAGTGTGCCCTAATAAGTGTATATGTAGAGAAAGACAGACAAAGAGAAAGAGGACTTCAAACCCACAGCACTGTGTCCGAACACTTAACATCCATGATGACGTACATACTGAATACTTTACGCACAGGCCACAGCCACAGTTTAGCAGCCTCGTTATACATAAACCTTTACCATTAGACAATTAAGATCCATTAGAAACCTCTGGCCACACTTTACCATATTGAGGGGAGGGCAGAGAGAGGAGACGAGACAAGCTGACAATTATGTATGATAAAAATCCGTGTGTATTAGAGGGAGGGAGGGAGGGAGAGAGAGAGAGAGAGAGAGAGCGTTCACTAAACTTGGCTGAAAATTCCCCCTTTGTTTCCTTGTATGTGAGAAAAGAAGCCACACCAGCATGTCTGTCTCAGTCCATCATCGACTTTGTCTCTGCATCTATCCATCTATCCGTCTATTTCGTCTATTCGTCTATCCATCTATTCGTCTATCCATCTATCCGTCTATCCATTTATCTAGCAGACAATCTTTCACATAATAGTGATTATAATGACTTTGGTCATTATTTTGATTCTGTCAAACATCCAGCATCATTTCTGTATAAAAACATTAATCTTATGATGAACAGACTGAGGAGCCTCGTCTTCGAACACTTAAACTCCAACACATATCAGAGTGCTCGCTATAAGGCAATGCTCATGCTTAAAGGAAAGTAAGCCCTGAAGCTTAAGTAAAGGGCTTCTGTTATTTTATGCAAAGGATGAACTGTGGATTTTACACTTCAGTCAGAGTGATGGTTGAACTTATTGTTGAGGTGTCAGCTTCGTATATGCAGGATTTGCTAGATTTGCGCTCGGGTGTTACTTCCTGTCACTGTGTAGTCGTACAGCTGTTCGCGTCCTCATCTGGCTCAGCTGGGGTTTTGTAGCGAGAGGACGGCTCCTGGTGAACACTGATAAATAAGGAAATGTTATGCACATGGGGAAATTCTTGAGCAGAGAAAATCCAGGCAGGATGGGTTTAGAGTGTGAATATTTTTTACTGAACCTTTAGATTATAGAAATTCCTTGTTCCCTGCTGAGAGATTTGTTGGAGACTTGTTCATAACCCCTGCTGAGAGAAGCCTCTGGTCCTCAAATTGGCTTCTCGTCCTTTTTTTTTTTGGTCCTCTACATTCTTTATCACATAACAAAATTGTATATCTTTAAATTATACTACCTGATATAAATATTAAATTTTTTTGTCCATCTGATTGATTTAAACTGCAAGATTAAGCTTCTGCGATGAAGAATTTACACTCCTTCCTTAAAATATTTGAACGTATAAGTTGATTCTCACAGTGTTTTATAGGGCTCCAATTATTTATCGATTGTCAAGACATTATGGAATTGATTTTGCTCAAAAAGCTTCTCTGATACTGGCTTCTTAAATGTGAATATTTTCACATTTTTCACATAGTGTCTTTGCCCTTTTGTGACAGTAAATGAAATATCTTTCGTTTTTGGACAAAACAAGACATTTTCAGCGTTTTATCGGCATCATATCAATTTGATTATTTAAGAAAATGAGCAATAGATTAACTGATGAAAATAATCATTAGCTGGAGCTTTCGTGTTGTTTAGATAATGATAGAAAAATCAAACTTGTGACTCATCAGGTCACCAGGAAGAACACACACTGGAGAAAGTCTGACTCAGCTTCGCTCCAGCCACTTGCAGGATGTCTGGTGCTTTGTCTGTTTCCTTTAATTAGAAGGCTGACATTTATCCGTTACATTTACATGGCTGGATGAGTTCCTTGAAATGCCATAAAAGAGGGCAACAATTAGACCGAGACAACTGCCACAGAATGAGAAAGAAAAATGACCTCGGCGTCTTGTTATTCCTAACTGTGAGACACCAGGAAACATTGCACCTGTCGCTGAGATGATTGGCTTCCTCTCTGAGTAAATTTATTATGTAACAATATCTTTAATTTAATCACAAAGGAAAAATCAGATAAGAAACACATTAGAAACTCAAGTCTCAAGACATACAGCTAAAGGTAATCACCTAAAGGCCGGGGCTTTCAGACATCCAGGAGCCAAATGGTGAACTGCAAATATAATGGAAATTTAACTCCCTGTATTATTTTTAATTGCACTTGTCTGAGACTAAATGAGGAGTTCAGACCAAATCAGCCATCAGGGAGCAGAGGGATACACAAAGAAGTGAAAATGTGGAACGAATATTTACAGATGGGAACTTTCATGCTATGTTTAGCGTTGTATCATCAATAAATCATTATCACATTAGTGTCGCAACATTAACGTGATTATTCAAACAAACAAACTCAGGGCAGAGAGAGAAACAGGAGACAGGGACTTCATTGTCTGTCTGTGAGACAGTGGGCTGCATTTGATGTCTGTCAGATCATGTTTAA
This sequence comes from Solea senegalensis, assembly GCF_019176455.1. Taxonomy (NCBI): domain Eukaryota; kingdom Metazoa; phylum Chordata; class Actinopteri; order Pleuronectiformes; family Soleidae; genus Solea; species Solea senegalensis. The sequence goes on from NC_058031.1 coordinate 17,501,297, forward strand.
AGCTGTAACACTGACACCAAATCTAATATTTGTTTCTATGCCTTTCTGTAAGTGCACATACAATTTGAAAAACCAGAGTTAAATTCCTTGTATGTGCTCATACTTAACTTGAGCACATACAAGAAAGCCGATTCAGGTGTGATTTCTTATTGTGGCTGAGAAATACATGCTTATTTTTGCATTATAGGGTTTCATAGCTGGTGCTGCTTTCAGCAATAGTGTGTGTGTGTGTGTGTGTGTGTGTGCACGCTCTGTTAGACCACATTCTGGGTCAATTCTGATTTACCTCAGGTCTTTTTGGATCAGGTCTGGCTTTCCTTTGGTTATCTTTCAGATCAGGTTTTATCTTCTCTGCCATTGTGTCTGTTTTGAAATGGGTCCACAGTTTCTGGCCCTTCATTACCTTCACTGTGAATACAATGGTCCTAAGATATAGACAGCAGTTGATTTTTTTTCGCATTAAAATTACAGGGTGCACTCAGGTCTTTTGAACTTGGATGAAGCTGTTTAATAATTGGAGTGATCAACATCATGACCATTGGCGTCGCATGAAGAAGAAAAATATTGAGCACTGAGTTGTAAAAAGTTGAAAAAAAGCGTCTCTACAAACATTCATGGCTAACAGCTGTGCTGCTGATCAGAAGATAAACGTATGTCAAATCGTTGCTCTGGAAATTATGCAGAAAAGACAGAAATTAGCATGTTTACATTCTCACTTGTACCAACTGCAGCCAAAGCTGATAACAACCTGCACGCATAGCATTTGACCCTCGAGTGAAAACCAATTAAACACATTCCCACTGGTGAGAAACCCATTTAAACACAGGGTTAATGTTGGTGGTGATCTGCAGATGAGTGTATTGACACTGTGAGAAACTGTGCAGCCTTAGTGGATGTTTGTGCTCTCAGCGCCTTTTCACGTGTCAAGTTGGTGAATTGGATGCTTGTGCTAGTGACGCTTTAACACTATACAATTCTAGCACGACTGGACTCTACTCTGTTTATTTTGCTTTCCCATTAGGGATAGTACCTGGTACTCTTCATTTTTTTTTTACTACCTGAGCTGAGCCGATACTTGAATGTGAATCTCAATATTTAACAGAGGAGTCTGGTGTATGAAGCTGCAGATTGTGAGCTGCATCACAACCCCTGTTTCAACTCAGTGACTGTGCTTTGGTCATGCAGGAAGTACTGCACTAACTTTTTAATTAACCGATTCTAATGACTGAGTACACCGAAGACGGCTGCTTTGCTCGTCACTAATTTGTGTGTTTGTGTCATGTATGGAACGATGTCATGGCAGCTGTGTGCTATGACTACCACCCACGTTGAGGAGGTACTATAAAGTAATGGAAAACGACACACCTGGTACCCGGGGAGTCGAGCCGTGCTGAGCCTGTGCTACTAGAACTTTTATAGTGGAAAAGCCATAGTTGTTTCTTGTTTGTTTTGAAACATAGCTAATAGTGGAATGCAGTGATTGCTGGTTGTGCTGATTGCTGCCGAGGGAGGTGACGATAGTATTGGTGATGTTGTTAGAAACATTGATTTTCCATCACTGGTGAAAATCTTCCCCGTACCAGTCATCAGATTCAAAATATTAATATTCTCCTAAATCTTTCTTATTTGAGCGTGGTTTCATCACTTTTCATCTTTCTGTGTTAATAACTGTATTTAGGATCTCATTCAGTATAGCTTACATTCCCTGTGTGTGTGTTTGTTGATTGGCACACATAAGCAAACATCACAGGAGACCTTTTTTGCCGCTTATATCAAGTGTTCTGAGCAAACACTTACTGCTGCACCGTTACACCGCCTCACAAGGGCAATTGTTTGGAAAATTTAAATTTGGGATCTTTTCAGGCAACAGCCGGTCCTCACTGTGATAGAAGCGATGGAAGCCACTACAGACACACCGCGCCTCAGGTGCTGCAGGGACTGCAACAATTTACAACAGAGAGAGAGAGAGAGGGAGAGAGAGAGAGAGAGAGAGAGAGAGCGCTCGGCCCCACATGCAGTGTTCTGCCCTGAAATTAGTTTTAACACAATAACATCTCACCACAGATAAGGTCAAGCCATGTTCACGGCTGCCTAAGGGCAAAAAGGGGAGCCTCTTTTGCATGAACAATAAACAAAAATGTTAGTTTTGTTTTTTTCGTCAAGTCTTAAAACTACAGTTTTCAACGGTAATGGCAGTAAAAAGAGAGGGCAGACGCAGGGACGGAGGCTGACGGTTTTTGCAAGCAAACCAGCTGCTGACTGATGTCGTGTCTGCATGTGACAGAAGTGCAGAGTGCTGATGCACTGTGGATTTGTTTACAAGACACATGAGAGTGTGTGTGCGCGCGCGATAAGTGAGAGGGCTTTTTGTGGGCAACATTTGTGGAAGTTAAGTGTATCTGCTTTAATGTAAAGGATTAGTGGTTCCGTTGTAAAAGGATGGTTTAAGCATTATGTTGTATCACTGTGTGTGTGTGTGTGTGTGTGTGTGGGGCTTTGTTTCTCTACTCTGTTCTACTTTGCACTAAATAAAACGAGTGCCCAGACCTCAGGGGCAAAAGGCTTTAAAAAACAAACAGAGCAGAAATCAGTGGAAATATAAGTCAGAGCCCAGTCTCTCTCTCTCTCTCTCTCTCTCTCTCTCTCTCTCTCTGTGCATTTTGTATGCATAATGATGCGTACACAATATTGCCAGTGTTTGTATTATTTGTGACATTAATGTATGGTCCTGTCTCTCTCCTCGGCATATTCACTCTTTTATGCGTAAGAGCCACTTTGGCTGTTCCAGCATTAGCTCCCTCTCGGGGAGCTAATGCTATTTTTAGGAGACCGAACATCAGATCATCCTTGTGTTTAAAAAGGTCAGCATTTGTCCAGTGGCTACTGTGTCCATATTCCCCCCCTGACCAGAGGTCAAGTAACACATGTAAAAACATGGAACCTCCTCACATTTGTGTTTTGAAAACTCGACCTGCTCTCTATCTTTTATTCCGGCTCTAGAAGCACAGTGGAGACAGGAAAAAGGCCAGACAAAGGGATGCGACAGCACAGTGTGAAATGGGATTTAAACCCATGTGATTGTGCTTGGCCTGTGAACTAATGGGCTGAATGCACCATGACAGAGTGTAGTGTAATTCGGAGTAGTGGCATATGGCTTTTGTACAGAGTAAATCCAATTTTAGTGTTTTTGGTTCCTGCATGCTGGTTATAATGTGTCTCCCCCCGTTAATCCCTGCTTCTTATAGTAAGCATGCACACAGACTGAGTCAGTCTCTTAACCATGACCGTGTCAGTGTGCCATGTGTGAATGACTGAACTGTGGACGGATTTAAATCTCTAAGCTCAGCTCCACTGCATTGGTCCACTTATTTCATCCTACACACTTCCAAACATTGAATGGTTATTATTTGTTTATGCAAAGACATCTTGCTGTTATTTCAATTTTGACATTTCACTTCCCTAAATTATTTTGTTGTTATTATTTTATTATTATTTATTTTATCAGTTCAAATGAAATTACATTCATGTCATGGATGCAACACCAGCACTGCTTATTTTTTGCATTTCTTTTGAATGTCTTTTAGTGAGAGGGATATGAATAAAGACGCCTTATCAGTGCAGAGACAGAAAATAAATTCATCAAAATACAAACATGTACAAAACCTATACATCCATTGATTCATCTGAAGCAGGTTGATGTCATAGACTGTTGACAGCCTCACTTTTCTTAGTGAATCATTTATGTGAAATTCACAGATTTTGTAAGATTTTTTTGATTCAGTATCAGATTTGAAGTTTTTAGTATTTAGAATATTTAGTCCAGTGATTTTTTTTCCACCACTGTTGAATTATCTTATGCTTCCCCAGTGGATATATTATATTATATGTTTAGGCAACAGTATGTAACATGGTACATCTGAAAAGGAATCATTTTTTACCATAGTGCTCATTTTAAAACCTGACCACCATCAGTGTGGATATGTGGCCTTCTGGATATATATATATAGTGAAACATTTCATTATAAAACCATTAAAAATGGCTGAACTATAGATTTTAAAGTAATTTCCATCACAAACCACTGGTCCGATAATGTTTGGTGGCTTTCCTCCTAAAGAATGATCTGTAAAGTTAAATCTCCAGGCCTGTGGCTTGTGACCCATCCTCCTGCCCTGTATTGCAGCTTTTGAAATATTTCTGGGGCAGTTTTGAGCTCCAGCTCCAGCTGTGGGCTTCCATTGTGCACTACTTTGCAGACTATTTCCATTCGGATTTCCAGGATGAGCGGTCTGGATGCTCTGACATTCATGAAGCTTTTAGTGTGCTATTAGTCAGGCTACCTGGTGCAAAGAGATAGCACTGAACTCCCTCAACCCTTTGAAAAGCGAGGGAGCGCATACCCACAAAGCATCTTAGAGCAACTCACTGATCGGAGGCCAGTTTCTCTCTCATGGTATATTCATGCGCTCGCATCCTTGGGACCTTGCTGATGATTCCAGCGCAGCATGTTTATTCTTAGAGGCTTTATGCACGCTACAGCCACAAGCTCCCCTCCATCTTTGAAGTGCGGACACGCGAAGGGGGAAATGTTGGCGTGAAGCCTACGGGAGCTGTGAAAGTGTCTTTGAGTTGTTGTTTATATGAAATGCTTTGTTTTCCCGTGGTGCTAAAGATGCCAAAATAACCTTCCATTTGTGTGTGTTTTTGATTTCGCAGGTTATTAATGTTTTATTGTTTTCATTCACGCTGCAATGGAGTTGCAAAGAGAACAATGTATTAATAATAACTTCCCGGCTTATTGGAAAGTTCTGGAGAAGCTTACCTTTACTTTACCTCTAATTTGTAATTCACAACACCCGCATCGTTCTTATATTCCTTTATTCCACTGAGATTGATCTGATGTTTAGTGTTATATGTTGTTTATATACTTAAGTATAACTTAAAAAAGTAATAATGAGGAGGAAGCAGCTCTCTTGATGTCTTGTTTAAGAGCATTATCAGTGTTGGAAGTTTTAATTCTTCTCATCATTTCAAGGTTTGGGGAACACAGATCAATATTTTCGGATATTTTATGAAAATAGACTCGAGAAAATGCTCAACAGATTATTTATTTAGTTAGTTCGTTGCAGCTCTCCATTAAAGTAAAACTTGAGGTAAAGCAAGAAATACCTGCAAATACTTTGCAGTGTAAATGTACTCTAACCAACCTTTCCTCATTGAACTTCAAACAGAGGAATGTGTGATTTTGAACACAGCAGGCAACTTTATAATTAGGAAAAGTGTTAGTGTCAGAGTGTTTATGAGATGAAGTAATGATCATACTCAGGTGGCTAACTTGTGAACATAAAAGTCAAAGCTGTTTTGGAAAACCACCTTTATTTTTCTGCAGACCAAGTTATGACTCCGTTCATTCTGGCAGAACTGTAATTAGCGCAGAGAAGCAGCGGCATTAGCCATTGATCTGGTCTGACTTTAAGTGGACAGAGCTCGGCGGTCTTAAATTTTTAAAAAGCCATTTAGCTAGAACTGTTGTTCCTCTTTTATTTCAAGCATTCAAATGTGGATAAGTAGCAACTGTGTTGAATCAATGTAGCCAAACTACCTGAGCTGCACTGATTTAATGAAAGCAAAATGAGGATTGTAGTATGTGTGTGTGTGCGTGTGTGTGTGTGTGTGTGTGTGTGTGTGTACGTGCCAAGTTTTCACTCAGAAATGAATGGCTGTTTAGGGACAAGAGCGTCTCTGAGGGCTGATGAAAATCACAGGGAAGTTAAAAACTGTCAGGACAAAGAGCCTCTTAAATGTGTTAGAACCGTTTTTTGATTACGAGGCTGTTACATGTTTTTTTTGTTGAGTTGTCAGATATTTTTTGTGTGGATGTCAGGGTTGTCCCCCATGGGCCACCATGGAGGCTGTAACTTTTTCAGTGTGCCTGGCACTGAAAATTATAGTTTAATTTATTTTCAGCTGTTATCAGCTGAGCACACAATCTGGCACATGGCTCCATCGACAAAACAGTATCAAAAATAAACGAAAAACAAACAAATCCAATGTTGGTACAGGTCAAATGGGAATAAATGGTTATGAGAGATGAGAAGTACAATAATGTATAGTAGGAGGTGGTATTTTTATGCACCTGTGTGTGTGTGTGTGTGTGTGTGTGTGTGTGTGTGTGTGTGTGTGTGTGTTGTGTTATTTGTATGAGACCTGTTAATCAGAAGAAGACTTAAACATGCTAAAACATCAAAATGTTGCTCTTTAGTGCGAGTCTGTGCACTTGCTGCCACCTTTATAAGAATCATTTAGGAATGTTAATAGCTGTCAAGCTCCGATATGAGAGTCATGCTACTCATGGCAAGAACGTGGAAAAAAATCAGACATGGAATCAGGCTTATGTTAAGGGTCGAGGTTGTCGGGGGAACACTTGATGTCAAAAATGATCCTCTGCAAGTGCACATTTTGTATGTGCAGTGAATTATAATTGCAGTGTGTCGGGGAGAGTCTTACCTCGTCGCATTATTCCAAATCTTTTCACACATACTTGTCTTATTTCAATGACAATGCGAGATCAGCAGCAATTAGTGCTGTGACTTAACATCGTGAACCAGATGGACGTTTAAAAAAAGCTCCCTTTTAACTCGCATAGACAATGTGAAGTGTAATTATCTACCATCCATCCATCCATCCATGAGAGGAGAGTTTTCTTCCTCTGTCCCTTCATATACCACTGCTCCCTCTGGCTGTTCATTTAAGACTTAGGGTTCTGGTGGTTTTTAGTGTGTGTGTGTATGTGTGTGTGTGTGTTGGAGGTCAGTGGGGAGTGAGGCTCCTCATAATCCGGTAATCAAACCAGCTGCCACCCTTCCCCCATCCATCTCTCTCTTCTTCCCTCTCTGATTCCCTCTTTAGCTCTTTTCCTTTTGTATCATAACACTAAATGACAACAGAAAATATCACTTAAATTTTATTAAGGAAATTGCTTCATAGTTACAAATATTGAATAATTTCTGCTTCCCTTTGTATGAATCACAAAAATATTAAAATCCCCCTTTTTGCTGATTCCTGGCTATAGGCCCTTCTTCTCTTCTCTCCTCTCCTCTTCTCTCCTCTCCTCTTCTCCTTGTTTCTCCTTCACCCTCCACCTCTCTCCCTGTCTCTCCTCTCCACATGTCAACGCCCCCACCGTCTCTTACACCTCACCCTCCATCCTCTGCTGCCATGTCCCTATCTTACTTTTACCTTATTTTTCTTCCTTTCTTTCCTGCACTTGTTCTTTTTTTTCCCCCATCAAGACCACTCCATCCGCGTATTGAATTCTTTCGGTCTAATCTTTCACCCTGCTTCACTTTCACAATACTTCTGCGCAGTGAACGAAATTGCCTCAGAATGTCAGTGAGGCCAGGTGCATTTGTATTCCTATATAGATTATTAGTCTGGTAGTCACACCAAATCACTCTACAATATACAACACAGGTGGTGTTTTCCTATATCTGCTGTAAGAGGAATTCATGTTCTGTTTGTGATGATTGTGACCTGCTGTGACAGGTTTCTGAAAGAAAGGCCATTGTGTTGAATATGTAATCAGATCTGAATGTAGTGAGTACAGGGGGAGATGTGAAGACTTTCTACATGACAGCACAGTAGTATACCCATCTACTCTCTCTCCAGGTTGTTGAGTAACAATTATCAGATATTCAGATATCAATTTCCTAATTTCTGTTTTCTTGTAACACGTAGTCAACATAGCCTTTGTGCTTTCATACATAAGGGTCCACTGCACAGATGTTGATTAAATGTACAGACACAGAGCAGCTCTGTGAGGCATGACTTTCCATCCTGTAGTTGTTGAGATAAATTGGACAGGAGACCCAAGTTGAAGTGAAGTGAAAGTGAATCCCACGAAGTAGGAAAGAAGTAGCACTTAGCTACCAGGGTGTTGACTCTGCTGGTTGAAAAAAGAACTCTGAATGAAAGTGTATGGGAAAATGAGTCTTCTTCTGACTTCTAACTTGATTTTTAACGTGAGGAAACATGTGCTAATGGTTTCAATCACTAGTTCAATCTTGTGTTCTATTTTAAAGGAAAGTAGACAATAAAGAAAAGCACATATGAGTGGACACCAGTGTGATTGACAGCTGGAAACACCCAGTGCTTGCTTGGTTGCAGGTGACTTAAGGCGGTGAAAATTGTCATGGCGTTTGTCAAATCACAGACCTCCAGTCTTCAAAATGGGTGTTTGTTTTGCAGCTGTAAGATTTTTCTATAAAGTGTATAAAGGTTATTCCTAAGCACATATCTCTTGGTTGTGAGGTTGTGAAATGAGTGTGTAATTTACTGAAATAAGGAAACTAAATTCTGCTTCACTGTTCTGTTTTGAACTAACCTTTATATACACATTTGACAGAATATGATAGTCACGTTTGCCTATTCTTGTACAATATGTCATTTTATGTGTGGTAACATATACAGTATAGTGAGATAGTGTCCTATATGTGTCTCCTGAACTGCATATCTCATGGCATTGCTGTGACCTCCTCACCTTCTTTGCAATCCTTCCTCTCTGGTTGTTTTCATTTATCTCTGTCTCTTTAACTTTCTTCTCTCCGTACTTCATCCTGGCTGGCCCTGACCGATAATTCTCCCCTGTGCCTCCCCTTTCATTGATCTCCCTCTTCTTACTCCTTCTCCTGTTCCCACCTATAATGTTATGTCAGTGTCCATCTGTTCTTTTCTTCCCTGCTCCTTCTTCCTCCTCACCTTAACTTGTTATCAATCCTCTTTGCATCCATTTATTTATATATCTCCTTTGTCTCTCTGCTGTGCTCCTCAGATGGTGTCCACAGCATATCGGCCCAGTGCATCCTCCGTGTTCTCATCATCACCGAGGACATGCTGGGAAGCAGCGTCACTGTCCGTCTCCAGAACATGTCCCAGGAGCACTTCTTGTCACCATTGCTGGGTAACTTCCTGGAAGGTGTGTCGGCCGTGCTCTCAGTGCCCGTCGAGGACGTTTTCATCTTCAACATCCAGCCAGACTTGGACGCGGCGCCTGGAGGGATCCTGAACATCAGCTTCTCTGCTGCTTTACCTGGTGGAAACTTCTTCCCTTCTGAAGCATTGGAGGAGCAGCTGTACCTGAACAGGCTGAGGCTGACATCACTGACACAGATGGAGGTTAGTCCATGTTCACAATCACAGACACAAACACACTTTATGCCTTTTAATGCTTAGAGGTCCAAGTATCTTGTCCAAGAAAAAAAGGGTTAATCCAGGGAGCATTTAAGAGCAGAGCCATCAGCTCTAAGTCGAACTGCATTTCCATTTGTTGCAATAAATGATATGGTTTAATTATGATGAGAGTGGTTTTCCAAAAGTGACAGCAAATTTAATTTAATACTGTACAGGAGCTTTATATTTAGAGCTATGTATACACTGACTGGCCACTTTTTAGTGGCAGGAGTGGCATATGGTGTAGTCTGCTGCTAAAGCCCATCTGTTTCCATTTATACCATACCTTGATTGTAACAAGTGGTTATTTCAGGTACTGTTGCACGTTCTTCATTTTAAACCAGTCTGGCATCAGCAAAGGATTTTTGCTCAGAGAAGTATTTTCTCTTTTAAATGGAATTATCTGTAAACTATAGAGATGGTTGTGTGTGGAAATCCCACAAACCATACCATATTCTTTCTTTTCCTAAACCTTTTTTTACACACTGACGTTCGGCAGGTTTTCTTGTCATGCCTTATACATTTAGTTGAACAGGTGAATACTCAAATCTATGAACACATAACCAAAACATTTCATGGTCAAGCACACACTTGTTTGTAACAATGCAGACAAAATGTAAAACTATGGACACACTGTCAAAAAATACATATCAAGACAATACACCGAGCATAATGCGTGTGAACTGATAATAATACAATACAGATGTTACGGCAGCACAGCCATATGGTCTCATGCAACAATACACAGATATGATAATGACCATTACGTATGTTGTCATGCATGAAATCACACACACCTGGAAACAGCAGCATGTGTGTAAGCAATGTTAGTGTTCACACAGCCTCAGAGCATCGCTGCACATGCATGACAGAAGAGAGATGTTTCGATACGAGCGAACAGCTGCTCCAACGGGAAAAAGATTTATGAAAGGGTGAGGGGGATCACAGCTCTGTCAAGAGATACCGCCGAGTGTATGTGACCTTCCCTCAACACATGCTGTCAAACAAACACACATAAACACATGCAAACTCAATCTGTGTCTTCTTACTGTTGAACAAGCGTACAGTGGCCTGACAGTAACAGTCGTACCATAGTTTGTTCTATGGTTATCAACTCGTTTTACAAAGCAAGGAGAAGAAATGAGTCATAACACAATAGAGACATACGTGTACGTTACCTTTTAAAACCGAACACTGTTAGAGTTCACAAATGTCACCTCCAACTCTACTGACTGAGACCATTAACTCCTCTGGAAAATGTTTACTGACATTGTTACTCAAATAAGAATTAGGCTCAGAGATGGAAGTAAGTGCCACATATGCAAGTCACAAGTCATAAAGTCAAAGTCTCATTCAAGTCTGAAGTCATTCTTGCAAGAGTCGAGTATGTCAAGTTGAGTCCCTGCTTTAAATCAAGCAAGTTACAAGTCATATGAATGTAGAAGATAAATGACGATTTCCCAGATAGTCATTTTGAACTGCTAGAGTTATAATCCCACACTTATCATAACCAGCTTGCAACCAATGACTTCCTGTCTTACCTTCCCTTGTGGGAGTTTTTAGTGTGAAATGGAAGACACACAATGTTTTCTGTGTTTCAAACACAAAGTATAACGTTAACTCCTCTATATTTGAGAAAATATAAATATGGCGTAAGTTAAGTCATTTTGAGACATCTTACTCAAGTCTAAGTGAAGTCGAATCTTTTTAACCAACGTTAGTCAAGCAACTCGAGTAAAGTCACGTGACTTGAGTCCCCCACCTCTGGCCTATCTCCCTAAAGACATCCAAAGTTATTTTTGCAATTAGCACAGTCGCCCCCGGTGCAATATATTGTTACTTTCTGGTTGATTCAGATTTCAGCAGAATTAATCATGTCACTTTTAAAAGGAACCGTTTAGAAGAATATGGTGCATGTAAGTAATGTGAGGGCAGATATGAAATTGAATTAAAACTCAAATACAATCAGAGAAGGCGACCTGATTACAGTATGTCATCTGGAGAAACATAAAAGACTCAGCTGACCTGACTGATCTCCTCAGGCAGGTCATTATTATTTGAAGAGACGCTTGCTTATATTACGTGAAGGCTAGTTCTCTCATTAGGTCGCCATTATATTTAATATATACCCACCAATTCCCTCATTTGAGCTTGAGAGCAAGAGGATCATATGTATTATCATAAAGTGAATTTATATTATATTTCATGGTAGAAGTAGTTTTGCGTATTAGCATGATATGCCATTCAATCAATTCAATAAAACTTTATTTGTCCCTGAGGCACAGTGAAGCAGGCACACATATATACAGTTATGTCAGTTGACACAACAATCCAAATACAATGGGACAAGAACATTTTTTTAAAACGGAACATTATATTTGACAGTTTATTTGTGTAAGGTGCAAACCAGAAGAGTGGAACATGTGATGACACTCTTTATGAAGGAGTAGAAGAATGTTTTTTCCTGACTCCGAAGGAATTGAGCTTCCTTAGGAGGTATTGCCACTGTTGACACTTCCTAAGAATCTCCTCTGTGTTGGAGGAGAATCTCAGCTGGTGGTCGAACATGGTGCCCAGATATTTGTACCCCTCAGCTAGCTCCACTGGCTTCCTGTGGATGATGGTACAAATATATCTAAAGATAACATCAGCAGCAGGCTAACATGCAAAACATTAATATGTCACTATTTTTGTTGTTGTTGTCAGCTGTTGATTAAATTCGTGTCACCTTCATTTTGGTATAATTACTGTAAATGACCATCTATTCTCCTTTTGTAGTAGTAGCAGTAGACTAACTTCCTCCACCAGGTTTAGCTTTGAAAAAACAAACAAGTTCTAATTTTCCTTTGTTATTGTTATACAGTGCATTATTTTACATAGAGGATAATACTGTCATGTTAAGAACGGAAGCACAGGTGTAATTAATAACTGTAATTAGACTATATGTGACTCAGGTGCGTTACTTTTAGAGCCTTCCTGTCTCTCACACCTAATCTGGCAGCTAAGTACATTTACTTAGAAGCTAAACCAAACCAGAATGTTCTTCACAGTGACCACTATCTTTCCACGCCAGGTTCTTCCATTTGACGACAACGTTTGTCTGCGTGAGCCGTGCCAGAACTACATGAAGTGCATCTCGGTGCTGCGCTTCAACAGCTCTGCCCCCTTCATCTCCTCAACCTCCATCCTGTTCCGGCCCATCCACCCCATCGCGGGCCTGCGCTGCCGATGCCCCGTGGGCTTCACGGGGGATTACTGTGAGACGGAGATCAACCTGTGTTACTCCAACCCCTGCCTGAACGGAGGGGTGTGTGCCCGCAGAGAGGGAGGTTACACCTGCATCTGCCGGGAAGACTTCACCGGTGAGTAGAGACAATTGTGTGTGTGTGTGCTTTGTGGAAAATGTGATGTGTTGTAAAATGTCACAACTTTAAATAGCTCTTTATGGATACACTGAATAAGGTGAATATGCCCATCTCAATTTATCCATCTTTTATTGAGGTACATTTTAATATAACTTGAATTTTAAAAAATAAACTTAAACAGAAACCTGCCTCAGGTGCTGTCTACATATTACTAAGATGCTGACCTTTCCATTGCACCTGATTTAATAAATTAATGTGATTAAGAAGTGGTGAGCCATTGCCATTGCTTATTAACAGGTCCTTCAGTAGAAAGACTCTCTGGAGTACTGAACCTTTATAATGCAGATTCAAATGTCAGCTCATGTCATCCAGTGGAAAAACTAAACTTAAAATTTATAGGAAGTTTTCACAATGCTTTTAATTATTGTGAAACAAATATACACCCTGCCTTGTATGTAAACATCTGATTATCAGTTTAAATCCATCCATCCATCCATTGTCTACCACTTTATCCTGCATGTGAGTTAAATCAGTTTAAATAATCAACTGTATTAACTTTTCCTGATGTTAAGTGGCCTGGATTTCTGTTTATTGATTGCTTTATTTCAACTAACTAACTAAATCTGACTTTTTTCTGCTTTGTTGTACCGTGCCCACTTCTTTTTTGACCAACTCTGTTTTATACCCATTTAAAGTGAAAAGTCAAACACTTTCACACACACACTCACTGCCTCCAGGGGCAGCTTTGTTCTTCTCAGCTCTTTGCCTGATATTTAATCTTTTTCTCACATAGTGACAAACACATACATACACAGACACCTCCTGCTTTTCCCAAGACACCAGACTCATTTCAGACTCCTTCACTGCCCCTTCATGCTGCTGTTGTAGCGCTACAATTTTCGAACCAGGAGAAGCGACATATCTTGATGATATGATGATATGAGCTCATGAACTCATACGCATGTGTGTGTGTGTGTGTGTGTGTGTGTGTGTGTGTTCGTGTGCATGCGTCAGGGGGGTATTTCTCGTTGCTTTTCATTTCAAAGCAAAAACAGTGCTGGGAGTGCTGTAGCTTCGGCTTTCTTTCAAGAGGGAGACAGAGTGATTTTCGAGCTCCCACTGAGAGAGACAGAAAGAGAGATGAAGAGGGGGAAACAAGAGGAGAGAAAGAGTGGGTGGGATTTATTGAGGCAGAGAATAGAGTAGGGAAGTTGAAAGAAGCAGAGTGAGGTGTATGGAGTCAAACAAAAAAGGGGGATTGAGGGATTAGAGAATGTAAAATGGGTAGAGAAAGAAGTCAAATCATAAGAATGAAGAAAGAGATGAAAAAGTGTAATAAGTGTGGCATAATACAAAGTTGCAACTCGTCATGAGAATCCGATCACAGACACTAACTACAACCGGGCACACTGGTGACCATGCACACATGCCATGCTTTATCATCTGTTTTCTTCAAAATGGGAATATGATTTACAAACCTGACATCCTGTTCTATTTGGAAAAGCCCCAACATGTGTGTTTACGATCATCAAGTCCTCAGGAAAATGTTTATTTACCTTAAAAATCAAGAGAGAAGTAGGCTCATTTTCCCATAGACTTCCATTCTGACGGAAACTGGAGATACTCCTTCTTTTGTGTTTAGTCATCTTTGTTGATTACACTGTGCGACTTGTACACAAATGGCTGATTAGGAGTTTTGCTGACTAAACATGGTGTCTGTCAAAACCCTGACAACTTTCGAACGCATGTCTTTAAATCAATCAATCTGCATCAGGGATCGACTGCAGCTCCTGCAGCTACGAGCTCCATCTGTTAGGATAAAGAGACAACTAAATCTGTGCCAGTGTTATATGGCTAAAGCCCAGATGACAGATGATGTGTTGTCTTCTTGAATTCTTTTCCCTGTCTGCGTTGTACGGCTCAAAGTCACCAGAAATACCCGAATTTATAGAGCTCACAGAGTTTATTGGACCCATCTCACACAGTGTGACATGCAGTGAACCTGTGTGTGATCCCTGTTATCACACAGGCCTTAAGGGCAAAGATAGAAAGGATCAAATAGAGGGAAGTGCTGTAGATTACCCACAACTAATGACAAAAAGGTACAGAAAAAAATGAGAAAGAAAAAGGCAAAGGTGAGACGGAACCAGAAGAAGTAGAGCTTGAGAGGTGAATGAGAGGATGAGGAAGAGGTGACTTTGACAACAACATGAGAGAGGGAGGGGGGAGGGCGTTGGATGAGTTCAGAGTGAATAACATGGAAAGAGACTGCAGGGGGAAAATGATACTGTGGGGTGGGGATTGGAGGGGTTCTGGGTAGTTGCTCTAGTGTGCTTCCTGTGTAGGCGTTGGGTGTCTTGCGGCAAGTGGGAGGAAGAGGAGGAGGAGGAGGATGAATAAACAAGGTCCAATTGATTCTGCAACACATACAAATCTCCAGACATCTCCCAGCTAAATTTGTTCTCTCCCTCCATCATTTTTTCCACCTTTCCATACAACCTCTCTTTATCAGTACCTTCACATGCTCTATGGGGCTTTGAGTTGCTTTTCCTTGAACCTTGATGGATTGGTTCCACAGGCAAGAGCTAAGTTAGGGGGTTTTACCTGAGAGAAGAAACTTACTTTCTTTCTTTTTTGAGAAGTATTTTCATTTTCAGATGCCTAGGTTATGTTTTATTGAAATTAATAAAAAAAAGTAAATATGTTTTCTAGGTTTTTAAAAGTGTTTTGATCAAAGAATATATTCATAAGAGATTTGAGCGAATTAACTGACAGCTACTCTTTCTCAGAGTCCCTCTTAGAAAGGAAAACTGGAATCTGTAAAAATAATGGACTATCATCACCTCCTCCACCACAAAAGCTTTCACAAAACATGTAATCCCTGGTTAACCCTTTCCTAAAGCCCATATTTAACCGTGGAATGAGTAAGGTTTCCTACTTTGAACACTGTGTTTTACCCCTGACTTAAACCCTGCTGTGCAAGGTTAATGCTCCCTTTTATGATAGCAAACCCGGAGATGTAACACTGAGAAAATAGTGTGAAACACTGCTTCTGCTGAGGTCATGAACTCTTCAGTCCTGACGGCACAGCATTAGTCCCAGGTTTAAATTAAACTCCAATTAACTGAAAATTCAACCAGTCCAGGGTGACAATAATGCTTTTGCACAATCAAAGTTTGAATGGCATGTTGGTTTTCAATTATTTTACTCTTGATTGCTTAAAATATGTAATCAGTCTTGTGTTTTAAATGATGACTAAAAAAGGGACCAGTTAATCTCTTCCTTGGCTGTTTTCACATCAGATGTTTTACCATTAGTCTGAGACTGAAGCAAGTGAATGGAATTCAGTTCAGTCATCAGGACAATGCTATAATTTACACATGTTAAAAGCCACTCACGCAGCTTATCTTTGACATATTCATTTCATCTCACATGCATGTGATGTTGTATGCCTCTCACGCACAAAAATATATTAAAAACAGGCACATACTGAACGGGTTCTGTACTAGTACTTAAAAACGTTGGCCTGTCTTTTTCCTGAGTGCTTCGATTAAGTTTCTAAGTCATCAACCCCAAGAACAAGGAACAATCCTCGTTGCTCCCACTAACTAAAGGAAAATAGACACAGTAATGATAGAGATGCACCATGTGCAGATAAAAGAGGAGGAAAGCACGTCTTAGAGCTGAGACATGCTGACTTAGTCTGAGAGAAGATAAAATGCTGAGTAATGAGGAAAGAAGACACTGGCAGAAATGAAACCTTTTGCTTGTGCTGAAACGATCTGTATTGTTTACTGAGGGAAGCCAAGAAAGAGAAAGGGAAGATGTGCGGTGGGTTCGGAGAGGTGAGATTAGTTTTGGATCTAATCAAGCCGACATGCGTGTTACACTGAGAAATGAAACCCAGCAGATGCAGAGGGCAAACAGATCCCACATGCAGAGTAAACTAGCGTGAGGTAGCAAAGATTATGGGAAGAATGATGCTATCTTGGAGGGTTTTTTTCACAGAGGGATTTTAGCGAGTAGTGTGGGGAAGATTTAGCTGGTTGATGTGAAACTGAAGGCTGTGAGGCTAAATTCGTTTGGTTAAAGAAGATAGAAAGAGTTAAGTGAGAACTAAATTAGGTTGGCAAATGAGATGGAAAAAAGTAAGTAGAGTGATGAATATAAGAGGCCACTAAATTATGTTTGGCAAGATACGTTAGATAGTAAAGAGGAGGTTTAGAGGGGACATGACATGAATAGAAGATAAAGACGTGTGTAGAGAAAATGATGGAGGAAGACGATGTTCCAGTGCTTCAACTTCAAGCTTCTCCAGATTTGTCAGGGACATGATGTTCTTGTTTATTACAGTAAGAAGTATTTACTGTTCTTGATATGCACTGATGAGCGGGAAAAAAAGCAACGTTGGTCTCTTGTGAAGAGTCACAAATATTAATCAATGAAGTAAAAGATTGATAATAGGAGATTCCAGCTGATCAAAAATTTGTTCTGTTTAGACTGTAATTCCTCCTACAAACTGTGTCATTACACCAATATTCTGTGATCAATCATATCAATTTAAAAGGTTTTCTAATGACAAGGTTGATCAAACTGATCCTGTTATTGTGCGAATGCCAGGGAAAATGAGTGGTCACTACAGTCCCGACATTCCTGTTTTTTTCATTGCGATCATACTCCCTCAGATTGTTGTTCCAAAAGCCTCAAGACTGAACAGAAGGGTCCAGAAAGGAAAAGTAGTCCAACAGCATTTATGGCTCCATAAGGTAGTTAACGAACTACGAAAAGTCTGCCTAGACAACGAGCAGAAGAACTGTACATTATTCTCCCACTGGGAAAAACCCAGCAGTCTGAGGAAAAGCAGAGAACATGTTCCTCAACATTCTGTGCTCCAGTATTTGCCCAGTGGCAGAGATGAGCCATGAAATCAGAGCTAATTATTAAATTAATCTGAGCTAATTATGTTCTACTTACAACTCCCACATGACACCCAGAAAGTTGATGTTTGGAGAGAGAAAGGGAAGCTTTTAAAAGAGACTGGAAGTGAGAGATGAAAGAAATGACATGTTAGTTTCAGGATGAGCGGATTGGGGAATGTTAAAGGAGAAGATGCTAGAGATGAGATCAAAAAGATAAAACTAAGCCTTTTGGACATGAATGAATAGAGGGAGAGATATGATGGGATATGATTACAAAAGTACAATGTACAATTGAATAGTACTGTGGGGAGATTAAACTGTAGTAGATGTGTGAATATTTGTAAGAGCTGATGGCTTTGTGGAAAGATAGTTATTTTAATGAGATTTAGAACAAATACAGATCATGAAAGTGCACAGAAAATATTGGACATAGAAAAACTAAGCATATACGATTTAAATGTGGCAAATACACTGCAGGGAACCTGATGTGCTGAGTTGAGGGGGAACATGCATTAATCAGTTTGAGAGGAAGCAAAGACTGAAATAGTTTTGGGAAGACAAGTTGGAGAGCAGAGAGGACGAGAAAGAAAGAAGAAGAAGAAGAAATATAGAAGCACCTCAAGCTCCAATATAGGATATATATTTGGAAGTCATATTTGGCTGTACTGCTTCCATTTTTAAACACAATCTTAGTGGAAACTAATAATATAATAATATGGATAATAATAATAGTATTTATAATGTATAATAATATTTGTATAACTGCAAGATTATAGAGTTACAATGCTGCCATCACTGACATGTATTTACTGGAACACATAAGAGTTACTGTTTTAAAAACACTTAAGATAATGTAAAATGTCCTTTAACTGCATGTCATATTGATATCGATCCTAACTAAATGAGAAAGACAGAGAGCTGTGGAGTTAGATGGAGAGCTTAAGAAAATACTGCAGGGTGAAAGGAGAATTGAAAGTAAATATTAAAGGGGATAGGTACAATATTATAATAATATAATAAAGGGAGACAAAGCAGGATATCGAAAAAGAAGGCAGCTCAGAGGCAGAGCGAGAGTGTATTGAATAGAAATATAGTGAAATGGAACAGATGAGACAGAAATAAGCTTCAAGCAATAAGAAGAGGGGTGCGTGTGACGGAGAGACTGAGATAAATGACACGAGGCCAAAGCAACGGAAACAACAAGACGTCATCTTAAGAGTCCTCTAATGGTAAAATAGCTCACATAGACAGTGGTAGTGCAGACAACTGTTCATTCAAAACACAACACAACACAACACACTAGATGCTGCACTGTTCTGTGTCCACAGCAACACACACACATCAGGTTAGAACGTTTGTCTGGAACATTGTCAGAAAGACAGAGATAGAGACAGACAGAAAGTGAGAGACTTTGATTTAAGTGTTGTTCAGCGGTGCAATACACCAAGGTAGAAAAACCACAGTGTTAATGTTTATCCGTTCACCATTGCTCAGTGTACCAATTTTTGTGTGTAAAAAAAGTAAAGATCACGACTTCACTCCATTAGATTTCTGACATTTACAGATTTACAATCGGAGAAGAGCGGCTGAAGGCTCCAGCTTCTGAAGCTGCACGAAGGAAACTAATGCACCAGAGAGAGTGAGGGAGAGAGGGAGTGAGGGAGAGAGGGAGTGAGGGAGAGAGGGAGAGAGCAAGACCTACAGAGGAAAGACAAGAGGAAGGAGAATAGGGAAGCAACTGGGAGTGTATTGGCCTCTGGGGATGTACCATGTGTTGGGGTGGAGGAGGAGGAGGAGGGGGGGAGAGCAATGGGGTGAGAGGTGGGGCGGAGCAAATTAAGATGCTGGGGGATGGATGAAGATACTGGCTTTGATGAATAAAACATCTGCATGAATGAAGGGGTGGTGTGAATGCATTAACCCAGGCAGAGAGGAAGGAAAGGGAAAAAAAGAATGAAAAACATGAAGGGTGCAACTATAGGAAAGAGCAGCAAATCATGTATTTTATAGAAAGAGATGTAACATGGAGGCAGAATAACAAGGAAGAAACAAGGAGGATGGAGAGAGGACAGGAAGAATATAAATTCTACACAGTCTTAAAACAATAGAGACACTTTTTAGACTCAAGTTTGTTCCTAACTTTGTGTGTGATGGGAGTCGTGGTGTGTATTTGCAAAGGTTGATATTCCGTTTAAAGCACACACACAATTGGCTTTTAGTACTAATCCCACCTCATAAACACAGTATTTAACAGGCGAATCCTTTGACACCTGCTGGGTACATTAGATATGAAGATGACTCAAATGACAGGAAATTAAACAAGAACCTTAGTGGTGCTTCTCAGATGTGATGGTTCACTGCTGTTCTCTGAACCTTTAGGAAGTTAGGATTAGGTTGCTGTTGTTTTTTTTTCAACATAACGTACTGACATTATATAGATCAACCCACTTTTCTGCCAACGCACTTTATGAAGCAGGTTGTGTGTTTGTAGGTGCATGTGTTTAAGTCTCCCAGTGCGAATAATTCATGAGCATTAATGGCTATTTATTTATTTTAATATTAATGAGAAGGTTTACTAATGAGTGGCGCAACAGACAAAGACATGGGAATTGTGCTGTGTTGTGTGTGTGTGTGTGTTATGCACACTTACTTAGAAGTATATGTTAAATGTGAGTGGGGTGAGAGGATGAGTGAAGGCTAAACATTGAGAGACAGATGTGATAATTGTCCTTTGGCTGTTGCTGGCTGAGCTGTGTGTGTGTGTGTGTGTGTGTGTGTGTGTGTGTATGACTCTCTCCCTCTGTCTCTGGGTGTGTGTCTTCAGGGTGATCGTGTGGTGTGAAAGCCAAAACCAGCAGATATTTCCTCTCTTGGCATGAGAGGGGAAAGTGGTTTGGGAACATTGAGTAGAGACAGTTGAACAATCTCTGGAGTGAGCGATAGATCCATGAAATGAGTAAGAACAGAACTAGATTTTGGCAAAAGGGACCGTATTAGATGATGTGTTCAAAAATGGGAAGAAAATGGAATGAATAAGCGAAAGGCACTGAGGCAAGGAGTGATGTTAAGTTTCTGAACGTAATGCATTCATGGAAGACTATAGCATTGACTTTACTTAAGGTAAGGGAAACCATAACTGCATGAATTATCAATGAATAGAAAAAGTATCATCTTAATAAAAGCCAGCCTGTTTGAAGGCAACCCACCTGGTGTTTGTGTGCACACGCCAACGTTACACTACATGTTAAGCTATGTGTTCAACATGACTGTGTGCTGGGTTTACAGCTTTTCTCTCAGTGTGTCTGTGTGGGTATGACTTGTGCGTTTGTGTGTGGTCATGACTCGCCCTCAGGTGTGTGTGTCTGTGTGTACTTTGCGAGTCTGCATGATATTTTCTGTGTCTGTGTATTTTGTATAGCAGACAGTATTTGTATCCAAACAGTCATGAGGAAAGGTGAAGACGTCTATTGACTGTGTGTGTACTTGTATTTGTTACCTCTTTAGGACATGGAACACTGACCTTGTCAGGATCCTGGTCCTGAAGAGGCAGAACCTTATTTCTGAAGAACTGGTTAAGTTTAGGTCTTGGATTGTGGTTACTTTAAGGTTAGGGTCAGATATTTACTGGTAATAGGAGTTAATGCAGTGTGTCCTTATAAGAATAGCTGCACAAACCTATGTGTGTGTGTGTGTCAAGATGTAAGAACTCTGCCAGTGGGTACTTTAGCATCTAAAGGCGTCATAAAGTGGCAACAGAGACAGCTACATGATAAAATCCAACAGCCTCAAGGGCATGGGCAATCTCTCTCTCTCTCTCTCTCTCTCTCCCTCCCTCCCTCTCTTCCTCTCTTTTGCTCTGTGCTCTTTGTTTTAGAGATTGAATGAGTGTTTGTCTATTTGAAAAAGAAAAAGAAAATCAGTTTCATTCATTATTAATTGTTAATCTGTTTATAGTGTGTTTGTGCGTGCATGCGTGTTTGTGTGTGTGTGTGTGTGTGTGTGTGTGTGTGTGTGTGTGTGTGTGTGTGTGTGTGTGTGTGTGTGTGTGTGTGTGTGTGTTCTGAGCCGTCAGCAGGTTGTAAAGTGGGTCCTCAAGGAGCCATTTGTCTTTAGGCGAGTTTTAAAGCCCGTCTGCTGTGGTTATGTGAAGAGCACTGTGTGTAGGTGTATTTGTGTGCAGATGCAAAACATCAGACAATGTCTTTGTCCAGCTTTGCTCAAGGAAACAAAAAACTGAAGAAATAAATGAATGCGAAATGCTACACATCACTGTGTGTGTGTGTGTTTCTCCCTCCAGAGATACGTCAGTCTGGCCTGTGCATTTGTTTGTTGTTTTTAATTGTTTTCTCGCACACTTCTAAAGCAGCAGAATCTCAGCCAACAGGAAAATACTGTGCTTTTAAATAACTGCACATTGAGCATCTTAACTGCGGTGGTTTTTATAGACATATAAATAATATTTGAGTGTGGTCGTTTGTGGAGTGTTGAAGGTTAATCCTCTGGATCGTCTGGGGCTTCTCAAAGTCGAGGATTTCTCTTTAGTATAGAGGATTCTAACGTACAGTATGTGCCTCCCTGTGTCATTGACTGACCATTGACCAGCTGTTCTTGAAACATCAGCTGTGTGTTGTTTGTTTATTTAGTATGTATTTTATATTAGCCGTAGACTGTGTGGACGTGTTGTCTTCTGATTGCAAAACAAACTCCTTTCTGAAGCCTCAACATTTGTGATTGCACTGGTGCCGTGACAGGTTGTAATTATCTGTCCTTCAGTGGGGTCCAGTGATGTAACATCCTTGAAAGTCAGCAGTTCCCGGATCCTTCCTTGACTTTGAAAAGCCCCTATAACTGGTATTGCTGCTTGCCAGGAATCCCTGCTGCTTCCACTGACTAATCAAGGACTAATAGAGTTTCTGATGACAGCAGTCGATGCCTGACAGCAGAGGAAACCTGCAGCCTCGTTGATTGGGGGGAAAACACACTGTTCTATATTTGGGCTATTTCAAGACGTGTCGTGTTAATTTGCATGTGTTAACACCAACAGAAGGCTCTTAAGTGACAGATTTATCACTTCATACACTATGTTGAGTTTATTAACAGACCTCACAGGTCCACTGATTGTGAATTGCTTTGCTTTCCAGGTCAAAAAATTAAAAAAGTCGACTTTCCTACTCAGTTTCTGAGTTCTGAGCTTCTATTTAGCTCTTTATATTTATTTCTACATGCATGTTTTTTGTATTCAAATGATTTTTCTAAACTTGAATTAAATGAATGAATGAACGAATGTTTATGTCAAGTTTGGTCTTAGTACTAACTTAGAGTAGGTTACTCTTACAGTTTTGACTTCCCTGTGTTGTTTCTGGTCCTACTGTCCAACAGTGGTTGATTGATTGTATTCACTTTTGTCCTTTTATCCCCCAGGTGACCGCTGTGAGTTTGACCGGCGTCAGGGCAGATGTGTACCAGGTGTGTGTCTTAATGGAGGAACATGTCGAGAGCTTTCCGGTGGAGGTTTCCGCTGTGAGTGTCCTGCAGGAGGCTACGAGCGACCTTACTGCACCGTCACCGCCCGATCCTTCCCACCCAAGTCCTTTGTCATGTTCCGGGGCCTCAGACAGAGATTCCATCTCTCTATCTCATTAACGTAAGTAGATTTAATAAACGTGACGGGTTGTTTGGTCTTTCATTTTCTTCTCTAAATGTCAACATTTCATTTTTCTTGTTTTGACTTTCATGCCGTACCCTCCCTCTCTGCTGTCTTCAGCTCTCACTCAGTCATAGATCCGTAGCCACTCCTGTTTGATTCCGTCCTCTTTAATCAATTTATTTCATCTCCATCTCAAAGATCGATCTTGTTATTTATGGTTTGGCCTCTGACCCTCTCTTCATCTGTCAATTTACTCTTTTCATCTCCTTTGGGTCCCTCTTTCTCCATTCCCTGCTCTTTCTTTTTTACATCTCCATTACACCATCTCCGGTTTCAGCCAAGTCTCAAAGTTAGCGCGTTAATGTAGGTTCAAATGAAATTATCTAATGGAGCCTTTCCTTTTAAAAGACTTCACTGAAATTGCTACCAAACCTTTGGTCAGAGTATTTGAAATAAAAACATCCATTTTCTTCTTTTGTACCTGAGTTAAAATGTTCATATTTTACCTTTCGATTTATACATAGATTATATACTTTATATCTTTTTTTAAATGTGATGAAAATGTTGCTGCACAGATCAGTGATCATGTCTTTACTTCACGTCCTTTGTCTCGCTCGTCCACCACCATTGTGTCCCTGCTGTTCTTTTACTTCTTGACATACCGAGTGGTCGTCTGAGAGATCTGAAGTGGTCCTCATGAGTGGTCAGGCACCACGGTGATGTGATGTGATTTGATTGCTGGGGTTGCTGGCTTGTTGCTAGGCTTGTGTGGCTATTGGTTGTATTATTCTTCTGTTCAATTAATTTATGTGCAGCCTTGGCACGTAAAAGCACTATATGATATGTGACATTGATTTGTGACATTTAGTAGAGTAGTGGTCATTAGAGAGGGAGCGAAATGAGACGCACTTGTTCAGTTCACGAGTGTTTTGTATTAATATTTAAAATAAAATCTTTAAGTTTTACATCTGGGCAACAAAAGAACAATATATAAAAACAAGAATGTAGATTATAAGGAAGATATCAAACATGTTATCAAGATATTTACATAATGTACAGTGTACTCCTTTCACTGTAGAAGGTGGCATGAAAAAGGATTATTGCACAGATGGATAATGCTGGATATTCTCTAATCCACACTGATTCAGACATAATGGTTCTTCAGTCTTAATCAGCTGGAACAACAATGCATTCTTCTCCTGCCTGCTGTGGGTCACCACAATCACAGATTAACCTCTCAAGGCAGTAAAATATGTGTTGTTTTTTTAAAAAAAAAAAAAAACTTCATCCATAATAATTAAAAATACAAAGCTGCTTTCATGCTACGTGATTAACTACATAACTAACTAATTCAGTAGTGCCATAATGTTAACCCAAATGACACTATATAAATATTAAATTGAATCATCCTGGATACAGTGGCCACCAGAGTCTATGCGGTAATAGATGCCACCTCTACACTCGCTTGACCAATCACAGTCACCGCTGAGGCTCACTCTGTTTTTATAGCATTAAATAATTAATTGTAACTCATCAGAAAAATGACCACTTAAAAGAAAGGGGAAAAAAAATCAAATCCCACATACACTGACTTGTTTGTTTGTCCCGTGTCCCATTCACTAGCATAGGCGAGGCAGGTTTATGGTCTGTAAGGCAGACAACCAGCAGGGAGCGATTGAGATTATCTGACGTTACTTTTGGGAGCCCTCACGTCGTCCATCTTTATATTCCTTCTCTGGCAGGTGCACATTACTCTCACTGACTGTCAGCCTTCCTCCCCTGGCGACAGTGATTTATTTCATATTTTGGGCGACAGTCTTTGGCCTGAGTTTCACATCGGGGGCCCACAAAGGACTCCACTGTAAAAGAGAAGCCATGTTTAAGTTTCTTCTAAAAGTGCTTCAGATGTTTTTGCAGTTGTAAGTGTGCCGGGGGAAGGTATGATGGATTCCGTGGGTCTGTTGTATATGGCTATGACACTATAGTTATGGCTTTATTACAATACAGTAAGGTGCTTTCCTGCTTGTTGGCAGAGTGTGGCTTTGACAGTTTTGTTTCGTCATCTAAATGTTCCGTTTCTTCAGTTAGATTTAGAAGTTATCTTTAACTGCTGATTTAACAGGGTTTAAATAAATACAATTGCAATGTATATATGATTTAACTTTATGATCTACGTATATTGCTTTATGATTTCAAAGTGTATGAAAATATATTTCATGAAAAATAAGCAGGCATATAGAACATGCTCTTTTCCCACTGGTATATTTCTGTACACTGCTCGATCGATCTTTGGTGAATGTTCCACCAAGAATGTTCAAGAGATTCTTAACTCAACAAGACAGGAACAATTAAAAATGCATTTTTTATTTTTTTCCTCTTTTTAACAAAGACAGAGTAAAAGAATAACAATTTATTGAACCAGCAGGTGTCGAGTGTAATCGTTTAGAAGTGAGTGAGAGCATGTATTTCAACCCTAATTAAAACATGGATTATAATTGCATTACTTAGCTGCAGAGATTAGACGCCGCAGCATTACTGCTGATTGACCATGGTGCAGTTTAAAAACTATCAACTAGTGAACTTACAATGGGAAATGCTCTTGTGTTGTAGTTTTGCCACGCTGGAGAACAGTGGTCTGCTCTTCTATAATGGACGCTTCAATGAGAAACATGACTTTGTTGCCTTGGAGATCCATGAAGGACAGGTGGTGCTCAAATATTCTACAGGTACTGTGTCACTTTTCAATGAATCGTATTTGTTTACAAATGATATATGTATTTTCATTCTGTGTATCATTGCAGTCATAATGAATCTCCACCATGATTATTATATACCATTTTTAGGGTAATTGTGAGATACTAGGCTAAATTAGATTGGACAGTAAATACATATACGAGGACTTTACTAGACTACATGCACTATACAGTACAGTGTAATGCTTTAGGTGAGCTACTGTAAGTATATTGTAAACTGTACATCATTATAGAGTAACTAAATACTGTGAACATGAGCATATTTTTCTGGGATAGTAAAGACTGACATGGCACAAAGAGCAAATCCAGGAGTGCAAAGAACAAGTGTATTTTCAAACAATAAAAGACAATATATTTGATTTGCTTCTTGAAAAGTGTAAATATTGACACAAATCTAATTCCATAAACATGCGACTATTTGTACACATTGTATAAAACAGTATGAAGAAAATGTAAGTCTACATGTGCTTTGACATGAATAGACAAGATACTCTACAGAAGAGACTAAATGACTTTCGGCGCAGGGAAAAACATAATATCATCGGTATCAGTTATTGGTCCTAGCACTCCCGATATATCGTCAAAAAGTCCAATATCGCACATCCCTAATTCAGCATGTAACTATTGCCTGCTTCCATTTGACACTAAGTTTATTCCTGCAGGTGAAACATCCACTCAGGTGAGTCCCTTCCTGCACGGCGGCGTGAGCGATGGAAACTGGCACACAGTTCACATCCACTATTACAACAAGGTGGGTTTACATTATGTGTCGCTGACGTCTGTCTGATGAGTTTGAAGTGTCCAACATGTTTTTTTGTTGGGCTTGTAATTTTCAATTCTGATATATCAGCAGATTACTTTCTCAGCCTTCCTACTGGCAAAGTCATTTTAATGAAGTTGGAGCGTGTTTTGTGTGTGTGTGTGTGTGTGTGTGTGTGCGTGTGCGCACTGTTTACGTGGGTGTTCAACATTTTATTCATGCACATTCGCTGCACATCTCCTTTAATTTTCTTCATGTTCTTCCATTCTCCTCAGCCTGCTACACGTTATGTGAGTATGGGAGTGTGTGTCAGGGTGCACATACACTTTTTCCATCTACCTTTCATTCCCTCTCTCCTCTCTTTTTTTTGTCCATTTGTATTTTTTCACCAGCAGACCGTAAAAGAAGAATGAGTGTGTCAGTCATTCTGTTTGTACTCCATTATTTTATCCCTAATTTATCGTATGTATACTATTTATTTGCTGTTGTCTCTTGTCTTACTAACTCAATTCTCCCCCCTTCCCTTCCTGTCTAACATCTAAAGAGCAGTGGCAAAGTAGATGAATATAGTCTGATGTGTTGATGTTATCCGGTGTATGTAGTGGCTGTCGGGATAAAAACTCTAGATTTAGAGACTACTTTCCTTGCATGTTGCCCACGGTCAAAGTGTTTTTCGTTATTATGGACTCTTGTTTGTGTGTTTGTGTGTGTGCGTGTGTTCAGCCGAAGCGCAGTATGAGTGGTGAGGCCCAGGGTCCGTCGGATGAGAAGATTGCTGTGGTGAGCATAGACGACTGCGATACGGCCTTGTCTCTTCGCTTTGGTACACAGCTCGGAAATTATAGCTGCGCTGCACAAGGCAAACAGACCAGCAGCAAGAAGTGAGTTTATCTCTCTTTTAATTCTCCAAATCTCCATCGAACAGAAATATTGCTTTGTGTTTTATTTAGGATTTACCTGACTCAAAAAGCTTTGGCATTACATGGTATTATATATAATAAAAAGCATGTATGCATTCATCTCTCTCACCTCCAGTGCAGTAAATGAAAGGCTTTGTGTAAATCACTGACCCTGAGCTGTGAGTAGTGTTTGTACAGGATGTGCCAATTTCTTTTTTTGTTTAAACGTTATGTATTTTACTTGTATCTCCCTGTGAAGCGCTTTGTGATTTCATACCTGTGAAAGGTACTATATAAATAAAATCTACTTACTTACTTACTAAACGTCATCAGTGACAGATCAGAGGCTTAACAGATATTTAAAGGGAATTATTTTACAAAGTAGAAAACCAATAAAGGCAGTTTGAAGCTGCACAGTGGCCAGCTGTCTGTACATGGAGGAAGTATTACATACTGTACATATACAGCTGTAGAACAGGCAATATGAGACTAAAGTTATAACACAGTATTCCCACATGATATCTCACGTGAGATATTTACAATGATTATGTCACATCATTTCAAAGTAAAAGTTCTTGATGGGTGTTCCACCAGAAATACATATAAATGATCCAAAAGTATATCTGATAATATCAAAAACAGAGAAATAAATCTAACATTTACTAACTGTAATAGCTGTTTAATGTAATACATTAATAATGCAATTAGTATAACTGTACCATATTATTGCTATTACAAGAAATATTGTGAGCAAATGCATTTCGTATTATATTCTGTCTACAGTATGTTCTATCACCTCATTGTCAGCTGTGCCAGAGCAGGTCGCAGGCCGTGTTGTCATTATAACATGGTATTAAGGGGTGGGGCCAAAACGGCTGTATGTGGCCCGCGGGCCGCCGGTTTGACACCTCCTCTGTAGAGGGAACAAATGTGTCTTGGTTACAAATACAGTAGATGTGCTCACAGGTCCTTAAAACAGTATTTTTAGATTAATGGTGATATATGGACACTTACTACTATTAGCTACTTTTACATTCTCAGAATGCCATAATGTACTGTATGCTTGTAAGATGATCACTGAAATGACTGAAGTTACATTTGAGTGGCACTTTTGCTATTGCTCAGCAGATTGGGGTGATGAGATGATTTGTGTGGTTTGTCATGAGTCATGATTGCTTGACATCTCTGTGCTTCAGGATTCATTCTACTCGTGTGTTAAAGTGAACTTATTTCATTCTGTATATAAAATAGATTTTTAATCTACTACATAAGCTCTGTCGATAAAATGAGCTGCTCTGACTCGACTTTCCACGCCGCTTGTTGTGTGTATGCACCAAGATATTTATCCATCTATGCACCAGCGTGTGTCTAACCCACATGCTGTGGTCGTGCACACGCTCACACAGTGTGTTGATGTTTGGCCTTGCTGGTGTAAGCTGTGATCAAACTGGCTGTGCTCTGCCAGCACAATGTGAGGCCAAAAAACAACACTTCAACACTCCCTTTTTTCCTTTAACCTTAAAACCTGTTCATCCTGTTAATATTTGCTTTAATCTGCACTTAATCGAGTGCATTTTTTTGTCCCTCTCAGTAGCTTCCTTCAATTCATATTACACAGGTATTTGCTGGCTCAGCACATCAGTGTCGTTGGAGGAATCTAAAAAGGATAAACTGAACTTAAAGTGGTGGAAAAAAGAAGATAAATCCCCCAGAGTGACAGCACTGAGTGACAACTGTCTCTTCCCACAGCAGTTATTTGCTGTCTCATACGTCTTCTTCTTCCCTGATATTCCCTGTGTTTTTCTCAGTATACTGAACTTCCATCTGTCTTGTCATCCGCTCTCTTGATATTTGCTGTAACTCACACTTAATCTCGTGTTTGTTCATCTGCCTCCCTGGCTGCATCTACAGTTCTATGTTTGCTGTTGCATTTTCCTTCTTTAATCCATGTGCCTCTTCTATTTGTTGACGTCCCCTGACATCTACCGCCTTTGATTCTTATTTGCCGTCGACTTCCTCCCTCAGCCTTGTCCTCCACCTTTGTCTCTTCTCTCTTGATAGTTGCTGGGACATAATTAATCTCCGTTTATGGGTCTGTGTAGCTGTTTTCTCTTTTTTTTACATCTATTCAATTCAGTTTTCACCGGCTGTTTTTAATCCTCAACAACAACATCGTCACTTCAATTCTCCTCAACATCCTTGAATTTATTGATTCTTGTTCCTTTTGACATGTACCTCTGATGACATATTTAATCTCTGGGTTTGCCGATGTAATCCCTTTGCCTCTATCCTAGACTCTTCTCAGGTTTTTCTATTCCTTCCCTCTGTCATTAACGGGTCATTCTCCATTCCATCCACATTCCCCTTTAATCTCCACTTATTTACTGATCTTCCTTCCTTCCTTATGTCCTCCTCTCTCAGGTCTCTGGATCTGACTGGTCCATTGTTTCTGGGTGGAGTTCCCAATGTACCAGACAACTTCCCGTTTGGTGCCCGGGAGTTTATTGGCTGTATGAAGGAGCTACACATTGACAACAAGCCTCTGGACTTGGCTGGATTTATAGCAAACAATGGAACTGTTCCTGGTCAGCACTGATAGTCATATTTGTCATGAAAGAAAAAAGACGTGAACCATTTATTGAAGCATTAGAATCATCTTAAATTTGCAGGTTAAAATTTGAAATTGATTTCATTGATATTGACACACTTGTATAATGTTTTACCATGTATAAAAGTTATTCATGGTAATAAATAATACAATAAAGTAAGTTGGACTTTTTAAACATTTTAAACAAAATACAGTTTTATGCAGTGGAACATGTCCTAGCATCATTATTATTTGTCTCACTTCGTTTACTACGTTTTGCTCCATTCACATTGTTTGATGACGTCTCCCGTGTCTGCTGCTCCTCACAGGCTGCAGTGCCAAACTGGCTTTTTGCAAGTCCAACCCCTGTCAGAATGGCGGAACGTGCAGTGTGAGCTGGGAGACTTTCTCCTGTGACTGTCCACTGGGGTACGGAGGAAAGGACTGTAGCCATGGTGAGAAGCTGTACACGCTTGTTTCCGTCCACTCACTCACTTGCACTTCATGTTTTTTTAAAACACTGGCAGCCTATAAAAATATTGTGCCGCTTTAGTGTCATTATCAGTCAAAAAAAGTGACACCAGGGCTGAGATAATTGTCACTCGTGAAAGTGGTCAATGTTTCTAAATGTGCAGCAAAATGGCTTTGCACTTCACTGGTGTTTATTTGTTGTTGATTAATGGAAGGTGGTTACACGCCTAATTATAATAATAATTTTCAGTTAGAATGCTCCAGTTAACCTTTTTAACAGGGTTCTTTGTTTTGAACACTTTAGTTAAGGCCCTGAAATAAGACGTGTTTCTTTGGGCTCATCATTCAATCACTGAGATTTATTCATCCATTGCTTCTTGGATTTACTTGAAGCTAGATAATCCCTGAGTATTTCCTCACATAAGTGGACACTGTGTACCTTGTGTAAACTACAAGAGGACAGACATATCACACCCTGGTGGTCAAACCTTTGAGGGGAAAGAAACGAAATGTGTTGGTGTCAAGAAATTCAGAGATTTATTTAGTGCCTGTGTGTCTGTCAGTTAGAGACAACACCATCATTATCAGGATTAAGGAATAAAGGGAAATGCAACATCATAATCCTATATCATTTTGCAGGGCGAGGGACCGCTAGATCCCAT
The DNA here is from genome assembly GCF_019176455.1 of Solea senegalensis. Lineage (NCBI taxonomy): Eukaryota > Metazoa > Chordata > Actinopteri > Pleuronectiformes > Soleidae > Solea > Solea senegalensis. The sequence goes on from NC_058031.1 coordinate 17,532,586, forward strand.
TCTAAGTAACAGGCAACAAAAAGGAACACACATGTAATTACACAGAGCTCGACATGTATAACCATGACTTTCTTCGGCTTTTTGGACTATTTCAACTCCTAAACTTTTTGTCGCCCACCTCAGTGTTGCCACACGCCCACCGCTTCCTGGGTAACAGTGCCCTCTGGTGGGACCTGAAGAATGACGTGACCATTTCCACGCCGTGGTACCTGGGATTGGTGTTCAGAACCAGAGCGCAACAGGGGACGCTGCTGCAGGCTCAGGCCGGACAGTACACCAGCCTGCTGTTCCAGGTATGGAATAAGGCTGAACCATTGATTGAAATTTCAATAAAATCGCAACACAGCTCACTGTAATTTTCAAATTACAAAAGGCGCATTATTTATTCAAGCCAAAAGGCGTATCGAAATGCCATTTTTAAGATTGAATATTGTGCTGACCGACACATCATATTCTACAGACAGAAGAAAATGAATGTCTTTATCTTGCACAGATGTGCACAGACTGTAGTCTTTTTGAATGTGTTTTTCAAAAAAAACAAAGAGAGAACAATTCTGGAAAAATTTCCATTCCCTCTGACATCACAAATCACAATATCAGTCAAAATAATCGCAATTAGATATTTATTAAAAACCATTCAGCCCTGTATGGAACACACAAACACATTCATGCACGCATATTATAGAGAGACCGTTATCACTCTCTCTCTTTCTCTCTCTCTCTCTCTCTCTCTCTCTCTCCTTCTTCCTGCCATCTTCTATTCTCCATCTCTGAAAGCACCATCTAAATCAAAACAAGAATAGCAGCCCATTCATCTTCTTCTGTAAAATGTATCACTTATGGGACTTTATTTAATTGCCGCTCTCTCTTTTTGCCAAATTGATTAGGTGACTCATGATACAGTGGGATGTCTAATGTGTTAGCATCAGTAATGTGGCACTGATTAGTCCTTTAAATGAATGATCAACCTGTGTAGAAGACAAAACAACAACAAAAAAATGCCAGTACTGTGCTGTGGCTTGTTCCATCCTCCCAAAGATACTGAAAATGTGTTTGTGTGCGTGTGTTCCTCTTATCTCTTTCAGGTGATAAACGGTCAGCTGGTGTTCTCGGTGACCCGCGGTTCGACCAGACCGGTGCGTTTGCGGTTGGACCAGGTTCAGGTGGCAGACGGCCGATGGCATGATCTCCAGCTGGAGCTGCGAGATGTCCACAGTGGCCGCGAGACCCGTTACGTTGCCACGCTTCGGCTGGACTTTGGACTATATCAGGTAATATTGAGATACAATGGCTAAAGGGAAGGCTTTTAGGTCAGGTACAACAGTAAGGATTCAATTTGTGTAACAGACTGGTACAATGGAAATAAAAAAAAGCACAGATATTCATGAATAGTCTTTCTGTCATGTGGTGTTCCCTTTTTTTCTAACACAAACAGAATAGATTCACAAGTTTCTTGAACTAAGATTTCTCAGTTTGAATTGTTAGAATTCATTTAATGTAGCTGTTTGAAATCTGCTGATTCTCTGATGGACTGTGATGCTCTAATCAGAGTATTGTGCAGAAAACTCCAATCAGAAACATTTGATGTGAATGAAGACAAGTAGTCCTTTGTAATATTTGAATTTAAACATAATTCAATGTGATTTCCTGCAATAATCTAGTAAGGACAACCCTGTCAAAGATATTGACTTTATTAGCAAAGGACTTGGGCGTAATTGATTTTGGATCACATTTTGTAAACTGCCAAAGTATTAGATGAGATTAGATGATTAGATCATTTAAAAAGGAAATTAAAAACCTCCTACAGGAAATCAAGCACATTATTCCAGCTATTCACCACTGTGGACTTATTTAAGAAATGTAAGAGTTGAACAAAAACATTTCATGATTAAATAATTTAAATGACTTTATATGAGTTTGAAGCTCGCAGAAAGTCTAATATGGGTCAGTTGAGAGGCTTAATCTTGCATCATATAATGTTGAAATCAGATAATAATCTAATAAAGAGATATAGATTCACATTTGACAGTCTTTACCCGTTATATCCCCGTAACAGTTCTTTGTCCTTCACCATGTGATTTGTGTCAGCCTCTCTAAAACAAGTCCTGTTTATACTAATTTCACAATTATTTTTACTTTGAAATAGTTTGGCATGTGTGGACTGTTTCATTTTCCACTGCGGCTGAAATAGCGCTAAATTGGACTCATTGATTTTGTTTTGGTGTTTTATGTTGAGAGCCGAGTTGCCTGTCCGCATTGCTTCACCACACTGTCTCTGTTTTCAGTAGAGCACTGACCTTCTCACAACAGCTGCTTGTTCTTGTTTTCTTATATTGACTAAAGTCAATCATTCAGCGTGAGACTGTGAAACCATTAACCCCTCGCGCTCCCTCCCCTCTGCTTCCCTCCCATCGACCGACACAAGTGTTTTAATAACCTGACTATTCACTGATGCTGTCGCAAATGAATCTATGGAAGAATATCAAGGAATAAAAAGAATAATCTACAATGTTTTCAGAAAAAAACATTTTTATTGTCTGTCTGTATATAAAAGCTTTCTGGCTTATAAATGCCTTTTTTTGTGTGTTTTTGCACAAAAGCCTTTGTGGAAAACGATTTTCTCTGAGATTGATTTTTTTTCATATCTCACATTGTGACTGCCTCTGTAATTCAAGAAAAATCATCAAATAAAGCTGTTGAAGTTGTTGTGCTTCATTATTTATGTTCAGGTATAATAATAATACTACTAATAATAACTGTTGCCCTCCATCTGTCCCCCCCCACACACACACAGGGAACAGTGATAGTGGGAAATGAGATTCATGGTTTGAAGGTGAAACATCTGCATGTGGGAGGAGTTCTGGGATCTGGAGAGGTTCAGAACGGGATAAGAGGATGCATACAGGTGAGGCTGGATTGTATGTCTAATGTGTGTTCATGGATGGTTGGAAGGAAGCTGGAAATGCTGGTATATTTGAAACAGATGTGGAAAAAAGGAATGAACATGAAACAATTAGTTTACCTCTTTTTTTTTTATTCTTTAAATGTATCTTTATAATGGTTGTTTTGTCTCTATGTGGCCCTGTGATGGACTGGCCAGCTGTCCAGGATGTACCCCCGCCTTTTGCCCTATGTCAGCTGGGATTGGCACCAGCGCCCCCCATGACCCTTACATGACCCTTATGTGGAGGATAAAGCAGTAGAGGATGAATTAATGAACGAACAAACAATCTTTAATATAAATCTTTCTCTCTCCAGGGTGTCCGATTGGGTGTCCGGCCTGACTCCCCTCCCTTGCCCCGCCCATCAAAATCTGTCAAAGCAGAGATCGGGTGCACCGTTGGAAATCCCTGTGTCTCGTCTCCATGCCCCGCCCACAGCCGCTGTTCCGACCAATGGGAGCGGCATGCTTGTATCTGTGAATCTGGTGAGTGAACACAGTGATGACATTGGTGTCTTTAAAGGCTCAAAAGTTTAAAATATTATTCAATGTCTTGCTTTGGCTCGCTGTTGTATGTTTTTATTTTCCTGAAAGACTTTGATTGCAGGCTAGCATGTCAGATCGTCCGAGTCAGATGAATTTCATGAAGCGGAAGGAATGTGGAGAAGAAAAGGTTGTGCGTGTAGGACAGAAGAGTGTAGAGATTCAGATTTCCACATGAAGGAAAGTGTAGAGAAAGATAATAATAGATAAAAAAAAGGAGGAAGAAGACAAAGAGAGACACTAAAAACATTAATAATTAATGCAGAGAAAGAGGGAGCTGACTGAAAAGTGTAACACTAAAAGTTTTTAGGCCAGAGGAAAGAAGAGAAGAAAGAGGGCATGAGGAAGTCAAATCAAACAGCCTGAAAGCACTGGTGTGTCTGTTGGGAGTAGATCCACACCCCACTGCTATACATGCACCACAGAGAGACAGTGAAATCATTAATGTGACTGTGCATAAAGTGTGAAGGAAAGGTTGGATAAAGATATTCAATGCTTTATAAGAAGCCACTGACGCAACAGCTCCAGCTCAGTTCTGAGCAGACACCATTCATATTTATGAGGGGACGCAGGACCAGAGATTGGACAGCAAATTATTATTCTTTTGGCATTTTTTTTATTGATTTATGATCACAAGTACATAAACGATATAAAGTATGAATGTCAACTTTAAAAAAACCTTCCCTTCTATCCCGGTGACCTTTTACTCAAAAAAGGAAAACATGCAAAGATGCATTAGGTAAAGTACAAACCCAACAGAATTCCACCTATCCATCACAGATACACATACAAAGACTAACCCAACAGAATTCCCCACAAAAGAAAGAAAATAACAATGATTGTAATAATGGAAAAAAAAAAGAAAAAGAACCACATGAAAGACAACACAGGGAGAGAACAGGCAAGAACATGGGCCAAATTGCTTTTTCAGTTTAATTTGACGGTATATTAATCCTCTTTTCTCAGTATCTCAAACTGCTTCTTTATTAACTTCTTCTTAAAACTCCTTTGGTATAGTTTTTCTCTTGTTCTAATTCTGCATCTGTGGAGAACAGTGGCGATAATGGTGCGTTGTCATTGCAAACAACTCAGAGACGTTATAGACTTGTTATAAAGAGTCACACGCAGGAAACTTTAAGAAACAAAAGTTGCAAATGGGAGCAACGAGATGAAAGTGAAAGTGGAAGGAGTGAAAGTGAGAGACTTTGTGTTCTGTGGTGGTTGAAGCTTGTTAAAGTGAGAGAGCCTGAGGTCTGGCAACATGGGAGCGGAAGCAGAGAGGAGCTGCTTTCCCTGTAGCATCCTGCACCAGCCCATGAGCTAATGCTGACACTCAGGCTCATTAACATAGAACAGACATGGAGAATACACACATTTAATGTGCATGGACTGTAAACACACACACTTTCATCATCATTATACTTCATTAGCACAATGAGCATTGAAAATAATTATACAGTGAATGCTGCTTGGAGACAAACTAAAGTTTATTAAAAGCTCAGAGACAAAAAAAAAGAGAAACAAAGGTGCAGTCTGAATAATTCCCTTTCATGTGTGTTTCACGCTGGTTCTGAAATAACCGCAATGGGTCTCATGCAACTGACAGGCCCTCTGATTTGTATACGCACACACACACAATCCAAGGTTCTGAATGATAAATCACCACAGACATCTGCTCTCTCATCTCCTCTGTGTGTGTTTGTGTGCTTCTGAGTACGGATACAATATGTAGCATGACTGCGTGTGTGTGTGTGTGTGTGTGTGTGTGTGTGTGTGTGTGTGTGTGTGTGTGTGTGTGTGTGTGTGTGTGTGTGTGTGTGTGTGTGTGTGTGTGTGTGTGTGTGTGTGTGTGTAGCTATGTGACAGTTGCTGCCAGATGCTACAGGCTAATTCACTGCAGTGAACATTTGAATTTGATATGATGAATTTCAGCCACGTTGATTTATGTCCACATGAGATCCCACAGCGGTTCAAAAACCAACACGCTCCGATGCAGAAAACATATGTTCAGGGTTCCAGGGTCCGATCATTTATCAGTGTTTCCTGTTTTCCTGTTCTCCTGTTTTTGTCTCGGAAAAGTTGATTGTGAGTGTGGAGCACAGTTGCTGTTTTCTAAACTTTGCCTTTTAGCAAGAAAGAGCAATTTCTGATTTTCACACGGAGCCCCAGACATGACATGGGGGGGAAAAAACCTTTTTGTCTACGAAATAAGTACAACTGTGGGTTTATCATTCCCCCCAACAACTTGGACAGCGACAGTAGGTGACACTAAAGTTAGAAGGATTCTCACAGATTGGAACATTTGCAATCAATAGCATTTAAACGAAACACCGGTGAAACCCACAGCGATGCAGACAACAAGCTATAATCTAATTTTCATCAAAAAAGAGTCGTCAGTGAGACTGGAGCACAAGGATCGTGGATCATGTACAGTTCCACTGTGACATTTACAGAATCGAAGAAGGCTCTTTTGGAATTTAGAATTATTAGAGTTTTTTTTCCCCCATGTCCTGTCTGGTGCTCCATAGTTTCAAGTTGCTTACTGCAGTTTCTATTTTTGTGTCACTGCAGTTCTTTATGACAAATGATGCTTCACTTTTACAATGTCATTTATTGATCGGCTTTGGTATCGAAACTAAACACAGGTATTTGGTGTCATTGGACATTGGTCTGAAATAAAAAACTACTACATTAGTCGTGGACTCGTTTTGCCGTGGCCTCGTCGTTGCAGCCCTACACGTGAGCAAACATTGTGAATGTGTGATTGCTGTCAGAATACAGATATTTGCCACGTTTTAACTCAAAGTATTTCACTGACAGCAGCTTTGAAGTGTATCATTTTCATCAGTGATTTGTGGCAGAATGCACTGGCAAATGTTGACGGTCCAATTTCTCAACAAGCTGTTCGATAACCTTTGTCTGAATCAAAAAACATGAATCAAAACATCAAAAAAGACCTGTGAAGCTGCAGACTTGGATGAAGTAGACTTTTACACAACATACACACTAATCCTAGAACTTCATTGTCAGTAGTGTCTTTGTGTTTTCTACCACCAACACACTTTTATTAAATATTTAGTGATGCTCACAGTCTTGCATTGTCAGTAGAAACAGTTAGATACATATCAGATGAATGAGTGGTTCTGTGAACGGATGACTCGTCTGTCTTTGTCCTCGCTGAAGTCAAGCCTTTGTGTTGCGGTAAAGAACAAGATGAGAATCTGCGAGTCGCCCTTGATGTGTGGACACATGAAGAGGACAGCACTTTCCCTGGGTCCTGTCTATGAAAGATAAAACACCTAGGATTTGACACACTCACACACACACATTGTTGTGACAAGGCCCGAGTCATTTTAAGTGTCTGAATGGAAACAGCCAAGGCCGTCGCCGTCTCTCTGTCAGTTGCCATGGTGAAAGTGTAAAGATGTATATGGCTGATAGAAAAGGATTTTATGTTTTATGTGTGTGCATGGAAGAGAAATTGAGATTGAAATGGAGAGTGGGGCATCATGAGCGAACACACAAAGACAGAATTCCTCCACTTTTTACATGTGTTGTAATCACACCTGTGTGTGCGTGTGCATTAGTGAAATAATTGAATAGTGAACAGCAGCTGTGACTGTCTTCTTTCTCTTATTTTCAAGACAAAAAATTGAAGTATTTCAAGTTTTAAGTTTGATGATAAAGAGCAAGGCCACGGTTGTTATTTTTTTTTGAAATGACAGTATTTGTAGGCTCAAAAGGAAATGTAAGATGGAGAGAGAGAGAGAGAGAGAGAGACCGCATGTGTGATGAGAAAGCATTTGTGTTTCTAAAGCTTTGTCAAGGCCATAGGTTTGAAAGCTGAGGGGTTTGGCTTCTTTCTATAGATGAACTCGAGAAACCTTGCAACAAAGTCACAATTTAATCTATAGAGAGAGTCTTCTATTCACTGCTGTGAATTAACAAGGTTGCTTCAAAGCACACGTCCTTGGCTGAACAAGTAGACGTGATGAGGAGATTTTAGGTTGGTGAGAGCGTCGCCACACCCCCACAAACATGAACATCATCGTGTCTTTCTCACCTCTCTAATATATACACACAAACTCGTGTATATATATATATATCACATCATTACCTGTCCAACAGAAAAAAAGCGACATCAGCGTCTCTTTCCAGTCCCTCAGCTGACACATCACAGATATTCACTCGGATTTTGCCTCATCTGCTACTCAAAATTCAATCATCTTTCCTATCTTGGATGGTTCAGCGCCATGAGTTCGAAGTGAGTGTAAATACCGGCTGTATTTTCTCTGCTATTTTCCATTTTTAGGAGCCAATTTACACATGGCACCTTTAATACAAAGACTAAATAGAACAATTAGTATTAAATGAAGAGCAGGTCTGGGTGAAAGGCCTTCTTTATTTGTACTAAATACACCTGAAAGTGTGTGTGAGGCGTTGTGCTTTAGTCATTAGATTAAAGAGGGGTATTGTGTGCGGGCCTGTATTACCATATAAGAGGCTGGTGTGTTTATGTGGAGTGTCTGGGGATTGCACTGAAGTGTATGATGGATTTGTTCGCCATGCTGCACAGACGCACACTGCAGTGAAGAGTGGAAACGTGTGTTGTACATTGTTGTGGAGAAGTGGCTCGATTAACAGTGTTGGAATGTGCACAGGTTTTAATTCGGTTTTTGTTTCCAGTTATGGACATGACATCTCAGAAACCCCTTGAGGGTACTTGGAGGATTAACTAATTTAGATTAGGCTGCAGATTAGATACAGCGGCCTGAACACGCGTGTATTTTTGAGTTTTTAAACAGAATCACACTTCACAAAGGAAAATGGCTCCATCCACACAAACCTAATGTTCAAACCAATGAAGATGAAGGAAGAAACTGCACAGAGAGAATGGCAGAGTGGGAAAAGTTTTTGATATAACAAGGCCACTGTCGTTACCAAGCGTGGGCAGTTTCACCATCACACTAATTCTTCCTCCCTGGATATTTCATTCTTAAGATGAAGAAGATGCTAACTGTCATTAAACACCAAACTGCTTTTATTAGCTTGCATTAAAGTCTGGGTTTGATGGAACAGCCACCAGTAACTGTTTGGTGGAGGCCAACAACTGTAAGCATTTTGTATTGAATTTGATTTATTGTTTAAAAACATCTCTAAGCATTTTCCGATTTTCCATTTTTCCATTTTCTGACACATCACGCCTAAAAATGTGCTGTATCTGTGATCCGTGCATATTACACTCTAGCAGTTTTCCGTGCTTTTGCAATCTCTGTGAACTGTTTGTGAATGTGGTAGCTTCAGTTTGTCAAACATCCACTTCCATCGTTGCGCAGAGGTTTTGCTTCCCTTTGAGATGCAACACCCCTTTCATGTTTGATTGTAGAATGCAGGAGAAGTCATTGTTCACTCTGCCTTTCAAAGTTTCCTTGATGTTCAGTTTGCATTTGTCTGTGCTGTTGGTGGCAGCCTTGTTTTCTTGGTAATTTCCTTTCAGAAGAAACATTGATTTGTGGTTCAGGGGACGATTATGTTGTAATGCACCACCTCAGTGTCGGTGGCAAACTGTGTTTGTCGCCGGTGGTAATCACCGTGTGATGTTTGAAGTACTTGTGAACGGACTGCTTACTGTGTCTGGTAGATGGATGGGAGACAAAGCAGGGTTCTGCATATTTCGATTTTAATATTATTGTTGTGCTCATTGATGCCATTGTGATTGCTCTTGTCCTCTCTTCATTTTATATAGGCTGTGTTTATGAAATAAATCCATCATTGGTTGTGTTATTTTCAAAAACTAGAATATCAAATTGGATGTACAGATTACCGTCAGTACTGTGCATAGACCATGTGTAAAAAGTGGCTGTAGTCTTCCAGTTTGGTGGATGAAGACGACCCATAAGTAAGTAAGTGTAACTCAGCTGGTTGCAAAAATAACTCTGTTTGAATGGAAGTGTATGGAAAAAAGAGCGTCTACTTCTCACTTGATTTATAACATCGATAAATATTTTAATGTCTCAATCACTAGTTTCAGGTCTATTTCAAGCGCACAAGATGTTGATTTTGTGAATTATGTTCCCATTTAGAGGAAGATACATGTTAAGGTCACACCTGTGTGGACACCAGTGTGATTGACAGCTGCTATTATCCAATAGGTGCTTGGTTGTGACTGACGTCTGTGCCAAATTGCAAAGCTTGAGGCTTCAACATGGTAGTTTGGTAAATGTGCTTGTATTTGACCTTTAGGGGGAGCTCGGTTGTCACAAATTAAGTCAATCAACCAAAAGTGTACGGTGCATTGTGCAATTTATTTATTTTTTTTCTCGAAAATCTCTGTTCCAGGTTACTATGGTAGAGGCTGCACTGACGCTTGTCACCTGAATCCGTGTGAAAACGAGGCTCGGTGCCACAGGAAACCCAGCTCTTCCCATGGATACACCTGTGACTGTGGAGACAACCATTATGGGCAGTACTGCCAACACAGGTACACATTTTTGAACTGAAGTTGAACTGTAGCTCTTTGTTTGATCCTCTGTGTAATCAGTGCAGATTGAAAACTATTATAAGCTCCAAAACTACCATGATATACTGTCTAATGTTGCCTGACAGCTTGAACTCATTTCCCACTCCTGCAGGACATATTTACACAGCAAGCACAGCTTCATATCAAGGTTCAGCCTCAGTATGTTAGTTAAGACACAACATGACTATACAGGGTATTTCTAAGCAGCCTTAAAAGGCCCCACAGGAAGGTTTGTCTCATTTGAAGAAGAGATTCAGCTGGGAGACGTAATAAAAAGACTCTGGAGAAAAGGAATAAATCCTAATATTCTATTAAGATCACAGACATCTGAATTCTCACTCCTTGTGTGGAGCAATAAGGAGACGCTTACCAGAATCTGCATCAGCTGTGAGACGCTTTCATCTCCTCTGTGATCCATTAAACACCAAGAACAGACAGAGAGCACATTAATGTGGCGTGAGCAAAGAGAATGAAAGAGCTGAGTGACGCGTACAATAAACCAGGAGTGATACAAATCTGAGGTGAATTTCTCAGAAGCAAACACTCTAAATCCCACACTGGTTTTGAAATTAATGAATAGCTAACTTAAGGGGTTAATGCTCTTCCTCAGCAGATTGCTGTCCACTGTGAGGCTGCACTAGCAAAGTGGAGTTATTGATTATTTCCCTTTTATGATACCACAGGAACTATAATAAAAAGCTCTAAAGGTATTTTATTGCATACATGTCAGGCTTTGAATAATGGCTGTTGCTTTCTATGACTCAACGTTTATAATGTGCATTAGGTGCATTCTCGTTCTACTCGTGATTTTTCAGATCAGTCTGGATGTTTTCCCTCTGCCTTTCTCTTCCTGTGCTCCCTCCATCCATCACTGGCCGCCTCTTTGCCTGCATCTCTTTCTTCCCAGCTTATTACTGGGTGTTAGACGATTGTTTGAAAACAAAATAACAGTTTTATATAGAGCTGCAACTAACGATTATATCGATTAATCTGTCGATTATTTTCTTGATTAATCGTTTGGTCCATAAAATATCAGAAAACCTGAAAAAATGTTGATCTGTGTTCGTCAAACCTGGAAATGATGATTTTCTCAAACGTCTTGTTTTGTCCACAAACCAAAAATGATTCACTTTTAATGATTTCTTTGTTATCCAGAGCAAAGAAAACAATGCATTTCGACACACACGGTTGTGTTTTTCCCCCACGTTTCACTGACTCTATCTGTTTGTGTGTGTGAAGGATTGATCACCAGTGTCCCAGAGGCTGGTGGGGGTCACCGTCCTGTGGACCGTGTCACTGTGACGCCAATAAAGGTTTTGACCCTGACTGTAACAAGACCAGCGGACACTGTCACTGCAAGGTAAACAAAACAAACCAGCACTCGTCCGTGGGTTAGTCAGCGAACACATGCTTTCATCACGTTGAAAAGTGTAAATGACACAGGATGTGAACGGTTTAAGACCATTATTGTTTTTTACTCTCGGACTGGAAGGTTTTCAGTGGTGTAACATCACTGTGGCTTCAGTTTAATCAGATCACACTGTAATCGTCTCAGTGTGATGGTCTGATGGCTAATCCAGACAGACATACTACATTAACCATGACATGATGATCATCCCTTCATATCGACATCGCTAACACACATGCTATAGCCATGTTTAACCCTGTTTTATCCCAGCCTTAATCTGATTTTTTGACCTTAATCTCTAATCTCTAAAACTGACATATACATGACACCAACCCCCCCCTATAGTGTTTTTACATTGTAGCATTAAGAGTTTAGAGGTTATTCACATACCAGAAAAAATGTCATTCTTATTTTACAAACTACAAAACGTACAGAATTATTACTAACTTTTTGATTTTGAAGCAATTACACACTCATACCAACATATTTATGTGTAGTATATTACATTTCTAAAATGTTACACAGTGGAACTTTAATACTTACACAATCATTATGTTTCGATTCAGCCAACACACAGACACTCTCAGCTCTACATCAGTTGTCTTTGTCCACAGTGAAATGGCAGCTATTCCTCGTCTTAACTGATCCGTAGTTCAAACACGTTTTTTCTTTCATTTTCATCATTTTCTATTGCAGCACAGATATTTCTCTTTCGGTCATGAACCATATGTATTCTCATGCAAGTTTGGCAAAGTGAAGAAAATGAAATGCCATCTCTTATCTCTTGCACACTGTTGCTCTGTTAAACCAATGTCTCCTTTATGTCGTTGTATAAATCTTGCCCTAATGCGTATTATGGTGATGTAATCGCTGACTCTGTTCTTGATGCTGTGACACTTAACCTGACTGCTTGTGTTCAGGAGTTTCACTATCACCCACGAGGCTCTGACACGTGCCTGCCGTGTGACTGCTACCCAGTCGGTTCTTTCTCACGGTCATGTGACCCAGAAACCGGCCAGTGTCAGTGCAGGCCCGGCGTCATTGGTCGTCAGTGCAACTCATGTGACAGTCCCTTTGCTGAGGTCACAAATTCAGGCTGTGACGGTGAGAATGACGGTCAACTTTTCTTTAAATTGTGCTCTGTTGTTGAATTTGTGTTTGCTGATATATTTTGACATATTTTTTTCATTTTGATCAGATTTGGGATAATCATTCACCTCAATGAAGGATAAATTGCTGCATAATTTATTCATTTAATTGTCACTCTCAACAACATCTCTTATTTAATCAACATATTTCTTCATGTCTGGGCTAATTACTCATTTGTGGAAAGCTGTTGTTTTTGTCAGTGAAATAATTCACTGACAAAAACAAGCAAATGTATTTCTAAAAATGATCAGGGTTTGAATGATAGATTGTGAAGTCATTTCTTTCCTTCTAGTTTAGTGAAATAATATCTAGATCAAATATAAACTATGGAAATCTTGAAAGTACTTGTTCAACATGAGTAAATTGACACATATAGACACACAAATGAGAATAATGAGAGACTGAGACGCACCATAGGTTTTCAGTCTTAACTTTTAGGCTGTCCTTTTAAATTGCCATATTTATTATGCTTTCACCCAATAAAAAACTGCAATTACAGTATATTCATTTTCTTTTCGGCATCTTCCCATTACGTCTGTCTTGTTGTCTCGCTTTTCTGTGCTGCTTGTCATGCTTTGGTTTTCCTGCTTTAAGTATTTTACTCTCTCACACTCCACAAAAAAACATTTTGTCATTTTTTAATGGAAAGGCTGATCTTATTTATAAGAGATTCTCTCTCTCTGTCTGTCTCTCTGTGCAGTCATTTATGATGGTTGCCCAAAGACCATCACTCAGGGGATCTGGTGGCCTCGGACCAAGTTCAACCTGCCAGCTGCAGTGCCTTGCCCCAAAGGCTCTGTTGGTCCGTACATTGATTAGTGACTGTGTATATATATATATATATATATATATATATATATATAACACACTGATATGAATGTCCTCATATACAACCCAGTGCCACTTTAACATTTGAAAACATCTCCTTGTAACAAGATTTTGTAACATTTTTCTATTGCAGGTGCAGCCATTAGACACTGTGATGCAGAGAGAGGATGGCTGGAGCCCGACCTTTACAACTGCACCTCACCTCCATTTGTGGAGCTCAATGTTGCGGTAAGTAGAGTAGGAATGGGTGTTTCAAATGAAATGGAAATGAAAATACACCAAGGTTCTTGACTTGCCACTGTAGCACTTTTGACCAAGGCAAATTTCCCTGCGTGGACAAATATAATTGATTTGATTTGATAATAATGCAGTCATTGATTTAAAAAAAGAAAATATCCTATGTATCTCACTCACTCACTCACTCACTCATCCATCCATCTTCTACCTGAGTGACCTTTATCCTCCACATAAGGTTCAGGGAGGGACGCTGGTGCCAATCCCAGCTGACATAGGGTGAAAGGCGGCGTACAAACAACCATCTACTCTCACACTCACACCTATGGTCATTTTGGAGTGTCCAATTTGCCTAATCCCCTAATCTGCATCTTTTTAATGTACCAATGAATAGTCACATTCACTGATCGACTAAAGACTAATTAAATATCCATGCTCATCCCTAGAGAACAGTGCCAGGACAGTTGCAATAACATATTTCCCCCACATTTTACCGGCCAACTAACTGTATCTATACCTTCACTCACTTCATACATTCAGCTTGATTCTCTGGAGCGTAATGAGACGGAGCTGAACACCATCATGGAGAAGAAGCTTGCCCACCAGCTCCGCGACGTCACTGAGGCAACCACCCGTCTCTACGGCAATGACTTGCAGATTGCCGAACGACTGCTCTCTCGCCTCCTGACCTTCGAGGGCCAACAAACGGGCTTCGGACTCACGGCGACACAGGACGCGCACTTCAATGAGGTAAAATGAAGAACAGAGTTTGAATATACGTTTCAGTGGAGGGGTTAGAGCTGTGAGGAGTGGGAGTGGACGTACAGTAACTGGAACCAATGGAGAATTTGCTTTAACAACGGCTCTTTATTGGCTGTTATTATTCACCTGGTGATTTTAATCCAAGAAAGCTGACAGAAAATACAACCGCGTTCTCATCATGAATCACAAGGCATTATATTACTGATAGTGTAGGGTTATCCCACGTGTTATTGTATTGACCTTTTAATGGTTAGTGGGAGTAAATTATGCAATCTTCAAAATCCATCAATTGTGCAAATTGTGAAAAGAGAGGCTGCCGGAGAGACAGGGCAGATAATAAAGCGTGAAAATCAATTCTCAGTTTGCGCGGTTGATTCTAATGTGTGAAAGTGTAAACATGTGATGAAGCTCGATCAGCGTGCCAGCTCTGTTTAAATACACTTGATTGACAACATTGTGGAATAGTAGATTAAAGAGAGGCGTCCAACCTCAGACAAGTTTTAGTCCTCGGTGCTGTTAGTAGTAGCATCCACAAATCTACACAGAATGTGCCAGGAAACAACACAGCTGGTGCTATTTAGAACAGCAGAGGTGATGTAGAGTAGTCTGTTGTTATAATATACAGACCCATTGACTTGCCAGTATAAGAAGATGTCTCTTTACTGAAATGGGAGGTAATGTTGCTATGGCAATTTAGGGACAGGAGCTCATGAAATATTGCAACATGTCATATTTACGCATTCAATTGACATTTCTCATTTCACCTGATTCAGCTGAAAGACACAGGAGCTGACATTGGATGGTTTTTATTAACATGTTGGTGTTTTGACAAAGGCTTTAACAGACATCTCTGTGTCACGTTATATAAATAATCGTCTGGCAGACAGGAAATGAGCTGTCCACAAATCAGGAAGAAGTGACAGAAACTTAAAATGAGATTGAGATTGATACATGCGCTACATTTTCAGTTAAAGAGAATTTTAATATTAAATCTTGGTGAAATTGAATGAGCCGTACTGCTGTTATTGTTATTATAGATCTGTCAGTGTCTTTGTTTCAGCTTGTTTAATGCATTCTTGGAGCTGATTTAGTGTTCTGTAATATGTTGCAATGTAACAAGGTAACAAGGTTTGTCTTCATTTGACACAGGGAGGCTTTTAGTCATGTATGCCAACGGGGAGGATTTTAACCACCTGATGATATGTGTAGCAGTAGTAGCCACACCCTGCAGTGCTGAGCCAGATTCAGTCATTGTTAATGTCATTAAACAGCTTATTATACAGAAGGATGAGTTGCCATGGAAACTGAGTGGCTGTGGTAGCAACCTCTGATAGTTTAAGCAAAAACATTTGTCGTCTTTCGTCTTTTTATACCCATTAAAATGTCTTGGAAGTTAAAGGTGACGTTTGACTGAAAGTGAGTTTTAGATATTTAATTCATTTATACCATACACGCATTTTATTTCATGTGCTTTAAATTGAGGGGATAAAGGGAAAAAAGATGGCACTTGTTGCTGCTCTGAAGGGGAACAATGAGGTGCGCTCTTTTCTCTGATTTAATACACACAGGGCTCACAATGCAAATACAGATGTACACAAAGGCAGCAGTGTACGTGCAGTGAAGCTACTTTAATGAAAACAAATGGCCGGTTGCAAGCAGATGGTTGGATTACAGACCAGTGACTAGATAAGCAGATTGGAAAAAAATATGGAAAAAAAGCACCTTTAGCAGGAAAACACTCAGAATCTAACACATGATAAAATCCAGGAGCTAGAATCACAAAAGGACCTCTTACTGGAAATGACTGGCTCAGTAAACAGTGAGTATAATCAGTCTTCAGTCAATATGGTTGCTTCTTTCTCTCGGCTTCACCGTTGGAGCCTAAGTAGCCAAGTAGAGTGCATTGCTACATTTCATCAATACTGTAATCTTTGGCTAACAAGCGCAGTTTCTATAGCAACACAGAAGTAGCATTAACGACATCTTATAATGAGTGAAATTGACCGTTTCCTTTTTGACATTTCATTGAGTTACTTAATCTGACAGTAAATCAGACATGGCAGGATTTAACCTCTTCTAATCTGCTTTACAGCAGCAAACGGTCTACTACAGGTTACTATATGTTGTATATACTGTATATATGATGCAGCAGTGATGTTTATTGCCTTTTAGCCTCAACTTGTCTGACTTGTAACATCAAATCCAGGCTCTAAATCAGCCTCTTTACCCAGAGTTTATATCACCGGCTCTTAATCTGGCTTTTTCAACAATAAAACATACACCATTATCTGAAAAAGAATTTGACACCTCATTTTAAACAGCAGCTATTAGTACAGACAAACAGGTATGGAAGCACACAGTTGCTATAGTAACCGAGTGGAGATAACAGCCCTGTGGCTACAGAACACTGAAAGATGACAGGAAGGAAAGTGGAGTTTTCATAAATAAAAATAAATGGAGAACCTGAAAACCTTTCTTGTTCAAGCTGTGATCTGATCGACCTGGATACGATTGTGCATCAATGCAGACGCACGTCTAACCCTTATACACATATATATAATATCACTATAATCGTCTACAAACATTAGACACATCGTTATGACACAAATCACAGCAGAGTGATGCTTTGTAGTACAGTAAATGTTTCTCACAGTGGGATCTCAACGTCAAAAAGAAAGAAAGAAAGAAGGAAAGTGACTTAACAGGTTACTGTTTGAGTGACAGACGTTTGTTTCACTGATCAAAAGTGATACTCCAACCTATCATTCATGCTGCCTCTCTTTCAGTCTTGGTGTGTTCCGTGTCTGCCTCCTTCCTGTGATCTTGTCATCTGCTTCTACTTCAAATCTCTCATCCTTTTTTTTTTTATTTCTTTTCCATAGACAAACACAACACAACACATCACCCGCAGTAAAATAAAACACAATAAGTCATCCTTTTAATATGAGTGTAGACGGAATAAAACTCATATATAATATGCAATATTTCTGCTTTTATAGCTGAAAACAATAACGTTACTTTTGTTGAGTAGTTAGTAACTGACATTAGTCAATGTAAGAAATGTGATGCCGTGCTTTTAAATTGATGAAAATTACATTTATATGTAATGTTGTCGTTGTGTTTTTTTTTTTTAAAAAAACCCTCTGCATGATTGTATTGTACATTCTAAACATACAGGCAGTGCAAGTGCATGTTTATGCAGAACATCATTTATTCATATCAGTCATCAGCCTTTCTTATATAAACCCAACATCTGCCACAGTGTCTCCTAATGAGGACTCAACAGATGAGACATTCTTATTGTTCATATTACATCACCACAGAGATCATCTTGTATAAAGAGCAAAGACATACATTATTTAACATGACCCAACAACCTTATATTGTATTTTTAATGTCCATGTAAATAGTGGATAAATAATATAAAGTCATGTGAAGCTGAAATTGGTGATTTGTAATACTGACTGTGTTGCAGTTGTCATGAGATTTTCCACCTCATTACAACTTCCCACCTCCCTTTTTGCGTCTTGAATATTTAAGCTCAACATGAACGCTTGTCTCGCTATCATCCCCTATTGTCTCTTCTCATCCCCTAATTATCAGCTCTGTTCCTCAATCTCTCTTCCTCTCCCTCTACAACTTACTTCTTTCTTTCCTATGAGGTGTTGTGTGGTGTTTTCCTTGTTTGTCTGAAGGTTTTCTTGTGGATTTTCCTGTGCTCCCCAGAGCATAATGTGAGACAGCAGTGCTTTATTGGGTCTGGTGCAGCCTCACTGCAAGGAATTATATTGAACACTTTGTCTCTCCTTCCTCCAGAATATTTTGCTGCACCATGCAGTCTTCTTTATCTTTAACAGGCTGTCATATAATTACAAATAATCCAAGTATGGAAATGGAAGCACTATGCATGAATGACAACATAAATGTAATGTAAACATCAACATACATTTTCATGCGGTCTTGATCAGAGCAACAGTGAGGACCAGTCCTTTTTGTTTTAGCGACTTTCTCCACAGATGCACACCATGACGGTGTTGCTTTTGGTTGTCTCTATTGAATATAATGGATTTCTGCACAGAAACGAGGTCTGAAGAGCCCTGTAGGTCTGCACTACAGCAAGCCTTATGCACAGGCTCTGGATCAGGTTTCTTCTTTCCTTTCTTGATTTATTCTGAAAAAAAAGGCAGAGTCTTTCTTTATATTGTGAGCTAAGAACGGCAGATTTTTTTTCCTCCCAATCTTTGTCTTTCCTTCTTTTAAAGTCTGACTTTCCTTTTGACTCAATGCTTTTTTTCTGCCTCTTTCCTGTCTCCTGTGAATTGTTGAATTGTGCTGAACTGTGTGCACCTGCATCTATACCTGACAAACCTGTGTCATTATCGCGGGGCTTAAAGCAAGAAAGTGAGCCAATTCAAGCAAGACATCCTCATAGAATGTTAGAGATTTGGTTGCAATCCAAACCGTCCTGTTAAACTGCTGCATTGAGCCAAATACATTTGGTTTTTCAAAAGACAAATCAGTAATTAGCTGAAGGTGATATTTGATTTGTGCTAGTTTAAAGGTATCAAGGCTGTAGTTTTTCTCCTTTGTTTTCTCCTTTGGCTCAAATACACAATCACATGTGTTCACTGACTCTTCACCAGCTCCTGTAAAAGTGCCAGTACCTCCTTGTGGACTTTTTATTCCCTCCTTCTGTCTTTTAACAATGCTTCCTCTTTTAACTCTTCCCAGAACATTCTGCGAGGCTGCAGCGTGCTGTTGGGACCCGCCACCTCTGGCCTCTGGCGGGCTCTTGCTCAGAGTCAGAACCACATCCCAGGTGGAGGTCCAGCTGAGCTAACAGAGCTGCTGGAACAATACACCCAGACTCTGGCTCAGAACATGAAGCTCACATATCTCAACCCTGTGGCTCTGGTTGCTCCAAACATAGGTGTGTTGTGCAGAAACAGTGCAGAAACAATAAGACCTGATACAATAATTAGTCCTTAATAGAAGCAATTAAATAAGGCCCGAATAAAATCAAAATCTTTAGAGATAATTTGCAGCGATTTTCTCATAATGCTATAAATCTCTGCTGTGAAATCAGCTAGAATGACTAAGTGTAAGGCGGGAGATGAGCGGTGCTAATGCAAATGAAGACGCGGCTAAGCCTGAAAACTGGCAGCAGCAGCGCAGACAAATGAATTTCACACTCCCACATACTCATGCAGCAGCTGATGCTGCCAGCACATGCACACAAACACACACACACACACACACACTCACACACACAGTTGTAGCAGTGTAGTTGTGGCCAGCATGCATATATCATTTGAATATGCAGGTGCCAAACATGCAAACAATTAGATATTTACAGCAAAATGAAATATTGAGTGACAAGTCTCTTGCTCTCCATGTCTGTCTGTCTCTCTATCTGTCTCTGTCTCTGTCTCTTCTCTCACTCATACATACACAAATACACACACACACACACACACACACACACACACACACACACACACGCAGGCTTCCACAGGTTTCATTATATGTATTGAATTCCATTGAACGGCCTGAACTAAAGTGTCATCCATAACCAGTTAATGCCTGACCCTAACCTTACTCTAGCACCTAAGCACTATTCAAATCTTAGTCCTTTAAAAGAAGTGTTGTGACCGTTCTGGCAACCAGCCTAACGTCACACACAGAAATCTATCTCAAAGTCTTGAATTTGTGATCATCCATAGCACATGAGGTGTTGAAATAGCAACAGCAGCAGCTCTGGCAGGGATGAAACCACACAATGAATTTCACACTGAGTTAATGCTGAGTGACACACACAGATTAAAGTTCTGTAAAATACCAAAACTCATCAAAGTTACCAGCTGCTGTGCTGCTGTGTTGCCTCATCAGTCTCTTCAGCTGCTGTTTGTTAACACTCAGACCCAAAGCAAAAATAAAATAGCTTTGTCTGTCTTGGCCAGCATCCATCCCTTAAATCGTTCTATTTGTATCTTGTTTGAAATTGATGCAACTGATGGAGCTCTCATGTTTTCCGGCAGATTAACGCGTGTGTTTCTCTCTTTGTGTTATTCAGTCATGAACCTGGACCGCGTTGACAACCACACCCATGTGCGGCGGCGTTTCCCACGTTACCACACCACCCTGTTTCGCGGGCAGACCGTGTGGGATCCGAACACTCATGTAATACTGCCCCCTGCTGCCCTGGTGCCACAACGACAGCAACAGCACAACTGGAAGGAGAAGGAGCGGACGGATAAAGAACGTAAGAGAGTCACAAGTTGAAAGACATGAGAGCATATGTGGAGGATTCTAGGAGAATAAATTAACACTGACTCCTCTGTTTCAGCCCCAGCTTCTCAGAACGCTGCTCCAGTGCCTGTTAGCACAGCAGCCAATCAGACAGGAGAATACACTGCAGCCAGGCGCACTGTCTCACTGCCAGAGCCACCTCTCACCATCATCATCTTGTTGATCTATCGCAGTCTGGGTGCGGCTCTTCCTCCCAAGTATCACACAGACCGACGAGGAGTGAGGTGGGAATAGTTCACACTCAGAACAATAAAGATGTAATTACAGCAGAACTCTCAGTGGTAAGCTGGATATATATATATATATATATATATATATATATGTTGTGATACAGATGTCAATATCCCAGCCTATATATATATAAATATACAGTTTATGACTTTGAAGTAAAACAAAATAATCGGTGTGACATTTGTGCCGATGCATTTCCCACGACATACATGAGCAACCCTTTCTCACATTGTGGTCACATGACAGCAGTGGTGCACATCATCCTTTACAGTCTTTGTGCTCAGTGAAGCATTTACGGGATATTTCAGGTTAACAGATCATATCTTATTTCTACGGAATCGTTTTTCCACTATCTGATGATCAGATCAGCTGGTTCCTCATTTAGTTTTTCAGATGTGAAAAATGCCCATCACACTCTCCTGAAGCACAAGATAACATCTTCAGACGTGCACTGATTATAAATCAGGGACATGCACAGCAGATTAAAGACGCTTGAACTGGAGCATGTTTGTCATTGTTCCTTAATAAGCGACTGAAGTGATCAATTGATGATCAAAACTTCAGTTAATTAACTCTGGCAACTG
Source organism: Solea senegalensis (assembly GCF_019176455.1). NCBI lineage: Eukaryota > Metazoa > Chordata > Actinopteri > Pleuronectiformes > Soleidae > Solea > Solea senegalensis. The sequence continues at coordinate 17,554,095 of NC_058031.1, forward strand.
GACTAATACATTAACGGATTAATGACTTAAACACCAAGTCCAATATGACCTTGCTTGACATCAGTTTCTTTTTCTCCCTCTTCCTCTTACACAATCCATCACCCCTCTTGATCTTCGTCACTTCACCTCTGGGCAGAATTAGCAAGGAACACAGTGGCTTGCATTGGTGCTCAGCAGACAGTCATTTGTGTCTTGTCTCGTATACTAATCTTGTTCCAGTCTGCTCACAGTGTCTTGCCTTTATTTACCACCATAACCAGGATTTCAGAGTCTACTTTCTTTCTGATCTACTGCATGTACGTTACCTCTGCCCCCTCTCTCTCTCTCTCTCTCTCCCCCTCAGGCTTCCCAGACACCCAGTAATGAACTCCCCAGTGGTCACTGTTTCTGTCTACAATAACCAGACGTTTGTGGGTGGACACTTGGACCAGCCCATTCTGCTTGAGTTCAAGCTGCTGGAGACGACGAATCGCAGTAAGCCACTGTGTGTGCAGTGGAACTACAGCAACCAGTGAGTACAGATGAACTCATCCTCAATACATGTTCATTTAACCTGTTTATTCCTAGTTATAATATATAATACTTCACATTCAATTACATATATGTGATTAATCATTTGGAGATGCTATGGACCAATCCAACTTTATTTATAAAGCGCTGCAAAAACAACAATAAATGAAACTATTAAAATATAAAAACACAAGACCTAAGAACAAACAATAAAATATACAATAAAACAATAAAATACTGTAGAGAGCCAAAGAGTAAAAATGGGTTTTAAGATTATACAATACAATAAATCTATGCAACAAATTGAATATTATACTACCTTATACTGTACCTATGGCTGAAGGCTGAACTATTCAAATCTGTGCTTTTGGGAATGGTCTAAATATTTAATCATTTACATGACGTGTTTATCAAAGTATCATATTAATTTTTATGAGTTTGGATTTATTGGACTTAGAATTAGTGACGAAGTAAGCCATTACTGTTAGCCAGCAAAAACGACATTTTGCACATAAGATAGTTCATGTTTTTGATTTATCTTTGACTGGTCTCGTGCTTTCAGATTTCATTTTTAACCAAACAATTTGTCTGGCTTCAGTTATGAGATAGGAGGATGTTGGACGGTGAGGGATTGTACGGTGGTGTACAGGAACACGTCTCACGTCCGCTGTCAGTGCCAGAGACTCGGCACCTTCGGTGTGCTGATGGACAGCTCACAGAGAGAGGTTAGTCATTTTATCAGTCATGGAAGACTTATGACAATTGTCTTTTGTATCATCTTTATCGTAATTAAAAAATAAGTGCATTTACTATCAGTGATTCCACAGATTATGGCAGTGTGACTGTTTTGTTTGTTTGTTTTTTGTTCAGTATTTTTAACCTGTAATTAGCAGATTTGATCTGGACTCAAACCCAGACACTGTATCTGTATAAAGGAGCCTCGTTACATCAGAGTTATCACACCCCAGCATACAAAGCAAAGTTATATATCAGATGTTGATGCAAGAAAACTTGTGGATTCGTAATGGAACTATTTAGAAACCAAGTAATATGAGATGAATTTAAAGTTTACATTTATTGTAATGTACACAGTTAACACTGAACTGATTTACCATCAATAGCTCAGCACAATGAGAAGATAAATGTAGAGATGCTGTCCATGTGTCCACGTTTACTGAAATAAAATAAAATAGTGACGTCTACTATGTTTAAAATGCTACATACACAGGCAGTAATGACTTGATTCACACTTTAATACTAAATAATAAAAAAACTTTAATAATAAAATCAGACTTAGCTCTAGATGCTCTGTTTCGTATTGCAGTTTGTCCCTTTTATTTTATAAATTGTGCAAATTTAGCAGTGGACAGAATAAGGCTGGAGTAGCAGAATAATGGCAATGAAAAGGCTAGGTTTTCACCTCTTTGCCTTTTTTCACCTTGTGAGTTGTCATTTTTGCACAGTCTCCCTTCTTCATTACCTCTCTGCCTTACCTTGTCTTCTCATGTTCATTTTTCTTATATTTTATCTGCTACTTTTCCCATCTGTGATGGTATGAATCCACTAATAACCTCTCGCTGACATGTTTCTATGCTTTACCCTTCTTGCATCTCCCGGTGAGCAGCAGTTGGAGGGGGATTTGGAGATGCTGGCGCTGGTCACGTACTCTTCTCTGTGTGTCTCAATGTTGGCCCTCCTCCTCACTGTGCTGGTGCTCTCCTGCCTCCACGGCCTCAAGTCCAATACCAGGAGCATCCATTCAAACACAGCAGCAGCCATGTTTTTATCTGAGCTGGTTTTCCTGGCTGGGGTCAATCAGACTGAACAGCAGGTAAATAATGCGTTTATGTTTCTGTGGAATGTAATGCCTTTAGTTTTTGTGCCATCTCTTCCATATCACTGTCTCTCCAGATCCTAACTTATAGCGTTGCAAATGAGCAAAATACCAAGATATGCCCGCCTCCAAATTGTGAGCCTTTCCTTCTACTGTAGAACATAATCCATTCATCTTTTCTGGTGTAGCTTTAAAACATATACAGTATCAAGTTCCCAACGCAGTATCATAAAATGACTGTTCCGTTACAGTCAGGATTAGAGTCTCTTCTAACTTCCTATCTTTGCTACTAATTTGTGCCTCACTCCGTCAGGTTTAATCAATCTCAAACCTTCCGACATTTCTCTTCCTCCTCTGCTTTTTCTCATTTCCTCTTTTCCTTTCCTGTCATGACCACTTTCTCTCCGTGGAGTTACAACATGTGTGTCTGTGTATAAAGAGCACCAAGTCTTGTAAAGAGGCATATGCAAATATGTGCTCACTCAGCTTGAAGTCTAATTAATGAAGCCCCCCCACACACACACACACACACACACACACACACACGCACACACAACTCTGCGAGTATAACTGTTTCCTTCGCTCAGAACAATATGTTCTTCATGCTTGGGAGAACATGTTAATACGCTCAGTGGTCACGTGTGCTTTTATGTTTTCAGGTTATTTTAGTCTTTCTGTCTTTATGTGTGTATCTTGTAGAATATGTAGTGTGTGTGCATCGATGAATGTGTTTGTATGAGTGTGGAATTCATTGTCTGGCTCTGCAGCTATTTCTGTGTCCTCGGGCTGTGCTGTTAGGAATTTCGTCTGAGCCTCTTCAGCCTTCAAATCTGGCACTTTCAAGCCTTTTGTCCTTGACTCAACGATGTAGAACACTCAGCTGTTTGTTGACTGAAGCATAGTTTCCCTCCCTTCTAATAGTCACAGTTCATAAAAGCTGAGAGGCGGCTATTTAACATTTGAGTTGTTCACATTACGCTCATTTGGAGTCAACGACTTTGTGATGGTGCAGTCGTTTAGTGTCTTTTCCTTGGTACAACTGGATGAATTGGTGCATTTCTATATTTATTACTTTATTCCTCATAATCACCAGCCTGCATGCCAGCATAGCCATGAGCACACAGTATGCTCTCACCAGGAGCCAGTGCACAGAGCGGGGCTGATGGTAACCGAGGTCGGTCTGTCTGTCTGTCTGTCTGTCTGTCTGTCTGCTGAGATCTATGTGCTTGTCACATGGAATGATATCTACTGAATGATATCTGCTGAATCCTGCTAGCTCTCCAAGGACACAGGCCAACAACATGGCAGGATATTACCCAGAGTAGAAAAGGGTTTCCCTCTGTGTGAGTGTGTGTGTCTGTGTCTGTCCATAATAGGCTAAACATTTTGACTAATCCTTTTGAGGATCATTTGTCCTACGAGGACATTTTGACTGGTCTGCAAAATTTTTTGAAAGACATGGTTAGAATTTAAGGCTTCACTAACAATGCTGTACAATTGTGTGTGTACCTGGTATTCCTTATGTTGTGGGGAAATACATCTGTTTACATGGTCACAAAATCAAGTCGTCTTAACATAAATGACTACATTTTAAGGTGAAAACATACTTTAGGGGTAGGGTAAGGGTAAGGTTAAGGTTAGGGTTAGGCCAGTAGTAATTATGGTGTTTCCTGTCTCCAGGAAATGTAATGTAAGTCAATGTAATGTCCTCTGAGGTCATTGAAACAACTGTTTGTGAAAATGGACAACATTGTTAAAATGATAGTGTTGTCCGTCCTATGGTAAGACTGTATATGACTTCCAGTTTATACGTACAGTAGATAATAATAATTTTTTTATCAAAAGGTATAAATTAGATCAGGATGACATCCTCGTGTTCTGCCACAAGAAAAGCCAACCTGTGACATGAGATGTGGTGCAGTTACATTTAAGGCAATCAAGCAGCTTATAAAAACCCAAATGGATTCACAGACAGAAGTTTAGTTTATGGATTATTATGAAGCTTCTTTTAATAAACGAATTTGAATCTGAAAGTCTTAGAACAGCATAATAGTGGGTTGTCTTAATCTATACGTGTATATACATGTGCTACAATGAAATCACCCCAGACAACTGTGTTCTCACTTTCTTTGGTTGCACTTGGTATTCTGGATGGTAACTGGCTGTTGCCAACAACCCACAAATGTGTGTTTTCCAGTTGCTTCAAATGTTTACATATACATTGTCTTACTTCTGAACAAGCACCCCAGATTAAACAGAAAGCAGTTCATTTATAATGAGCTCAATTGTGAAGCCAACACATAGCACCAGGACAACAGTAACTCCTGATACTCTGAGATGAGAATGTGTTGTAATTTTAGCGACTCGAGTTGAATGACATTGTCTCATCAGGACAAACAAACAAACAAACAAACCAGACCCAACACTCAAAGTCAAAATAAAACACTCCAAACATGCTTCAGTGCAGCCTGGGGGAATTTTTGCAGGAAGCCTGAACACTACTCTGCATTATTCATGGAGGATTGCTGCCTAACCAAACAGCCGCATTTAACTGAGAAAAGCAATCTGGGAGTTTCCATTGCTCCGACAAAGAGTACTGGGATTCATTCCTGATGATGAGCATGCAGTCAAACCATATAGCATTAGACTGACCTCAGAAATCCTAGTGACAGATATCTTCACCATCACTGAGATGTGATCTGAATTCAGCGTCACAATTATGGAAATAAAGACAAAGCCCTGCTCGGTTTCCCTGATATTTCAAACAATATAGAAGAAATCACACATGCATGTGATCTAAGGGTTACCTTGAGAGTTTTGAAAGGTGCTTATAAATAAAAAATATTATTAGTATTATATTATTAAAGTGCCATTTTATACATTTATATAATATATATAGTATAGGAAAGATTCTTTTTTTATTTTGGTAAGGGGAAAAAATGATTACACACATACAGTAACTGCTGTGAAATCCACTTTACGTTGAGTACTCATTTCCTCCAGTGGTGCTTAATTTTTTTACACAGTTAGGAATTCCCTCTTGGGTGTTGTTCCTTTAACGCAGCACATTAACACCAGCCATTTAAATTCTTCTCAGTTATCATGAGCATGTCCTGGAGATATACTGTAGCACGCTGACATAAATTCTGCTCATTAGTCTTGTTGGTAATCACATCATACAGTTCATGCTTGTTACATCACTGATGAGCGCTCTGTGCTCTAATGAATACTTGTTGGCCACATCCCAGTATATCTGCTCTTCAAGTGTCACAAAGTAAATGTTTACACTGCGTATGTACAGTATGTAGACAGATTGTATATGAAAATGATCCTAATCTTATTGTGAAGCCTTGAGATTTGCATTTTGACTGGGGACATGGCTCCTATTGGACAATACCAGCTGACAGCCACACTGGTGGCCTCTCATGTGTCATGTTTTATTGTGTAGTTTTCCTCTAAATTGCATTTTTTAAACAAGAAACCTTTGACCATGTTAATATTAAGTCTCATGTATTTGTTTCACCATCATTTCTTCTCATTTTTCTTGCCTTTTGCTTGACACTGACCTGTTGCCTCACTCGTCCTGTCCTTTTCCTTCACCTTCCTTCTTTCCAAGGTTTTATAGTTCACTAAAACTAATGAAATAACAAAAACTAGAGTTAAAAACAACAACTACCAACAACTGAATTGTGTGTTTACAAAATGAACTAAAACAAACTAAAATTGTATTGAAAATGTGTTTAGTTTTGGTCTTTGTGAATGTATTTCATACATAATCCTCTTAGGTTCATATGAAGTGTATTTATTTTTCTTTGCCGGCAGTTTTGAAAGGTTGTATTTGAGACAGCATTTTCATTAATTCATAAGAAAATGTTTTCAAGTTGTTGAAAACTCAGCACATAACATTCATTATGTAGTTAAATAGGTTGAATTGGTTCATCTCGGTGAATCAAACCTCTCGTCTAGGGGTTTAATCGTTTTTTTAATTTTGCTCGTGTTTTTCCTCAGATTGAGAGATTGAGAATCTTGGCTCACAAACAATGTGATGTGTCTCATGAGGATTATTTATTATTATTTCTGTTGTTGTGTGTCACACTAACTGCATCCAACCTCAGCTGTAATTATGCACATTTTGCACTTCAGGCTACTTTCTTGACTGTTTTATTTGATTCAGGGATGATTGTTCATCTCCATACTACTAAAACGAAGCATTCACAAAAAAATGATAAAATTAAAACTAGCAAACTCATTTTAAAAACAAAAGCTAATGAAAAATCCCAAACTATTATAACTTTGCTTCTTTCCCCTTAGGCTTTTTATACTTTTTTTTTTTCTTAAATCAATCTGCCTCTCTTCCACACAGCTATCTCAATTTCTCCACTCCATCCCTTACTTTATTCTCATTCCATCCTCTAAAATTCTCGCTCTCTCTCTCACGCTCTCTTCCTCCAGTTTCTGTGCACAGTCGTCGCCATCCTGCTGCATTACTTTTTCATGTCCACGTTTGCTTGGATGTTCGTGGAGGGCCTTCATATCTACCGAATGCAGACTGAGCAGCGCAACATCAACTACGGAGCCATGAGATTCTACTATGCCATTGGCTGGGGTGTGCCCGCCATTATCACAGGTAACTCAGACACATACATATATGTATATATATATGTACATATATATATATATATATATATATATGCATATATATACCTACACACCAGTCTAAAATATCACCACATTTACTTACTATATGACAACATGTTCATATAGTGTATATGCACTAAAGCGCACGTTCACTGTGCATCTGGCTGTGTAGATAAGGTGTCATATTGACACTTGTATTAAACAGGTTTCTGTGACATTTTAATATGGCGATCGTAACCACACACACACACACACACACACACACACACACACACACACAATTTCTTCCTTGCCACACACTTCAAGCAAGTAATAAATGTCTGCTTTCTTCCGCTCTCCTCACACACACACACACACACACACACACACACACGTACACACACTGGCAATATATTTCCATCTTCTGGCTCAGAGTCTTATTTTTCAGTTTGGACTTTTCCCATCTCTCTCACTTTTACAATTTGGTATGAAAAACAATCTTCTTGTCAATTACTGTTACAACCTTCTTGACTGTGTTGTCTAGACAAGGGTAAGAGCCAACTGTGCACCATTCAAAATGCTTCTAAAAGTTCTAAAAAATCCACACTGCTCCTTTTTTTTTACCTAAAATGATAATTGTAATAATGACTATTGATTTCAAGATGATTACATTTTTGGGGATCTGTCATGTCTTTGATCTTCTCAAAATGGCATGTTGTCACCTCTCTGTGCTTTTCTGACTGTAGATCTTGAGTATTAGATCTGTAGCCTCATCAGGCTCTGTTTCTCTTGGCTGCAGGTCTGGCAGTGGGATTAGACCCAGAGGGTTATGGGAACCCAGACTTTTGTTGGATTTCTATCTACGACAAACTCATCTGGAGCTTCGCTGGTCCTGTTGCCATTGTCATACTGGTAAATGTCTGATATGTGACACTATCATCATTAGAACTAGCACAGTCACACTTAACTCTACTTATTAGTCTTGTTATCAACCCAAGGGAAACCCTGCTTCTTGTGTTCCTTCTTCACTTCCTTTGAATGAGGCTCTTTAGTAAATGAACCTTGTTCATTTGTATAGGACTATTTTATCCACATTGATTTTGCTGCCTCTATTTATCTTGATCCCCAATGTTGCTAACAGGAATATTGGATTCGCTGGAAGACTTTTAAAATGTTGCCTTACCATTTGTATTGATCTCTCTTTCAAGCTGAATGGAGGGATTTTCATGATTGTGGCCAAGATGTCCTGCAACCCGTCACAGAAGGAGACTAAGAAGCTCCCGGTCATGTGAGTACTTACCCACACGACACCAGAAGTCTGAGTCTGACTTGATTCCGTTATTATTAATTCTCTAGCATTGTTGTGAGCCTCCAGGTGAATCCAAATTCATTCTTTTCCTCCCCCACTGTCTCTGTTTTCTCTGGCTGTCTATCTCTCTATCCAGTGCAACTATCCGCAACGCCTTTCTGCTGTTGCTGGTCGCGACCTCCACTTGGCTGTGTGGCCTCATGGCTGTGAACAACAGCATCCTTGCATTCTACTACATATTTAATGTCCTTTGCCTCGTGCAGGTATGACTGAGTTTATATTTGTTGTATACATTCAGTTATTCTCTTCTTGGTGTACTAATTATATATAAAACATGTAGTGTATTCCAGCTCTAATCCTTACAATATCCACTTAATATATGCTTTTGCCCATTATTGGATGTCCTCATCTGTGGCTCTAGCTAAGGTTTCTTCCCTTTTTTTCCTTGTTAAAAGGTTTTTTTTTGCAGAGCTGTCCTTTACCCATGCCATGTCCTTTACATGTACAGATTATAAAGCCCACTGAGGCGACCTGTGTTGTGAATAAACGTCATGTGATTTGTTAGTGCTGCTTACTGTGTACCTATAACGCTATGGTGTTTGGAAAGTACAGTGAATCGGCAGTGTAAAGATCTTGTAAAATTAAAACGTCATCTCTGTGTCCTACCTCTCTCTACCACCCTCTCACAGGGTCTGTCGGTGATGCTGGTGTTCACCGTGTTCAACCCAGAGTTTCAGGAAGCCTGGAGAGTCGCATGTCTGGGTAAGAAGGGCCCTGTAGAAGACCCACCAAGACCAGCACAGAGCACAGTGAGTCCTGTTGCATATTCTCTGCGCTAAAGCCAAAAATGTGTCAACTGCTTTTGTGTCTTGATCTAAACTTTATTATTTATTTATTTATTTATTCATTTATTTACTCCCCCATTTTCTCCTTTCACACTGACCAGTTGAAGCAGATGGCTGCACATCTTTGAGTCTGGCTCTGCCAGAGATTTCTTCCAAAATGCTTGCTCATTTTTGTGAAGTCTCAGCCTTGCGATGGAAAGTGCCTTGAGATATTGTGTGTTGTGATTTGGCGCTATATAAATAAAATAGATTAGATTCGATTTTTACACAGCACATGATCGAGTGGCATGTAAAAATACAACATAAATGAATAAAGACTGAAAGTGTTTTTTTATACAACACTTGAGCTTCAAACTGTAATTATTACTCAGCCAGGTGTTGAAGGGTAAATCTAACACCCTGATGTGGTTCATGCTCAATCAACTTACTTCCTGTTCCTATAGTCATTTTCTGATTGGGCCGTTTTCTGTTCCTCAGAACACTTTCTTCTGGACACACATTTGCACTGTTCATTGCTAGACAGCTCAAATGCCCTCCTGACCGCCCTTCCTCTTTCCCTCTATCCATCTTCTCTGTCCTCCATCTCTCCTCTCCTTCTACCTTCAGGCTTTGTTGCTGACCCAATTAAAACAATTTAGTAACCAGTGGAGTCCTGCCTGCTCCTTAGTCATTTTTCCACCAAAGCAAAATGCAGTGCATCTGCTATCATGTCTTCCTTTACTCTCTCTTCATTTGTACAGTGTGTTCATTTATTTGTGTTTTCATTTTCTTTCCTATGTTAGTGCCACTGTCTGTAAAGATGTATATTCCCATGGTAACAACCTTGATATGTAGCCTGTGTGTGTGTGTGTGTGTGTGTGTGTGTAAGAATTATTCTTTTGACACATCCACACCAAAACGTATGATTAGACACAAACACACAATGCTATGTTTATCACTGTGTGTATAAATGACCAGCTCTCAGCATATCAGCATCGATGTGCTACAAGATACAAGATAGAACACTGAAGACGCGTCCCACTTCCAGTTTAGCTTGTGCTACACTAGTCAAACCCACTAATCTGCATTCAATGTATACAATATTTAACAGCACCCCAGTGTCATAGAGACATCCTTTATGCAAAAGGTATTATGCAACTGTCAGCTCATAATGACTGAATGATTTTGATTTCTTAGTACAATACAATTTGCAATGTGAGTTTAAGAAGTATTGTGTAATGTTGTATGTGGAATTGGGAAAAAAGACCCTTGAAATGTTTATACCTTAATAATCAGTGTGTACTTGTTTGTTGAGGCTCAGAATCCATATCACAATGCATCTCTGTTGGAGCAGAGTGGGCTGCACCGCATCACCCTGGGAACATCCACCGTCTCGTCTGTCAGCTCTGCCAGGTAAATAAACACACAAGAACACACCAGTGTCCATGCAGACACAAGAACCCACCAGTGTTCATGCAGACACAAGAACACACCAGTGTTCATGGAGACACAAGAACACACCAGGGTTCATGCAGACACAAGAACACACCACTGACTACAAATCAACATGTTGAGAAAACCTATTCTGTTGTTGCCAGAAGAGATGTTTGAGAATACACTTGTTTCTCTTAATACTTCAAGAGTGAATGGTTTCATATCAACAATATAATATTGGAACTGAATGACTCAAAATTCAAATGGAAACATGTCAGGCTTGATTGATTTGCTTTTTGGCTGATTTAAGATGAATGGCTCCAGGGAAGAAATTCTTCTGCAAATAAAAGCCACAATGTGTATTTTGTGGGTCAGTGGGATAAATATGAGGAAGATTGGATGGAACAGCGTGGTGTGCTGTATGTAGAGCAACACTAATGTGCTGTAAGAATAGTTGCTGTTAGTGTATTTATGGCTCAGTGACTTTGTGTGTGTGTGTGTGTGTGTGGTGGTAGTGCAGTAGATACTGTGTCTGTGAGTAGATGCTCTTTATCTTTAAATTGTATTGACCTGCATAAGTGCACGTAGAGGACACTGTATGCATATTTGTATGTCTGTTTGTACATGTTTGTCTTCATTCACTGCTCTTCTTTTGCCCTGGTAGAGAAAATCTTTTGGCTCGTCAAACTCTGGAGCAAAATATCGTCCACACTGGTGCGACAGACCTGGACGTAGCCATGTTCCATAGAGACGGAGGTAAACACACTTACACAGAGGAATGAGTAGAGTGGACACAGACAAACACACACCTTTTATGAGCAGTGGTAGCACATTATTTATTGTTTATTATTTATTGCCCTTGGATGCCCTTGGATGGTAATTTGTGAATATCATTCATTTTCCTCTCTCTTTATTCTTCCCCCTCTCTCATTTCAGGTGAGGACTCAGACTCGGATTCAGACCTTTCCATGGAAGAGGAGCGCAGTCTCTCCATCCCTTCCTCGGAGAGTGAGGATAACGTCCGACTCCGTGGGCGCATCCAGCGGAGATTCAAACGCTCCAATCACAGTGAGCGCCTGCTCACTGAGCCCGCCCACAATGGCACCAAAGGTATACAATAACTTTTTCAGATTGAACCTGTCATGAAGGTATGAGTTACAGGCGGGGTTCTGTCAAAATGTAAGTCTGAGGACACGTGCAGAAGTGGGCTTAAAATATTTTAATTTATTAATTTATTTAATTTATTTAATTTATATTTAAAGTTTTCAAAGTTTAGCTTGAAATTACCTCGGTTAAAAGACACAGTTTCAGTGCTGACCCTGACTCATTTACAGACAATAATTTACATGTTATCAATGACTCTTGCAGCATACTCTTTTAACACAGACTCTCCACAGAACAGCCAAATACACTTCTTCCACATCACCTTGCCTCTTCTCTCTTCAAGTTCTTTGAGAGTAACATGTAAAAATATTTGCAACATGTCAAGTACCATACAGACATTGACATACATAGTACATGCTTATCCTAAACTCTCCTCCATCTGCGTGACAGATAAGACTTTTCACGGGTCAATTTCGACACATTCATTTACCATCATTACGTCTTAAGAGGAAAAGAAGTATCTTTGGTTATTAGAAGGAAATCCACACAAGTATACAGTCTGTTGTAAACATGCAAAGCATGTATAGATGTGTTCCTGCCAGTCAGTCATCATTCATCGAAAATGAAATCATTCATAATATATGAGTTTGTGTACCTCGGATTGTCTGACATGCCATGCACATCACAGTGTTCTGTGAAAGGTTTCACTATGAGAAAAGGCCAGATGTGCACATCTATAAATCCATAAAGGTAATCAATTCTCATCTCAATAAGCCATCTGGATCACATTTCACTCTTTTCAAAGTGAAATTTGGATTGAGGTTGTCAGTTGGACAGAGGAGAACAGGATCCAGATGGCCAGTCAATCAATTCATTGATGCGAGGTTAGAGCAGAGTGGGCTTTTTACTGAAAGGTCACAGTTTCAAGATGGTGTTCTGTCTGTTGTGACTAAACATCAAAACACTCACTAATTCAGACAAGCTGTCAACTGATCAAGTCCAACAATTATGTCTGCAAATATGGGAAAGAAAAGATGAATGATTGATTTATTTCCAGAGGTTACTTTCACTGAAGTCTCAGAGATTCTCTATGACACAGTGTCTGTTATTTCATTCTCACATGGCCGACTCTGATATTTGATACAGCATCTGCTCTGTGGTTATTACCATGCATATGCAACTAAACTAAATGTTGCACAATGTTGATGTCAAATTAAAAAAGATGAGTGAGGCATAAGAAACCACTGACAGCTTTCCATAACTGTTAACTGGCTTTAAGAAAAAAAAGATCTTCAGCAGTGACATCAGTAAGAGCAAACATTAATTCTTGTGTGTGTATGAGACAGATCTGGACGGAAATGACCTTCTGTCCTATTGGCCAGCATTGGAAGAGAGTGACACACAAAGCCTGCAAAAGTGGGGCTCAGAGCGCCCCCTGGGAGGAGATTACAGCAAGGACGCTGCCAACAACAACCAGGCTGATGCAGCTCTGACCAGTGGTGATGAGAATGGTCTCACCCAGACACACAGGCACCGCAAGGGTAGGAAAGCCACGTAAATCATATGAAGGGCCCACAACAGTTTGAAATGGCTATTAATATTATTCTAATATATTATCAGAATAATAAGTCAGAGGTTTCTGTTGCATTACTCATGAATTCAATTTGAAATCAACGGCACACAGATACTGACCGTGAAACATGCCTAATAAAATAATACATACACTGAAACAATACAGTTGATTATGAGCAGACTGGTCCCAGCAAGACATTGTGTTTTTGTTTTATTTCTCTTTTATACTTCTCGTTTATATACATATCTGCACCAAATCATATGATTGTTACATGTGTGTATTAGTTCTGCTAAAATCAAGCATTATAAGTATTTTCATCTTTCAAATAGAATTTGGCCTTCACTCTCCAGACACTGTGTCTGACTGGTGCAACATCAACATCAGGATGAAATGAAATGAAATTTTTCCAAGAATAATATGGAGATGTCAACTGTTTCTTAACACAATCCATTTTAGTTGCACAACTTGTTGTAAGTCTCCCTCAAGATTTGCAGAAGGTACTTCAATTCATACAATCAATCAATCAGTCAAATCAAACAATTTTGAAAGACCAAAAAATATCATTAATAAGTCCTTCACACCTCTTCATCCAGTCACCTCTCTCTTCGTGCTCCATTCTCTCTTTAAATCATCTGTCTTTTCTCCTGCAGAGTATGATCTCATCTCTTTTTTATAAATTTGATGCCACCAATCTCCTTCTCATGTGCATATTGTCTTCTTCCAGGTATCTTAAAGAACCGTCTCGGCTGTCCTCCAGCCCTCCAGGGTCTATCCACTGTGGGCCGAGTCCCCAGTGAGCTTAACTGGTACAGAACCTCCACTCTGGGTCACAGAGGTGTCCCTGCTGCCTCCTACGGCCGCATGTACTCTGCCACTTCTGGTGCTGGTGGAGGTACGGGCTCTCTTTCACAGCCAGGTTCACGCTACTCCTCCAGGGAGCATCTGGACTCACTTGCCAGGAGGCAGCTGTCCAGAGATCCACTTGGCAGGCAGACGGTCGGGGGATCAAGGGATCGACTGGACTCTCGGGGTTCCAGGGACAATCTGGATCTCTTACCCAGGAGAAGAGAGCTGGGGCTGGGACAGGGAACGGGGCTGGGGGGCCTGGGACTCGAACACCAGCGAGTCTCCTCATCTAGAGAAAATTTGACAGGATCCAGGGACAGACTGGACAACCATCACACGGGCAGTGTCCATGCCTCCAGAGAGGACTTGAGTGGAAATGGGGGGGCTGTTGGAGTGGAAATTGACGGATACCTCAGTGGATCGAGGTCGCAGCTGAACACGCAGACTCGACGGCAGACCTCATCCCGCGAGCACCTAGCAGGGTCGATGATGAGCAGCAGGTCCAGGGATCAGCTGGACACCAACGGAGTGGGAGCCCTGGCTCAACCGTGTCGCGAGTGGCTTCGTACTCTGCCTCCCCGTCAGCCCTCACACCCTGACCAGCCTCCCTCCTCCTCTCCTCCTCCCCCAATCTCTGAGGAGCCTCAGCAAGAGCAAGTCCCTCCTCCAGGTCATGTGAGAGGACGACTGGACTCAGCTCCTCCATGTAGGTATCCTGGTCAGACTGTTCCCCAGGTCACAGGTTCAACTTTAAACCCACTAGGTCGACAGCCATCTAGTGAACACCTGGACATTCTGTCCTCCATCCTAGCATCTTTCAATCCCACTGTCCTCACTCCTCCTTCCGCCGCCTCTAACCCAGGACCAAATGGCTCCGCCCATGGACCCTCCCCCCCTCCATCACAGTCTGCCACCTCCCACAGCATCTCTGAAGTCTCCCCTGACTCCGAGTAAGTTTTCTGTGTGAATAACTACTCGTTCATCCACTTCTAATTATACTGAGCCTATGTATAGAGACCTTTTCATTTTAGTTTCCTCTACTTTTCAACATCCTTTCTTTATTTCCTTGTCTTGTGTCTATTAGTTGGTTTTGTTCTTGTTTTGTAGCTCAGTCTACTTACTAGGCAGAAGAGACTCATATCCAATTTTCCCCTCAATGTGACTCAGATCTCATTTTCCAGGCCTGTGTGGGCACAGACATTCAATTCCCACCTCGGGTTGTCAAATCTGACTTCTTTCACTTCAGTATGTGGTCCTAGATCAGAGCTATATCTCATATGTGGCCATGCGACATTGAGTGAGAGGGTCATAGTGGAACCCAAGCAGCATTTAGCCGATAAACATGCACCTAGTGCACCAAAGTCAAACAACTATGGTGGAGAGAGTCATACTCACCTACAAATCCACTGTGATAGATTCTATTTCTGCTTCTTCTCCATCAGTATTGAGTTAACTCACACATATGATGTTTTCTGTTCATGCATGCAAAAAGATATCAATGTGCACATGTGTGCCATTTCAGAGAGCAGTAGCATTTACATGAGAGTCAGCTGCAAGACTGTAATTACAGTATCTGAACTTAATGATGATTACATTTCCTCTCTTCCACCTCAGAGCCAACAGAAGTGAAGGACAGTCTTGATGACAGCCTCCATAACCCTTTATGCATTGAGGTAGTGCCCATCTGATACAAGCTCCGATGTCATAAATGGTCCTGAACCACTGAGACGTCAGAGGATTGGAAACAAACTTGAGGCAGGAGAGACACAGACTGGATAAAGACAGAGAGTTTGCTTGTTGAGTTTAAGATCATGTTTGTGGGCAGAATGTACTGTAAAAAATAAGTTTTTGAGTCTTTCAGCCTTCAATAGTCTTTCTCTGGACAATACGACAACCACCTCTACTACCTAAAAACTGTTAAACACAAACTCCTCAGATTTCCAACTCAAATGTCAGTCTAATCCAGACAATATCTGTCTAAAAGAAAAAAAGAAAAGACTGTAAATAACATTTTTTATACATTTTGTATCTTTTTCATTGGAGATGAAGAAGAAATCTCTTGTGATGTTTTCCTTTTTTTAAAATGATTGTGTCCATGTGAGGTTGTGAGTGAGGTTGGTACGAGTGCAGCGTTGTTTGTTGCTGAGGGAACCGTTTTCCCCTGCAATGGAAAAAGACCCAGTAAAACCTAAATTTTCTCCCCCCCCGAAAACAGTTTTCCTCAGAGACTTTTCTGCAAACTCACCAACTTTGTGTATACTAACGTCATGGGCCCAGCAATAGTATCTGATGAGATTGTCAAAACACAAAATGTGACCGAAGGCAGAATATCAAAGTAATGAAAAGTGATTGTAAATAGAGGAAGGGATTATATTAAGAGAAGAGATTTGATGGGGTGAAATGATTGTGCAGAATAAGATAAAACATCACAGGACGTTGGTGCTTCAGCTGTTAAAAGTTCAGTCACAAGTGTCAAATGATCAGCTCTTTCAGGAGAATTTGCTGTTTTGTGATCCACTGTATATGAAAGTGACCTTGTCATTTGTCGGTGTGTCTTTGTGCCTGGTGCTGTCTGAACCACAACATATCAGTAAACTGAAATGACAAGACCATATCTTCAGTATTTTGGGGACCTGTCAGGTGAAAGTAGATGTAACGTGTAACAACCATTGAAGGCTCCTCAAGGCATTCTGAATTTTTGATGCATCATGACCACAGAACAAACTGAATGTTTTTACGCAGCATCCAGAAGACGTATCTATCGAAGCTTCTTGAGCAGAAATTTGTGCAAATCCAAGCCAAAGGGACAAGTGCTTAAAATCACTTTAGAGCATTCCACATTTTCTGTGATGAAATTAACGTGTGCAGTGAAAACTATAGATGTAATTCAGTTTTATTTGAATGATTTTTCCTTTTATTGACTGTTTGTGCCATTGAAATGCATTAAGATTCGTTTGTAATCGGACCAATCAGTCTTTGCCTAAGTGTATATCATCAGCTCATGTCTGTAACACATGAATCCATGCCATACTTGTTTTAACTTGCTAAGCAAAACACCGGTGCTAGGAATTTACCTCAGAGTATCAGTTATCTATGGCACACTTCACAGTTTAAAATTGGTTCAGTGAAACATCCAACATTTTATGTCATCACTGAAGAGGTCCACATCACAACACAGTGATGCAGATTTGCTGTCATTGTTTAAGCTGCTGTAAGGAGATGAGATCCAGCATTGCTTCTGCAGCATGTCACTAGCTTGCAGAGGAGAAGACAAGAGAGAAAAGTAGACGAGATGCCAGTTATGTCAGTGATAAAAAGCCTCTTAAGTGGTTTTGAGATGCAGGTCTTTCCGTGAGCAGCTGCAAACACTGAATTCAGGCATGAAGGAAACATCACACAAACATTTGTAAGCAGAGAAGACAGTCACCAATCTGGAGAGGGATTAAAACATTTTGAATAACAAAAATATTTTTTTAGCAAAAAGGGAAAAAAAAAGCCTGAATGAGTTTTTCTGCTCCGCCGAATTATGTTTTCTGTGTCTAAACTGAAACTTCTGAAATCCTTGTGGCTGACAGGTAGGAAATACTTGAGAAGGGCAAGAGAAGAATTGAAGATAGAACATTGGAATAAATCAACACAATAAGTGTAAATAAAAAATGCAACTTTGGATGGAGGACAAATTAGGGAGAAAACCATGATGGTGCATAACATAACCACAGAGGGGGACGGTGTGGACCTTAATTATTACGAAGAATAAAAGAACACAGAGAGACGGACGGACACACAGACAGTGGAAATAAACATACACTTCTCCTAAGTGCATATCTCACTGCTCTGATTGTTGCTCTGTCATTTCCATGTCAGTGGGATGTGACATGTGAACCTATTCATGACAACATTGTTGGTAAAGTGTGCTCCTGCAAGAGAACTCCACTGACTCTCCTCTTCTTACACCAAAAAACAGGTCAATTCCCCTCTGTCTCTATCATTGTCATTTATTTTTTCACAGAAACACATTTCTTCTGATAATACCTTTAACTTGTACAGACATGAGATTTATTTTATTTATTTATTTATTTATTTATTTATTTATTTATAATTCACTGGATTAATTATTTATGTCGCTATTTTGTACGAGAGGTGTTGTTAAAGATTTATTTATATGTGTTTTGTTTGTTTTTTTGCTCCAATGATGCTTTTGTTTACATGTAATGTTTTCTTAGGATCTTGGGTTTCTCACTGCAACAACTTCACAGATGGAGGACAAGAAAGGAAAGGAAATGTTTTGGTTGAAATGTCTATTTACACACAGAATTACAATCAAATGTAGAAAAAAGTATTTACTGAGCTTTCAAATTAAAAAAAAAGAAAATTGGATTTAAAAGGTTAATAAACTGGTTTTCTTTACTGACTCTCAGGTGCAGATGGCTGGAATAATATTCATTCAGGCCAGACATTTTTACATGTAACAGAGGAAAAACACAGGTAGAAATAATGTTATCAGGAACACCTGTGCCTTTCCCACTGTGACAGTCAATGCCTGCTGTGAATTGTCTCCAGACAGAATGTCAAAACATGTAAACACATCTGTACCTTTTAAAGCTTAATCCTGGTGTAAATAGTTCAGTTAAATCCCAGATCAAACCTTTTTTCTCCCCCCACCACATTTAGAGTTCCAAGGCTGAAGCTTCACAAGCACAACATCAGCTTATTGACTGGTTATGTATCGGCTTTAACACGCGCAGACTGCTGTGAATACAATGATAAAAAGAAACTGCAGCTTCAGCTTAATGTAGTTTGGACTAATGCGAGTCAAACAGGTGAGGGAGATTAAAGAACTGTGAAAAAAGAACAGAAGAAAGAAACGGAGTGAGAACCAACGTGGAGAGCAGGAGGAGGAGTTGGAGGGATGACAGATTGTCTTTGTTGACTTGTGTGTTTCTTATGGGATGGCTTCTATCCCGCCGTCAACAAGGGGACGGCAGCATGGAAACAGCTTTTCCCTGTTGCAGCAGAAACAAGAAAAATGTTGGACATTAAAAAAAAACGACTTATTCCTAAAATTGTGTTTGTATTTATTCTCTGTGTGTGTTCTCTCAGTTCATGAGAGCAGACATTTGTGTACGAAGAGGCAGAGAGGAGGAAGTTCTAGGAAGTTCTCCGTTTTGACTCTCAAAGTAGTCTGTCAAGTTCAGAGGTGAACAGATATTGGGCTGTAAACTTTAATCCATCATGACAGATATCATAATACAGAAATTAAGATGCAACAAAAACTGGATGTTCAATGAAAACAGGTATATTCCTTTATGCATTAGCTTTGCAGCTTATTAGCTTGCCCAAGCTAAGCTAAGAGACCCAGAGATACTTACAGCCCATAGCTAACTATAAAACCACATATGGTTGTCTATTCTGGTTTATTTCAGTCTTAAAATATATTAGTTTTTTTGTTAGCACTGTTAACTCTTGTTGCTACACTAGATGTGGTGTTTTTCCCAAAATGTGTATTTTTGGGGGGGGAAACTGAAAGACCTGGCCTCTGTCAGAGTTCCTGTGTATTTTAAGTCTATGTGGACACTTATGAGTGACAGGAAACAACTTCCCAGTCTAAATCAGTCTAAGTATCATTTTTGACTCCATACATCACATGACTGAAAGCCAGGTCTTATTGTCTAATGTCAGTCCACATTCACCAATACTTTTGTGAGCATATGAATTTCAGTGGTTTCCCCATATTCAACAACCAAACATGCAGATATTATTAGTGTCCACATACTTGTGTGGCCATGCTGTGTGTTTCTCCACTAATTACATTTATTTAGGAAGCAAAACAAAAAACATTTAAGCAAACATTCTCTTGAACATACACTGAAGACGCAGCTTCAACAATAATGTGTGAAAAGGATTGTTCATTTGAAAATGTTTTCTACATTTGTAGTGATTAGATCTCAATACATTTTTAAAATACTATTCTTAGAACATGTGTGAATTTGAATATTAAAGCCATTCTATGCTAAATGAATGTCTAAAACACACAGTGTGATAATTATATTAACACTGTCAGTTGATTTCTGAAGTAAATCTTTATAACATTTATATCATCATGTAAATTGCAGCTCTTTTCTACAATATGTCACCTCTTTTCAGTTCTTTTCAGTTGTACAGTTGACTTTGAACCTTAATTCTTTCTGAAAGCCATGTGTGAGAAGACACAGTCATCACATTGGAGACAGAGTGGTGGTTAGTTCCACCACTGTGTTGGTACTTTTGAGTAGCATGAAACAATTGTATTTCTGTTTTGAACCTGCAGTACTTCTATTTCATCTATTTTAACATTTTCAAATATCTTATTCAGTCTTACCCAATGGAAAGTAATTTTTCTCTCTGTGTAAAAACAGCGAAGTCACTGCATTTATGTACAAAAACAATGCACGGTATAAAAATAGTAACAATTCAATGACAGAAGAAGACATGAGTGCAATAAGCACAAATAAAAACAGATATGTTGTTGTCAGTTTACTGTATTGGATCAGATGTTTTTTTCCTCTTCATCGTTGCTGCTGGAGGAAGACGGTGGCACGTCCTCCCCCATCTTTTTTAGCTTGGCTTTATAGTACGCTTTCTTCATCCTGAAGGCCTTCTCTTTCTGCCGAACTGCTCTCCTCTTCTCCCTCACCAGCTCCTGCTCACACGCCAGCACCTTCATCCTGTTCTCCCACTCCAAGATCTTCATCTGCTGCTGCTGCTCCAGGGTCTCTGTTCTCTGCTGGTGCTCCGCTCTCGCCAGGTCTATGGAGTCATGCTGAATCAAGCGGTGGCTGCCAGCCTCCTCCGTGTCGCTGCCTGATGACTGGAGACGATGACTGACAAGCCTGGACGTGCCTGCAAGGTCAGAGTTAGGAAAGGTCAGTGAAAAGCACTTACGTTTATACTTTTACTTCAGTGTTTAGTGTAAACTTTATTGTTCAGCTGGTTTAGTTTATATTATTTATTGTAAGTATGTATAAGTATGAAACTTCAGTACTTTTTGTGGTATCGGCTGGATATCAAATTTCCTCTGTATCACCTTAACTGAAAATGCGTTATCATTCCATATCAAATTTTCAGACCTAAGAGGTTTATCTCATCAGTATCCGTAAGCATGCCAATAAGCATGCAGCATGCTGAGAGTTTGACTGAGATCTAACAGTGCTTATATTGGTGGTCTTGAGGCATGCAGGAAGTTAGAACCAGAGATGGAGCTCATTCCCCAAATGGAAAAGTGGGAAAAAATGGCTTAATATATGTGCCTGTGTTGTGTTTGGAGAAGCTGGTGTTTCTTTAATGAATGAAGTTATGATGATCTTACTGCAGTAAAAACATGAGCTGTTTCCATTAGTTTCTTTATTAATTCTAAGCAACAAACACTGGAGCAGCGGGCAGAGCTCGATCCACGGGTACCTGGTGCTGTGAAGTAGGCAGAGTGAAATGCCACATCCGGTAGCTCTGCATTGTGGGATGTGGAGTTTGTAGTGGGAATGTGGTGCACATCTGACCAGTTGCTGCCTGCTATTCTGTCCAAGGCATCACGCTGGAGGCAGATGGCCACTTGCTCCTTGCTTTCCTCAGTCTGAGCAGAAGGGGACAAATGTGCTTTAGAGTTGTTGTACTGCTGTTCTTTGGATTAATGTATCCAAAATATAAATATTTACCTGATTATCGCTGCCATTTATCTCATCATCTACATTCACCACCATTAAAGTACCTGCAAATGAGCAAAAAAAATTGAAAATGGAGACAGATAGGGAGGAAACACAGGTTAATGTATGTCTGAAAAATTAAATTAGAGCCACTCTTTCTGGACACAGGCACAACACACAAGTATTTATCCAGACAGAGCAAGTTTGCATCATGCCTGCATATTCAGGTTGAAATTTACAAATGCAAGTTCAAGTGTTTAGAGGTCCTTCACTTTATAACTATGATAAATTCTGGAATTATTCAATCCAGGATGGTATTCTTAAATTTAACTGTTTGCCAAACTGAATATGCTTTAGAGCAGCACAATGACAAAGTGAGATGGCAAAAACTCCCATAATCTGTTAACTTTACTTCTGAACTTAAGTTCACAGAGCCAGATGGAATTTGGGGAAAAAAAGGCTAAGCATGGCTAGATATCCCTATGGATAAATAATGTAATAAGCTGGCCGTTCTTTCCTGATATTAATTCATTTCTAACCTGGTTGAATAACGGTTAGATAAAAATATAAAAAAAAAAATGAATGTACCAAATATGTATACATATGATTGGTTATGTATATCTTCGTTTGGGGTAAGGTTACTGAAAATTACAGTAAGTAAGGGATGATGTGAAAATATCAAATCCTGATTATGTTCACCAAAATAAAAAACAATTAAACATATTATCATAATGATTGTACAAATTTGACATCACAGGGTGCTGGAATGACTAGAATGAATTTCAAGTCACTTATGTGTAATATTATCCCAATAAGAAAACCACCACAATCAATTTATTGTGAAGGCTTTTATCGCCATTGAAATATTACAGACATGACCCCAGATATTAATGGGCTTGTCTATACATGGTTGGTTCAATGGTTTTAGTACATGAAGCCCTTGAGGATGAGAACCCCATGACATGTCTGTATCTTAAATGGTAATAGATAATTAATGCACAACGATTACTCAGGTTTTGAAAAGAATGCAAACTTTCAACTACTGTTCTGACTAAACTCAATCTCTACTTTCAACTCTACTCTACTTACAATCTCTGCTCTTATGAACTGTATATACCTGTATATACCAGTCTTAGGTCCACTTTTATTCTCATTTTATCTGCTTCCCCTAGCACTTAAAAATAAAGAATATCTAGAGACTCATTATATCACAAGCCTTCATAATGTCAACAAATGTTCTATAGCTAATTATAATTATACGCTGAATAACCTTGACCAAAATGGACAAAAAACAAAAACACACCTCCCGTCCAGAGGAGTGACGTTGTTGGAACCACTCACCACCTCCAGTAAAACTGCATCACCATCAACAAATATACCAGGTGAACAAACAGCAGCATTTTAAATGATTCGTATCACATGCTCTCGGTAATATGCTGGTCGTTATGTTCCAGCTTCACCATTAAAGTATTGCTACCTTCCATTAGCTTGCGCACCGCAGCTTTGTGTCCAGCTCCTCCTGCGTGGCTGGTGAGCGCAGCCTCGCCCATTGTCTGGAGTTTGATTGATCTACAACAGGCTCTACATCGGGCGAAGTGAATATCGTGCATGTCCTTAACCAGCCAGTCCTTATAAATGTCCTTAGCCAGCCAGGTGTCCTGAAATTTACATTTCCCAGGCATAGTTAGCTCTGAAGTTAGCTGGACCGCTACCTGACAATCAGCCTTTTCCCGAATCTGGCTCATGATGCGTTCACTGCCATTCGGAAAAATTAACTTTTTTTACCATTGAACGTTTTGATTGAAAATAATGTATATGCTGACACATATTTATAGAATGTCGATGAATCAACATGGGCACATCTGCTGGAGTTAATTCACAGAATGTCTACAAAATACTTGAAAATGATTTCAGGCAAAAACGAGTTGCAGTATTTGATGTTGCACTAAAACGAACGAAATATGTTTGTTGTTTTCATGAAAGTCAAGACACAATACATTGAGAACATATGAACTGCCCTTGGAGTAATTATTCAGTGGCGTTGTCTGGTAATCACTATCTTTCCACTAGACTTAAAAGCAACATAACTCAATTACCGCCGGTCACGTGTACTGTTTCCACCAATACAAACACAGTGGAGAGAACGTCAGCTCTGTGATGATTGGTTTCAGCGATGCACGGAAGCTGCAGCAAAAACACATGGACACACTGTGGTGCCGACTGGGGTTGTGAATAATAACGTTTTCATGCTGAAGTAAAACGCATTGCTGGAACGATTGACGCATTTTGTTAGCGGAATTGACATAACCCCGAAAGCAAGCTTTCTCTACTTTTATGTCAACAAATACGCAAGAAGTGTTGTTGCTACACGCTTGTCTTGCTAGCCGAAAAGGCTAACGGTAACTACATTGTAAAGAAGTTATCAACAACAATGTCTCTGCCAGTTTGTCGTCTTTTGTTTCTCTCCAGTTTAAGTGTGTGCAGCAGTTACTTTATAGTATTGAAAACTCAGTAGTTATTACTGACAAAGAGATGGAGACAGCAGCTCTGGTTGCTCCAGTCACAGCTCTGGAGTTCCTCCATGACACATTTCTCCTGACAGGTAGGCAGAAGTTCTTTATGACTTATTCCCGCTGTAGCATATGCCTGCCAATTGTTTTCATTATCAATTAGTCTGTCATTTGCTTTGTCAATTACCATAATTAATTGAT
Source organism: Solea senegalensis (assembly GCF_019176455.1). Classification (NCBI taxonomy): domain Eukaryota; kingdom Metazoa; phylum Chordata; class Actinopteri; order Pleuronectiformes; family Soleidae; genus Solea; species Solea senegalensis. The sequence continues at coordinate 17,578,533 of NC_058031.1, forward strand.
TAGCCTCCTCGTGCTCTGTCTGGTCATTTCACTGCTTTAATGTGTCCAGACTCTCCAGCACCCAATGTAAGGTACTGTCATAGAGGAGCAAAGAAACACTGTCTAACTAATTAATTGTTTATCAAAATAGTTGGTTATTAACTTAGTACATACTCGTACTACTATTTTGCATGTTGCACATTCTGTATTCTGTATTATACTATAAGTTAAGATTATTCCTTCATTGTATATTAGTTTTGTTGTGGGAACTCGCAAAGTAAGAATTTCATTGCCCAGTGTAACTACTTGCTGTGTACACGACAATAACCCTTGAATCTTGAATCTAGTAGTGGATTGCTAATCAGTTCATTGTTGCCTGATGTGCCCTGCTACTATTATGTGTGCAGACTGAAAGGTTTTACCATGTATTTATATTGTCTGTTACCCTTTCTTGGCAGGTGAGGGTCCAATCTTGACAGTGTACAGTCTAAAACCTCATCCGAAAGCCTCTGCTTCTCTGAGTCTGCTCCAACACTACAGAATCCACGGAGTGAAACCCAGAAGTCATGCCATTGACCCAGCAGGAACCAACAGTAAGAAAGAGCACGGTTGGGATGACTAGATGCAAATTTTTGTTTTGGGTTATTGTTTCCTTTTTATTATTTATCATTTCCAAATAGGGTGGTACAGTTAAATATACAGACAAGCCTTTTACAAGCTCTTGCATTATTCTCTGTTATTGTAATATACATTTAAATGTTTATAAGATGGTTGAAAAACTGCTCTGTGCTGGTGGAGTTTATAGCCTGTTATTTTATGAGATGTTGTTTTGGGTTTATTCACTCGTCTCAAAATATCGCTTTTCACATTTGAATCCCCAGGACTCGGCTCCACCACTGAGGCCAAGTTTTATGATCTAGCAGTGTTTGGGGGCAAAGCTGTGAGGCTGGTGAGGCTCCATGTGAATCTCCAGGATGGTGACCATCTGCGCTTTGAGATCTCGAGTCCCCTTATGGAGTTACAGGACTGGGCCCTGGATGTTTGCTGGCTTTCTGGGGACAAACACTCACCACTCTGTGTGGCTCTGGCCCACAACAGTGCTCTTCTCCTGGATGTAAATACAGGAACTCCACTGGCTCAGCGCTCCTGTCTGGAGGGATGCCTGCTTTACTCCTCCCTTCTTCTCGTACATGAATCTTGGGCAAATGCCGTCTTAGTAGGAGGAACTGTTTTCAACCAGCTAGTTATTTGGAAGCCTGGGGGAGGGGAAAATTATTCTGAATGCAAAGCTCTAGTTGAGAGACGTCTGCGGGGTCACAGTGGGGTCATCTTCAACATCTCATATCTCCAGGAGAATGGGTGGCTGGCCTCAGCCTCTGATGATCGCAGTGTAAGGGTGTGGGGTGTTGGTGCTTTAGGGGGGCCTGGGGGGCCATGTGGGGACTTGAACCCAACATGTTTAAGGGTCTTATATGGACATCAAGCTCGGGTCTTCTCAGTGCGTCTCTCCTCTGGTAAAGTGTTCAGTGCTGGGGAAGACGGAGCCTGTTTAGTCTGGGACTGCGCTGGAGGTGGGAAGGTGATTCGGACCATGAAGGGACACAGAGCAGGGGGGGTGCGTGCACTGGCAGTCAGTGAGGGGAAAGGAGATGAAGAGAGATGGGTGGCTACAGGGGGGGCAGATGGAGGGGTGAGGTTGTGGAGGATAAAGGAGAGAGAGGAGAGGAATGATAAACTAGATGAAGCAGTAACAGAGAAGCTAACTGACCTGAAGTTCCCCGAACACAGCATGCCCAAAGTGGTCTGTGTAGTAGGAGAAGAGGGGGGAAATCCAAGTTGGAGCCAGAGTAACGTTGTGGTTTGCACTGATCAAGGAATGGTTTATCAATACAGCAATGGGCAGTGGGTGACTGTATGGAAAGGGACTCCTGATTTTCAGTCCTACTGTGTGATGGAAACAGTGTCCATCAGTGTTAAAGACTCTACATCCAAAATGAATGTATGTGCTGTAGGAAACCTCAGTGGGTCTGTTCAGGTATTTTCCCTCTCTCATCCTGAATCTGGGATTCTTCTCAAAGGAGGTTCAGGAAAGGTCCATAGTCTTATTTGGCAAGAAGGAGAGGAAGGCATGTGTTTGCTAGCATCTGCTGCTGAGGGACTTGTCTATCGCTGGTGTATAGAGGTAAACCAAAATGAAAACAATTCCTTAGCTTTCAGTGTAAATCCACTTCCTCCTTTTGTCCTTCCACCTTGTGCCAAACGATGGCTGTTGGCTGCAGTGTGCCTTCAGTCCAGGTCACATGAGGTACTGTGGGTTTGTGGAGACAGGAGAGGGTCCCTGCTTTTGTTTCAGGAAGCAGGAAAAGTTGTTCAAAAGAGAGGAGATGATGCACAAGCAGATAAAGGGATACTAACAGGCACAAAAAGTGAAGAGGAATTACATCAAGAGAAGCTGCAGCCGTTAAGCTGTCTGTTTGGGGTGCATGGAAAACAGGGTGTAACATCAGTGTTTGAATACCAAGGACTTCTTTACAGCACTGGCAGAGATGGCTGTGTGAGAGTTTTTAGAGTGCAGCCAACACGGCCAGAAAAACTTGAGCAAAGTAGAAAAAATGATTGTGAAAAAACTCTGGAGAACAAAGAACAACTTGAGCTGGAGGTTCTGCGAGTTCAGCGGGCCTGTAAGGGAATGGAGTGGCTGGAGAGAGTTTTAATTCTTGAGCCTGAAACTTCAGAGCAAGAGGTCCGAGATGAATGTGAGACACTTTCTGAGACGCAGCACAGCTTTAAAGGAGGAGATGTACAGGCAGACAACAAGGGACGAGAAGCCAGGTTTGTCATTGCTGGCTTCTATGCTGTCCACTTTGTGGTTTGGGACCCAGTGAGGCAGGAGAGGTTGTTAACAGTGCCTTGTGGTGGAGGGCATCGCTCTTGGTGTCTCTGGCCTTCACACAAAAGAGTTTGGTCTGGATATGGAGCTCTGGTCTTCATTAAGCACAGGGCTGTTCTGGCTTCACAACCTCCTGGAAAGGAGCAAAGCTGGGAGGGTGGGACAGAAGGAACTGGAGGATGGAGCCTGAGAGAGGGCGTCCACGGGAAGGGGATCGGGTGTGTATGCAGGCTGGGGAGGATAGAGGGAAGTAGTTCGGTCCTGCAAACAACTGTAAATATGACTGAGAAAAAGGAAGTGCAGAGAGATCAAGGGTTTTGGGAGGTGGTGGTGACAGGAGGAGAGGATACCTGCTTAACCGTCATGGCGGTACATCCCAAGACTGGCAACATCAAAGTTCTCTCAGTTATTACCGACCACATTTCAAGTGTACGGACGGTAGCAGCACTAACACATACAGAGGGAGAGAGCGTTAACCTGTCAAAGTGTCTCTCAGCCTTGCTCTTCTCAGCTGGTGGCCGTGCTCAAATGCAGTGTTACCGACTGCTGATTGGCTGGGACAGGCAGAGATTGGTTCCCTCCTGCCAGGTGATCCAGGTGGCCAGTCACCGATTGGACGAACAGTGGGAGTGGAGGCGGAACAGACACAAGACCGTGAAAATGGACCCAGAAACAAGGTGAGTAAATGGTCGTGATGTTGGAAATTATGAATTTGAATAAACTGTGATGTTCCATTATTTTTTAGACAATTTGATTTTTCCTCATGATTTTGAACCTCTTTCTTCTATTCTGCCCCTCTTTTGTCTACAGTCCCTTCATTCCTTTATTCCAGCATTCATCGTTATGAGGAAAAATACACACAAAATATCTATATACTGCATATGAACCAATCCCCTTCTCTTTCCTGTGTCTCCCTCAGTCTTATCAATTGTGTCTATGTCTTTTCAGGTACATGTCCATAGTGGTGTTGGATGAGAGGGTAGACCGTGTGCTTGTGGCTTTGGCCTGCAGTGATGGAGCTGTCAGGTTGGTGCTGAAATGTGTGGTTACTTTTAAGGGTGTAGAATGTTAATTTGTCTTCATGCTGCACAACCAGTCCCCTTTTATGTCTCCTAAACTCCATCTCTTTCTTTTCCAGATTGTTTTCTGTTAGTGAAGTTAAACGTCAGTTTGCTTTGCTGTGGGAGTCGTTTCACCACCAGCGCTGTGTGCTCAGTGTCGCCACCTGCAGCCTGGAGGATGGAAAGGGAAATAGGTGGGTGAATATTTTCACCTTTCTCACAAGTTAATGGTCGTTTTTTGGCAGAAGTTTATGGTTAAATTATTATACTTTTACTTGTTATAAGTGTACTATCACCTGGTTTTATGAATTGTGTGATATATATATATTTAGGATCCGGGTCAGTTCTACAGAGACTGCCATTTTGGAACACCATGGGTTTACAATAATCCACAATGGACAAACTTAACTAAAGGCTACTTGATGAGTGATATCAGGGATGTTCAGCAACAATGTGTAACTTCACCAAGTTGCTTATTGTTGCTGATTTTACACACTGTACCTTTGTAGTCTTTGCTTTGTGGTTCTTGTGGTAATATTAATTTTTGCATTATAATTTCGGTGACTTCGGTGAATGTAAAAAAGTTACTACCCGTATGTAAAATATATACTGCACATATATACACAAGGTATAATTTATGTCATTGCTGTTAAGCATGTGTGTGTTGTTTTCTACTCAAAAAAAGTTTAAACCCACAATTATCTGGTTTCTGTAACTTTCACTTCAATTTACATAAACAATCAAATGTTATCACGATAATTATTGATATCAAATGATTTAAATATTCTATTGTGATAACCTTTGGCCATATCACCGAAAGCACTATTTTCTCAGGTATAAGCTGCTGTTCAGCGCTGCGACAGATGGGAAGATTGCAGTTTGGAATTTAACTGGAGACTCTACCTCATCTGACTCTTCAAGTAGTGCTCCAACTCCTCCAAGCCCCTGCCTGGAAGTTCCTGCGCATCAGAGCGGTATTAACTCATTGGCTGTTTGGGTCGAGAAACATGGACAAGCAGATAGTAGTTGCCTGGTAACTGTTGCTAGTGGAGGAGATGATGGGCAGCTGAAAGTGTCCCTGATCAGGGTGCAGTACCCAGATGATGGGAAGACTGGGGGCGGCAGAGGGTTTTCTCAGATTGCTGAGCCAAATTTTTGTCCACCAACCCCTGGTTCAGATCAGCTCCAACTCCATCTCAACACCCACTCCCACATCCCCCTGGCCCATGCTGCCCCTCTGACTGCTATAAAGCTCCTGTCCCCAGGCCTTGTAGTCTCTACTTCTTCAGATCAGAGGGTTTGCCTGTGGAAGGTCTGCAGTGCTGGTATCAGCCACAGAAAGACGCTGTGCTCTCATGTTGCAGATGCTGCTGGACTCTCTGTGTGGGAGGGGCAGATGATAGACATGAAGGAGGTAGATGTTAAGGAGCACAGGACAGATAATCAGACAGGAGTAGAAACTGAGGATAAAACCACAGAGCGTGAGGTTGATGTGTGTCTCTGTGAGGAAACGGATGACAAGGCAGAGGCTGGAGAATCTGTTGAAACTATGAGTGAGACTGGTGACCAAATATGTAAGACCAGTGATGAGAACGGAGGTGAGACAACAGATAAGACAGAGAGTGGTCATGCAGTTAAGACAGAAGGTTCAGTGAACACACAGACGGGTGAGAAAGATTGTTGTGAGAGGAGGAGAAAGAGCGAGAGGACAGGATGGGTGCTGGTCTGTGGTCAGGGCCTGCAGCTACTCAGAGTAAGAATACATATATGAGAAAAATGTGGATTATAGTGACATTTTACATTACTGTGCCAACATTTTAGTGCCATCATTAGGATGGTTGTTTTAGCAGAGCTGTAATGACCATACAGAATAATTATTTCTCAATCACTGTCACATCCAGAAAATATGGAAAACATACTTAAGCTTTATATTACATTCATTACTGTGTTTGTCCTACAATTTAATGCTTGAGCATCACATAGACTTTATGTTACATCGTTCCAATCCAAATGCCAATGATCACAGATTTTGACAGACATGAAAACAACAATGCTTGTGGTGCCCTAAGACTTTTATATGGTACATTTTACACAGTACGTCAGAAAATATATGTATAAAGTATCACTTATAACTTACTGAATGAAATTGTATACGTTATGGGTGAATTATCTGAAAAGGCACAAGGAGAAAGTATCATTACATTTTCTGTAGATGTACAGTTTTATTAAATGTTACGGTATTGCGGTATGATAAAGTGTTTGGTTTTTACTGCGGTCCATCCTGTTTTAAAACCCCATTAAAAAAAAACACTCTGATGTACTTGACCTATCTGTGACCTCTGTCAGGGAAGCACAAAGATAGCTGAGATGACAGGATTTATACTAAATAAAGCAAAACAGACAAATATGGCCAGATACATAACCTCTGTGGTGGAGGTAGTAGACAGTAAATACTGTGTATACAAATCAAAATAAGGTCCCTACATAGACCTTACCGGTCCTGATGTATATAGGGTTCCCACGGGTCCTTGAAAGTTTGTGAATTCCTTAAAGGTTTTTGAAAATTGCCCTAAATAGATATGGGTCATTGAAAGTGCTTGGATTTTGTGCAAGAAAAAGGTGAAGTTGTCCCGCCGCCGATGTACCCTTGTTTGTTGCGATACCATCTTCTGTTACATGTGCCCTGCACTGCCTATTTATGTAGACTAGGCCTACAAAGAACAAACGTTGAGTCATAATTGCTAGTTGTGTTGTGGACAAGGTCCACTGTCTCTCTCTGCTGTTGACATTAGATTCCATGTAACAATGAGCGAATAACATTAAGCAAGAATGAGCAAATGACATGATGCCTGGGAGATGCAACTTCCAAGATCTCTGGCTCATCAAAGAAAAATTCAAGGACTGGCTTGTCCCAGATCCCAAGGACAATCACTTGTCCAGATGCAGAGTGCGCTACAAATCAATCAAAGTGGACGCCATGGGAGAAGCGTCCACTTTTCTTTCAAGTTGCCCTCTCATCTTAAGCTGTGTCAGCACATTCAGTCCTTGAATTTGAGGGAATTGGTCCTTGAAAAGTCCTTGAATTTGATTTCAACCAAGGTGTAGGAACCCTGTGTATGTAGCAGTGGTTCTCAACCAGGGAAGTACTGTAAAAAGTGTTTTCTAATGGAGATTAAAAAAATATATATGAATGTATACAGTGTGTTCCTCACAGTTTTTTAATTTAGGACTTCATTTCTGACTTCTTTTTTTGTTCCTGTTTCTTCCTCTTTGTTCCTTTTCCTCTTTGCTGAAATCTTAAAACAACCCACTTGGCTCATGACCATTCGACACTTGATGAAGTCCTGATCATATGCATCTTTCTATGATCTTCTAATTTTATGAGCGCCAGTTTTTGTCATTGTATGTATTTTTATTTGTATTTTAAGTCACACTTATTGATCGTTGCGCAGTAGAAAAATGTTTAGTAAGCATATGCAGTTTTGTCCAATTGAAGTGGTGGTGATGAAAGTATTTTTGGCGTGGTCATGGAGTATGTGTTTAGCTCAAACATACAACCATGCTGTGGTGTGCGTGCGTATCTGTATTTGTTAACTCTTTAGGACTTTTTGTATTAATGAGACAGCAAAAAGTATTGAGGAACTGGTTATAGGATTAGGTATTAACTGATTATAGTTTAAGTTAGGAGTTTTCTTGTGAGACTGTTTGTGGAGTCATCTGCATATGTTGTATATGTGTGTGTGTGTGTCTGGTTGCTCGATGAAGAATGAGACTATTGCAGCATGTTCACCTGTGCCCTGTTAAATGTGAGCATGTGTATGTGTGATGACTTGCAGCCAGCTGGCTCATACAGATGATCTGTGTGTGTTTGTGTGTGTGTGTCTGTGTCTCTGTGTCTGTGTCTGTGTCTGTGTGACTGTGTCCAGGATACGTCAGAGTACTTTAAGTGGCCGACTTGCAGGCATACATGAATATTTCAATATTTTAGCCTCGTCTCATGTTGCCTTTTGTTGAGCACCCATCTCGCCACCTGTCACTCACAGCAGAGATAAAGGAGGAAAAGAGGGGGAAACTGAACAGTTGAGGAGTAAAGATGGATAAAATAAGGCACCCAAGAAGAGAGAAAAAGAAATAAGTCTTGTTTTATTTTGTTGTTTGTTCCAACAGTGGGAGAAAGAGGCTGCGAGCACGGGAGTCAAAATACTTGAGTGACAACCACTCTCACCTACAAGGGGAAGGAAGAGTGAAAGCCCAGGAGCTGATAAAGTGAGGTCGGCCAGAAGAGAGGGTAGGGGGTGAGGGTGGTCTAGAAGGGGAAATAGAGAAGGCACCTGCTGCTCTTAGCCTCGCTCTCCATGTTATTCGCTTCAGAGAAGAGAAAAAGTTGAGAGACAGAAATGAGGAAGGGAAATAAGTAAGGAAATAACAGAGGAGAAAGGGCAGGAAAAAAAAAGGAAAATAATTAAACTGTTTTGCAAGACGGTGCCGTATTAGACACAGGCGACGATGCTTTCCAAATCCAGGATGTGTGACTGTTGAAGTTAAGATGAGACTTTTCAGTCTGCAAATAACACATGGAGAGAAATGAAGTGAGGAATCATCAGCAAGACAAGTGTGTCTGAGTTTGTAACCGAGTGGTCGGTGTTTGCTTGGCCAAGGAGCACAAGGAAGGAGCTCCTGTCAACGTGCAGGAGGAGTTAACACCCAAAAGGTATGAACACACACTACTACTACTTGTCACGATGTGTGATTTCCTGCCTTTTCTGTGTCCATAATCTGCAACTAAATATCCATATAACCACACATCTCTGATTCCAGAGGTCAGAGACTGAACAGACTGGTTCGAGGTGATAGAATGGCAACAGCAACGTCTTTTATATATATATATATATATATAGATATATATATATATATATATATATACAACCACATGTTATAACCAGACTATGCAGACAGACTAGAGCAGCAGAAGACCACAACTGGTGTCACTCTTTTTACTTGATAGGGTGTCCTGTAAGTAAGGTCCTTCAGCCAGTGGGTGTATGTATATATACCTTACACTCCGTACTCAGTAAGTATACTGTTTTACAGTTTCTAGATGCAGAATTATACCAAAAGGCCAGCATAACTGAGGACACACTGATAACTATTTATTTTGTCTGAAATTATCTTTTTTTCTTTTCTATGCATTTCTGCTCTTAGTCTTCCACATTTGAGATGTCACGTCAGACGTTGCCGGCCATTGGTTCATCAGGAAGAAAAACAGCAGGTGAGTCATGTACACGATAGTGGCTGTTTGATTTGTTCTTGTTGTTGGCTTTCATATAGTTTGTAAAGGCAAACGTTTTGCTCACACATTTGTTTCTGCAGCAGTCTTTCATATCTTACTTTATAGGCATTTGAAAGCAATCATCATGCAAAATGTTATGCTATGATATGATTTTACCTTTTTACATTAAGTCATTTGGTAGGTTTGCAACCAAATGTGATGAAAATCTAAATAAATTAACATTTCTCATTTTACATTTTGGATTACTGGAAGTGCAGTTTGATAGAAATGTTTTCTCCTCCAGGTCACCAGCGCCCCCACCAGGCCAATCGTCAGAAGCGCAGCCGACAGCAGACATCATCTTCCTCCAGTTCACATCCACATCCAGGACCTCCTTCAATCCTCGTCTCAGATACCACCGTGGCACCTTGGGGAGGCCTCCCTCTATGTGATACCTCCTTTACCTCAATCCCACCACCACCTCCTCCACGACCTGCTCCACCAACCGCACCTCCACTCCCTCCTGCTCCTCAGCCCACACCATCCACCCCTTTTCATGAGAGACTGAACAAAGACCAAGAAGATTCAAGTTCAAGTGTTCCCTCTGAGGTCCCATCTCCACCTCCAACTGGCCTCCAGGACATTACAGGTACGATGAGAACAAAGGCCATGTAACAAAAGCTAAACTGTACTAACTCTAACCCACAGAAAAAGGCAAGAAGAACATAAAAGTCCAATCCAGTCCAACTTTTGACCTCCCTTAGGTGACTGAGAATTGATTAACATTAGCTCTTTTACATATTAAATCCTTTTAAAACGAGTAACAAACTGTTTTGGTTGCAAGCTGTTGTCGTTATTGGTTTCGTAATTTGACAGCCATTTAAAATCTACTTTGTCACATTTAACGAGATCTTGCAGTAGAAAGTAAATGCAATATTTATAATAATCGTGTTTTTATTTATTACCTGAAAATAAACAACTTTTTTAGACTTGAGCGCGGAATGGGCAAATCAAACACAGGGGAATGCTTTTCATGTTATCATGCTACCTGAAGACCACTATCATACACTTGGATGTGGAATGTGAGGCAAAAGGTTGGTTTCTCAGTTGGCTGTGATATGAAACTTACCCAAAAATACCACTAAATGCTACTCATTGACTCTTTAAATTCAGCTAAATAACATGTTATATAGTATCTAGTGTAAACAAACTAAGTATTGCAATGTCCACCTCTAAAGCTTTTAGTTAACCAAACCGTCCTTTGCCAACATCAGCTACATGAGTATCAGTTAGCTGCACTTTACCCTCACGTGTTTGCAACTACCGATTAGATTTCTTCTCGGGTTGTAATTAAATATTATGAATAATTGATCCATTTCTCCTCCACCGAGTATGCACAGCTGTGACTGTGTCAGTTTTCGGATGATGCTGTCAACCTCAGTTTGACCAAAAGTAATCCAGGTAGTCCTGAAGTTGCCGTAGATGATTGTGTAGACTGGTGTGATAGGCACAAACTGAGATGCTGTTGGAGCCCAAATCAGTCGGTGACACCATCAAACAGGTCATCCTTCAAATATTTAGGTGTGCACATTGATAGTGGTCTTAGCTCTGGCACACACAGGTGGCAAGTGTTCGTGCCAGAGTCCACCAACGCCTCCATTTTCTCAGGCGACCCCAACTAAAACTAAAAACCAAAATTGTTTTTGTCTTTGTAAATACATTTCATACATAATCCTTTTGGGTTCATTTGAAGTGTATTCATTTTTTCTCTGCTGGCCATTTTAAAAGGTTGTATTTGATTATTCATACATAATAAAAATGTTTTTAATTTGTTTTTGTTTACAATGTGGGATTATGGGGCTATGCAAGTTAGACTTAATATCCGTCATGTAGTTAACAAGTTTGAGTTGGTTCTCAGACTCTTGTTCATCTGTCCGAATACATTTTTAAAATGGCATCTATTGCTGGGGTTTTATGACACAATAGTTATTATCACCTTTTTGAATCTTGCACCTGGCAAATACTCCATATTACAAAAAAATAAAACCAGCACTAAATCAAATGAAAACTTAACTAAAACTAAGCATTTGCAAAAAAACAAACAAATAAAAACTAGCAAACATGCTCTAATTAAAACTAACTAATTTTAAAAAGTCAAAACTAAATAAAAATCTAAAACTAATGAAAAATCCAAAACTAGTATAACCATGGGCTAAATCTCAGATTCACAAGCTGGTGAAGATAATATGATAACAACATAATAATAATAATAATAATAATAACAATAATAATAAATAAGACCCATAAAATAATAATATTATGGGTCGTCTTGTCTTTGACTTCTGAACACCAGGGCCTGGTGATGTGTAAATGATCTACACATCTCTGCCTGCTATAATCTCTGTATGACAACATATATATAGTGAAATTTATACTAGAAAACGTGACATACAATACACTGTAAATGTCAGTTAAGAGTTGGTAACTGACAAACACAGTGGCCCAAATGAAGGTCTCATGTATGTTCTTGTAAACGGCTTAATTATGTATAAGGTTTTCACTGATTAACTTCATTCTTGGAAATGTAAGTTTCATATTAACAAAAGAAAAGAACTTCCATGAGCTTCCTGCAGCATCTGAATGTTACTCGTTTAATGGCAGCCATGAACCTCTACCTTCTTCTGTGTCTCTGTGGGCGTAGGTGGTCGAGGGCTGCGAGCGAGTCACAGGGTGATGCCCCAGAGTCGAGTGCCCCGTCCTCCCCGCCTTCCACCACTGTGCCAGGTCACCAACCTCAGCTTCTCTCGGAGCTTCACGTTCTCTTTCTTCGAGCTGCCACTGCACCAGTCGCCTCGCTGCCGGGCTGAGCGCATCAGAAACCTCATGTTGCTTTTGAGACAGATACATTACTGAGGAATCACAGCGCCACGGCCCGATGACTTATTTTATTTTATTGTAATACTTACCTGTTTAATGATCTTCATATGTTGACTGGCTTTAAGTTAAGTTGAGGATGTTTCACCTCAATTTCAAGAAGCTTCTACGAACTAATACATAACAGTGGACACCAGCTGATATTAGCAGAGCCATCATAACTGCAGCAGCAGGTCACAGTGACAGTGACAGCATGGTCATTCAAATATGGATGCTGTGCGTTCTTCTCTTTAGTCTCAGTGGCACTAGTTGCTTTAATAACCTTTTGTGTGGTAGGCTTACCAACAGATATGCTGTGGTGATGTGTTGTCTTTCCCTGCAGGGGAAGAGAACTGGAGCGGTGTGAATATAGTTCTTTCTCAGATGTTGCTGACTACTCTTTGCTGGGTGAAGAGAGCACAGCTTCGGAGAGATGTTTGTTTTGTCAGTGATGTTAGTCATCACGTTTATTTCGGGAGATATTTTTATTAGTGTCAGTGCTTTGTATCAACACCTGCAGCCCAGAGGATGCAAAAGGCAAAATGTGATCCCCTGCTCAGGCATTCCCACCCAGTAGAGCAGCATTAACTCATTGGCTGTTTGGGCAGAGAAATTGGAACAAATAGAGGTCGGTTGCCTAGTAACTGTTGTTAGTGGCGGTGATGAGCAGCTGACAGTGTCCATGATCAGGGTGCAGTACCCAGAGGATGGGAAGACCGGGGGCAGCAGAGGGTTTCTGAGCCACTTATATTTTCACAAGCCCAGCTCCAACTGTCAAATCAGCTCCAGCTTCATTTCTGCACCCACTCCCACATCCCAGTGGCTGCTCCTCTGATCGCCGTCAATCTCCTGAGCCCAAGGCCTCAAGGTCAAGGTCTCTGCTTCTTCAGATCAGAGGGTTTGCCTGTGGAGTGTCTGCAGTACCGGTATCGGCCACAGAAAGACGCTGTGCCCTCATGCTGTAGATGCTGCTGGACTTGTCAGTGTGGGAGGGGCAGATGATAGACATGGAGGAGGGAGATGATGAACACAAGATGCAAGTGTGAGCAGGCGAGTGTAGACGGGGAGATGGACAGGATTAGAAACTGAGAATAAAACCACAGAGCGTGAGGTTGGTGTGCGGCTCTGTGAGGAAACAGATGATAAGGCCGAGGCTGGAGAACCTGTTGAAACAGTGAGTGAGACTGGTGATGAGAAAGGAGGTGAGACAGAAACTGGCAGTGTAGATTAGAAAGAAAGTTTAAAGATTTCAGACACAGTTGTGAGAGCACAAAAAAAGAGGGAGGACAGGAGGGGTGCTGGTCTGTGGTCCGGGCTTCCATCTACTCTGAAATACAAAGATGTGGACAGAGGAAAGAATAAGGTGTGAAGTAAGGTTAACATAATCAGGGAATTCCAAGGGTCCAATCAATACCTTCGTTTTTTAACTAACTAGATTTGTTTAAATGTCGAGATGGCTACTGCAACACAGGACAAATGGGATTAATGGCGGATAAATAATAATGTGTAGTTTTTTCTGAAATGGTTTCCTTCTACAGCTTTTTTAACATGTCTGTTAGTCTAAAGAACATCCAGGAAATAGGCTTCACTTCTGCTGCTGACTCAGAACAAACACTGAGGCGATATAACATAACATAACATGTCATGGCCGCTTCAAAAAGAACATCTCAACAGAGCATCTCCCAATGTGTTTGCACCATCTGTGGTGTCTTTTAGTGAAAAACTACACTTTGCACGAACATGGCTGAACTGACGATATAGTTTTCATACAATATGTCACACATCAACCATCTGGGAAGTTAAAAAAAAACAAAAAACATTTTCATCTGTGGAGAACCTTGGGACTCAACTTTCAGAGGAAATGTTTAAGAACAAGGCCAACCACGAGATTGCCTTCACCGAACGTGGACACATATTTCTGCTTTAAATCTAGTTTATACTGAAACAACCTTCCTGGCACTATTTAAAATATAGTGGACACTGCACTGCACATGAGAAAATGGCATCATAACATCCTTGCATAAACGCTTTTGTTTACACAGCCCAAGGGTCGTCATGCAATATTATTTCAATTTATGTAAAATCATGCTCACTTGTATTGTGCACAGCGGTTATATTGATTATTATGAGTGAGCATGCGGTCTGAATAATGAGGCGAAATGCTGACATTGTCTATGTGGCAGGTGAAAATGGGAGTCATTTGCATATTCAGTGTATGTGTGTGTGTCTGCAATGTAAATGTAGTTGTGTTCTCCTGTGCTGCATGAGTGAAAGTGTGTGTGTGTGTGTGTGTGGGGTCCAGGTTGAGAGTCCATTAGGGGGTTGACTGCATGTATGAATATCTTAATGTTCTCATGTTGCCTTTTGTCAAGCAGCCATCTCACCACCTGTCACTCACAGCAGAGAGAGGGAAAACACAAACCCTTTGAAAGCATTCCTTCACTCCTAGTTCTGTGGTAACGTCTCCACGCTTTTATCTCAATGTATGTCAAAAAAACATTTTTATTGTGTCAGGTTATTATTTTTGTGCATTTTTTGTACGAGAGGACTGTTTTTCCAGGTTCCTATCAGGACTTGAATTCATTTCACTCTTTTGATTTCAAAAAGCAGAAAGTAGAAAACTATTAAATGTAGTGGGTAAAGCACAGAAAATGTGTCTCATTTACTCTCTTGACTGTCTTTTTCTCACTGTCCTTTTTTCCCCCTCACACACACACACACACACACACACATTCAGACCATGAGGCTTTGAAAGCTGAGCTGAGATAATAGAGGCATTCAGAGGCACTGACGGGGGGGTGAATCGGCGTCGATGTTGTAAACTGGCTGTAAATTTCAAGGCTCTTCCCCGCCCTCCCAGATTCACGTGTGATATGTTGTGTTTGAGTGTTACACAAACTCTTCATTGTCATGTCACTCCACACACACATTTGACACCTGCTGTACAGGAAGGTGCGCCAGACACACTAAACTCTCGCTCCTTGTTGAAAGAAGAACAAAGTGAAAGCTGATTGTGTACTGCCAGTAATCTCTAATAGTGCTTTCAGATGGACAGCAGTGAAGGAAGTGGCCTTCCTCACCACAGACAGCCTTATCTTGCAGTTGCCTTGGACGAAGCACAGCTGGGTGTTCTTGGGCAGCGGGGAGAAAAAAATGGCCTCTCATTTGTGGAGAGGGTGAAAGCGCAGTGTTGGTGAGTCAACAGTTTTATGTCAGAAATGACCTTCAAACTGTCGTTCTCTCACATTCTTCAGGAACTCTCTCTCTCTCTCTCTCTCTCTCTCTCTCTCTGCGTGTGTCCCTCTAGGTTTTCTCGTACTAGGTTGAAAAGCTTCCTGCTGAGCTTTTTTCCCGTCTTGTCATGGCTTCCTCGCTACTCCATCAGAGAAAACATTGTTCGAGACCTGGTGTCTGGAGTGAGTGTCGGGATCCTTCATCTTCCACAGGGTGAGGATGCAGGTGACTGATGATCACCACACTGTACAACCTGTGACACAATAACCTCCCAAAGAGATGTTCTGTAGCTGCTACATCTACCTGATAACATCTGGATGTTTTAAAATAGAATGTGCTTTTAATCTTAATGATTTTCTTTAAAGATATGATTTCTAATTGTGATTATACCGCAAATAAAGTCACGTAAAGAAAGCGTAGCAACTCCACAAAGATTGAGTTGTATTTCCTTTACTAACATACAGCCACCTTCCTCTTTGTGAGGTACACCTGTTCAGCTGCTTGTTAATGTGAATTTCCAACTGCCGATCTACTCGACCTTTCACACAACCACCTCTTGGGTTTAGAGAGAATGGTTGAAAGAGGGAACATATCCAGTGAGCGGCTGTTCTCTGAGTGAAAATGCCTTGTTGATGCCGGGGGATAATGGCCAGACTGGTTTGAAATGACAGAAAGGCAACGGTGACCTGTACCAAACAAATTTGTCTCAGCCAAATGTGGGGCGGTCTCCTTTGTCCTTAAATCCTTAAAGATAGAACTCCACTGAGTACATGGGCAGTTGAGTTTATTGAGGAACACAATAATGAGATTTGGGAGGAATGTCTGCGGCATCACACAGTTTAATGCTCCATAGACTCCACTATTCACAGAAGAAGCGACACAGATTCTACCCTAATGTCTCAGCCATTTATATTCAATGTAAATCCATGATGGGTAATGCTGCACATTCCTTCTGGTCATGTCGTCAACTCCATTCTCTTTGGAAATGGAACCCAACATTGATCCTGGGATCTACACGTGTCCAACCTCAAGTATGAGGAAAAGGCTATTCAATTTGAAATGGTGAATTTGGGGAAAAAAACCTTGAGAGAGTGAGATTTTATGACAAGTTATGGAACTCCGTACTGAGCTTCCATAAGCTACGTTGCTACGTAATACCTTGCAGTCCGTATGTGTTTGTGTGTGTACTCATTGTTATTTTATTTTACGCTGACCATGGACTGGTATTAATAGTTGTGCTTTGTTCTGTGTGTCCTGTGTTTGTTTTACTTTTTCCTATGTTTTTCCCTTCAAAAAGCAATTAACCTTAAAAAAGGTGCTCCATTTAAAGGATGCAGTTCAATCCTTCTCAATCCTCCAATCTCTTCTCTTCTAGGTATGGCCAATGCCATAGTGGCCGGAGTTCCTGCAGTGTTTGGTCTGTACACCTCTCTCTATCCTCTGATCATCTACTTCATCTTCGGCACGTCAAGGCACCTCTCCATTGGTATCTATCGCTGAGGGTTTACCATAACTTTGTGCCTTATTCAGGCTCAAATAATCAATTTTTATTTTTATTTATTTATTTATTTATTTTTATAAATCAAGTGAAGTTACGCTGCCCATAGCATAATAACACAAGATTTCTGTTGTTTGTCTGTTTGACAGGTCATTTTGCTGTCTTGGCCATCATGATTGGGTCTGTTACAGCTAATGTGGAGTTGCTTAGCAACAGTGATGAAGAGAGTCAGGTTGATGTGGAGGCAGCCAAAGTAAATGTAGCTGTACAACTCACGGTCCTCTGTGGCCTGATACAGGTACACACAAACACACAAACACGCATGGTAACACACCAATATCTACAGAGTCAGTGCTCCAGCTTGAGAATACAACATTTCATTTTCATGACTCTCTAGTTATTGCTCATTTTCCTTCATGATTTCTTTTCCTTTCTTTTTTTCAAACCCATTAAATGCCTTCTGGCACACATGATAAATCAATGACATGTTTAGAAATAAAAGCCACAGCATATGTTTATAATAGTTTAATAGAAATGAAATGACATTATGTTGATGTGAAGTAAAGCCATGTAATGTGTGTGTACAGCTCCTACTGTACTTGCTGCGTGGAGGTGGCATGTGTCGCTGGATTTCTGACCCCGTGATCCGAGGCTACACCACAGCAGCAGCTCTGCATGTGATCATCCTGCAGCTGCCACTGATGACTGGAATACCTGCACAGAGACACACTGGTCTGATGGCTTCAGCATGGGTGTGTTACAGCACTGTGGTATCGTACTGCATGCACAAATATGGCCACACATATGGAGGCATATATAACAAAAGTGCCTATTATTCTTATTTATTCGTTTAAAACTTTGAAAGAGAGCACATTCTCACTTCTACTCAAACAAGAATTTCAAGGTGTAGTTTAGAGGGTTTCATCTTTGTTTACTAAATGCTGGAGGTCTGAAGATGCTTGGCTCACTGACAGAGATGTTTACAGGGCAGAAGTAATATACATTGGGAAAAGAAACACTTAAGTGTGTATGGAAATAAAAAGCATTCTTATGATCACTGAACACAGTTAGCACACCAATCAATGAAACCAGTGATTAATGTCACTGGAGAATCAGCGTGATCGTTTAAACAAACACTCTTTTTTTATTCACTTCACCACCAAGATTCACTCATCCAGCAGTGAAAAAAGAGCAAAACAACGACTCACTTTCAAGAAAAGCAAGCAGATGCTTACACTAATGATGGAATCTCACAAGCATTATCTTTATTATGATACCAAGATAATTAGCAAAGAGGTTGTAACTGCAGAGATATACTCTCTTATTTTAAGAGGTCAAGACTTGGGTTTAGGGTTAGAAGTGAGGGTGAGTGTTAAGGTTGGACATTAAATTGTGATGGTTAAAGGAATACTTCACAGATTTGCATTTATTTGCTTTGTTTTTCAGAATAGGGGTAATATTCCCTACATCCGTTATCAATGCTAATTCCGCACTTTTTAGACACACTCGTAGGGGGACGGAACCTCATTCCCAGAATGTAAACAGTGTCCACCATCTTTGCTAACAGTTACGATAACAGGACCAAGTGTCACTTGTGGGCACGTAACAAAGAAAAGAATGAAGATATTTCTCAACTCAGGGGAAACTGAGGTTGGGAAGCACAATTTTTCAAAAATACTACCCCTATTCTAGTAATACAAAGCTAAATGCCAATCGGTGAAGTATTCCTTTAATGTTACATTAAGGGGCTAGGGCAGGGGTCTGCAACCTGCAGCTCTAAAGCCGCGTGTGGCTCTTCAATGCCTCTGCAATGGCTCCCTGTAGAACCTGACAAACGTACATGTACATGAAGAAATACACATTAAGAGTCCTGTCCATCCAGCAGCTTTTCTCAAGCATGAACTACAGAAAATCCAAATAATTTTTCAATATTTATTTCAAAGAGGTGAAAACAGTAATGAAATGTTAGTTCACAGGTTTTTTTCATACTTTTTACACTTCATAAATCGGTTTTGCGGCTCCAGAATACATTCATTTGGGTGGAGAAGGGACAAAGATGTCTCTTTTAATACGCGAGGGAATGCATTGTGTCTATGAGTGACCTCACTGAGAATGCTGTACCAATATGTGTGTGTGTGATTTTATAGACGTTGAAGAGTGTTCTGTATGGACTGACCAGCTTTGTACCAGGAGATCTGTCCGTCTCTGTGGTTTCCACAGTGATACTCATCGGTGGCAAGATGCTGAATGAGAACTTTAAGAACAAGTTGCCCCTTGCCATACCCTGGGAACTTATACTGGTGAGGGAAACACACATACACACACACACACACACTCAACATTCAAATGTCACAAGTTGCACCCAGATGGTCTGATGCCACAGTGATTAGCTGATGACTGACTCATAATAAATGTGTCAAAATCAGGGTTTATTTTTTTTAGACAGTTATCTTAATAAGGCGCCACAAAACCTTCAGAAGTCATAATTAATGGCTTTATTACAGGTCATCAAATCAGACCCTGAATTCAAGGGAAAGTCCTACAACCTATCAACACTGCAGATATAAATGTCAGTCATTGACAAAGATGTCATGTCTCTATCTTTCTAATAAGTTATCTTGTGTGCAGCTGTAGTGAGCCATTAATCGAGGATGAATAAAAGTTGAGAAATCACCAGATGTTGATAAATCATTCATTCACACTTCTGTTAGCTATGCTGAACAAAAATAGTTTTGTTTTTTTTCAAATGTACTGTTTTATAAAAAAATATATTAAGATGTCAAATTATTGTTATGTACTTGCATTCCTGAACAGAAATAATAACAATAACATGTTTAAAGTCTTTGAAAGATTTTGAACATGTTATGTACACTGATCTTGTTAACAACACTACACTATATGAAATAAAAAGCTAATGCTCCATCTCTAACAGTGGATAAACAGTATCTGATTGTGATAGTGTTTTTCTTTGGTCCGTTGTTGTACGATGGTCTCTGAACAAACCCAAAGATGTTGGATTTAGAAGCAGAATTTCGTCAGTTATTCTTTTCCAAAGTGCAGAAATAATGTTTGGCAAATGTCATGTGTGTATTGTATTGTTTTTCTCTCACAGGTTGTGCTTGGCACCGTCATGTCAGTGCTGATGGATCTGAGTGGACAGCACAGAGTCCAGGTGGTGGGACACATACCCACTGGGTCAGTAGAGCTGTGTCGTTGTGAAAGAGTGTTTACATCCTTTATGCTACGAAAAAGCCACTATAGAATGCTAACATGCTTGGGAAAGGGAGGGGTGAGCTAAGGAGTCCTCTCCCTGCCGCTCTCTGCAGTCTCACTATTAGGTGTCATCGATTCTTATGCACTGGACCTTTACCACTCTTTCTTTTCCTG
Organism: Solea senegalensis; assembly: GCF_019176455.1. Classification (NCBI taxonomy): domain Eukaryota; kingdom Metazoa; phylum Chordata; class Actinopteri; order Pleuronectiformes; family Soleidae; genus Solea; species Solea senegalensis. The sequence continues at coordinate 17,598,764 of NC_058031.1, forward strand.
GCAATATATTGTCCAATATGGATATTGTGACACAATGTTTTACTGCAACTGTATTAGGAATGTGAAGTGCTGCTGTTTTTAAGTGTAAAAAAATGAAAAAACAATACAATTACAGAAAATATGTCTGATATACTTGTGTTATTGAAACTAGCTTGAAGAGAAAGCCGACACATCTGAACTAATTGGACTTAATTCTTTTTATTTTATTCATTCAAAGTCATTCACAGTATCTTAACAATTCCTCTGTTATGTCCTTCTCTCCAGCTTGTCTCCTCCAGTCCTTCCATCTCTGTCTCAGAGCAGGGAGCTGTTTTTTCCTGCTTTCTCTATGGCTCTGGTTAGCTTCTGTTTCCTTTCAGCCATTGGCTCAGTGTTTGCCCAAAAACATGGCTACAAAGTGGATCCCAGCCAGGTACTACAGTAATGTTGTTAATGTTGTGGCCTGATTTCTTTTTTGTTTTTTTAAAAAATGACTGTGGCAAAAGTAGAAATGTGTATATTGTGTACAAATGTACCATAATATATGTATATATGTATATATGAATAAACAAATGAAACCATCACAGATAGTGTGAGACAATGATATAAACTGGGCTTAAATGTGAGGGATTTTGAATTTGCTCCATGATTTCTGCAGATGAGAGATATTGCACAGCTCCTCTCAGCAGTGATTTTAAACAGATTGTACGTTTTTATTCTCGTCAAAGGTTTTTTGAGCCAGTTTCCTCCAGACTTCCCTTGAACCTTGCTGTGAACACTGCTACAGGGAGTGTTAGTGTTTCAGGTGAAGGACAAAGGTCTGGTTGGATGTTATAAATACAGAACATGCTCTAATCAAACATGCTTTGTGCAGCTCCATTAACTGAAAGGAGTCTCACTTTTTGTACCTCTAGAATGTGATTGCAGTGAGAATAATTCAAGCCCTTGATTCTCTTTATTTTACAATAATGATGGACTGAAAGTTTCAATTATTGAAGTTTTCATTGCAGTCTTTTGTTAAGATTGTGGCAGAACGGAGGGAGGGACTTACTCCCACAGCTGAAAGAAATGCAGCCCATTGAGAGACTGGTTGTTTGTTTCTATATGTCAGCACTGCAATAGACTCAGGACCTGTGCAGCCTCCCAGCTGCTCCGTGTAAACCAGCAGTAGCCGTGCGATGTGCTCCTGCGTCACTGCTCACTGTTCAAAATGCTTGTGTGTCTTTGCATCAGGAACTGCTGGCTGTGGGTCTGTGTAACACCATTGGAGGAATGTTTCAGTGCTTTGCCGTCAGCTGCTCCTTCTCCCGCAGCATGGTCCAGGATAGCATCGGTGTCAAATCTCAAGTATGAGCCTCCAGAAGATTTTAAAACCAAGTTCATTTTATACTTTATTATATTTAACAAGATTAATCTTGTACTTTTAACCCAACTAGGTTTATCTGACAGGTATGTTTACTAACGTTACCTTTGCACTGTTATTCTGGTGTGCACATGGTAAGGGATTGGCCATAGGATCTGCATTTCCTTTATGTCAAACACCTTTGTTTTGCACAATGTTTAATATTTAGGGCCCAAGCATAAACGGTGGTGGCGGGGCAGCCATTCCTGCTTCAGATTATCATTATTATATCCGTGGCTTTGCGGTCATTTCGGAGGGGATTATCGAATGTGAAGTGAAGACTGTTGAGTGAGGGAGCACTGGGATGCGAGGGCTCTATCATGACTGCGTGCGTCCTGGTTTTTTGGAATTGCTAAGGCCATTACGCTTCCTTTATTTGCCCCCTTTCCTTTTCTATTCTGTTTTAATCTCCACAGATGGCAGGTTTGGTATCTGCTCTGGTGATTCTCACCATCCTGTTGAAGATTGGTCCTCTCTTTGAGCAGCTGCCAAAGGTAAAAGTGAATCTGAGACCACAAATGTGTTCTAAGTTAATGAGATAAACAAACGGCTCAAATCACTGTTTCCATACATTTAAAATAACAAAAAGAACAATCATTGAGGGGGCAATGTTTTTTTGTACAAGGAGCAAATACAATGTATGTAAATTGTTGTACATAAACCACTGCGGGATGATGATGATGATGATGATGATGATGATGATGGTGATGACAGAATGAAAGAGCATACTAGTGAAGATATTGTTTTAAAAATGTCAAGTCATATTCCAGCTGGATGAGACTCACTGTCACTATGATTCACACAACTCATCCAGTGTTCAGTGATAAAGTGTGTTGATGTGTTCCAGGCAGTGTTGGCAGTGATCATTGTGGTGAACCTGCAGGGGTTCCTGGCTCAGTTCAGAGATGTGTGTGTGCTCTGGAAGTCTGACAGATTAGACATGGTAGGAAACACACACACACACACACACACTGATGAAGATTTGATTAAAGGATGAATGAAAAACAGAAAAACAGAGCTGTGTGTCAGTGATAAAGTGAAGTATCAAATATAAACAAGTACAAGTTCACAGCAGTTATGTTTATTGTCAACATATGTTGGGTGTAACTGATTAAAACATGTGCTGTTGGTTTAGTAAAACAAAATCAAAAAAACAACAACTTTTCCATCAGTCCCTAATCCATCTCTAACCTTTAACTCAACCCTAACATAAACCTAATTCTAAAGCCAGGTCTTAACCCTTAAAAGTTGTGAGGACCAGCCAAAATGTCCTCACCTCCTATGGCTTATGTGATTTGTATTTGGTCCTGACAAAGATGAATATACGAGTACACAAACACACACACACACACACACACACACACACACACACACACAGTTTCACTTCACTAAATGAAAAGTACATCACTTTTCTCGTAGTAGTTCTACATGTTATTATCATTAAAGATTAAAGTTCTTTGCCAAGTGTGTCCATGCAACAGTCTCCTGCCTTTTTGTTTCGTATATAAAGAAAAATGCAGATGATGCTACTGACAACACTGGCATTACACAATTGGGTGTTTCTTTGCTACTACTACATACATTGCATGAATGTGATTATTTGTAGAAATGTAGTGGAGTCACAAATACATATTCACCGTTATTTGTCATGAAGTGAAAATGAATGCATGTGTACTTGATGACAGAAAATGACTTGCGTCCTGTAACTGTTGAGAACTGCGACATTGTAAACTCACATCTCATTTAGTCCACTTGTTTTTCTTTATCCTCATCATTATTATTCAAGCTCTCAGCTTGAAGCCTCCGGTCGCCCGGTCACAAACAGAGCCGACGTTCCTCTCATCAAACGCTCACTCCTGTCTTTCAGCTGGTGTGGGTGGTGTCACTGATGTCCACACTGATATTTAACCTGGACCTGGGTCTGGCTGTTGCCATCGTCTTCTCTCTGCTCGTACTCCTCTACAGGACACAACAGTCAGTCGTCATTTTTTTCAGATGCTACGTAAAGAACACCACTGTTTTTGAGACAAAGCCACAAAGACTTGAAGCTGTATAATGATGTTAGTGCAGTTTATCTTCACCGTTGTACTCGTTAATGAAGCAGATCCTCATTAGCATTCCCGTATCTCTCCTGTCTTTCATCTTGTCCTCATCTCTCAGCTCCCCCACTGTTGTTTTAGGTCGTATTCCCGGCACAGACTGTTACAGAGACGTGGGACTCTACACAGAGGTAAACCCAGTTTCTCTCTCTTTCACTACAGAGAGATAGAACTTTCATATTCATAGTCGCCTGAGTCGAAGTACAGCTTTCATTTCTTAATTAGGTTCTAAAAATAGTTACAAAACATAATCCAAACAGTGCATTTTCTGGTGATCAAGTTCAAAGCTGCCTGTTTTGTTCATGATTTGTGTTAATTAGCTTAACATTCCTTTGTCTACTTTGGAAGAATAAAAGAGATTGTGAGCTTCTTTAAATTACATTTAAAAACAACTGTAAACATTCAGGGGATGATGTCATTAAAGTTAGAGTGATGGATGTGATATGAGACGTTACCTAAATGCAACAATGTGTATTATAATGTGTATTAGTGATCCTCAACCACCAACTGATTTACAATCGATAACCGTATTTTAATATTTTGTGAAAAGATCTAATTCTCGTCTAGCTTTGCTGTGTAAAAGGAAACAAACCTATTTCCCAACAAAATTGTATTTGTAGTTGGAAAGACTGCAGCTTTGTGACCAAAAAAAACCTGTCAGCTTGAGTCCATCTGTTAAAGTATTTTAATGCATCACATCAAAACAAAAACAAACCCCATGGCTGAAACTAATCAGTCGGTTCTATTTTTACTCGCCAAGTCACTATGAGCTCCACTGTCTTTTTCTTCGTCCAACCCCTCCTCCTGTACATTTTCTGCAGCTTAGTCGAAACTTCTTTTTGCTAAACTTATTAAAAAAAAAAAAATATTTGACAGAATCTGAACTCAATCATGTAGGAGAAGGTTTCTGAAGATGCACGGAGATGTGACGTTCGAGGTCAAGTGAGTGCAGAATAGTGTTTACAACAACTGTTACAATACCGTGTATCTGCAGAAAGGCCGATGTTTGGACCGGGTCGAGATGGATGGATGGATGTGTAAAAGTGAAAAGAAGACTTTTATAATTCTAATAAAACATGATTAGAGCCATGTATTATTGCAACAACAGTGACAGAAAATCGTACAAGAAGCAACTGTAGTGACTGTGAAAATGAAACGTCAGTGACTAAAAATAAAAGTCCTTCTAATCTGTCTATAAATACTATAAATGTCTGTTAACTGCATAACTGTCCAGTGGTTCAGTCGACAGGCTTCAAACCTGGCAGGTGGTTCACTAAAGGACACCAGTGTGTGCAGTGCCAACATTCAGACACTCAGATATCATGTAACTCAACATTACCCTACAGCTAAATTCCTGTAATGTATACTGAGTTTGTCTCTGTTTAACAGGCAAAGCAAGTTCCTGGAGTGACCATCGTCTCCTGCTCCAGTCCAGTTTACTTTGCCAACTCTGCACTGGTCTTTACAGAGATCACAGAGGTGCCCACAAACACACGTTTGTATTTTCAACACATGATGGGTGTAACAGATTAAAACACGTGCCATTGGTTTTAGTTTATAAAAAAAACAAACAAAAAAACACCAAGATTTCAATTGATTTTCCATCACTAACTTCTCGTTCTTTATTTTCTCCCTGACTCCATCCAGACAGTGAGTCGCTGTCAGAAAGAAAACCCAGCTCAAGTCAGCACTGCTCCCCCCTCCTCCTCCTCCTCCTCAACCTCAACCCAGACAATAATAACACACACTCACTGCTTGGTTGTTGACCTCAGCTCAGTCAATTTCTTTGACTCAATGGCCATGACAGCTTTCTGCAAGGTGAGGATAAAGAAGTGGGCTAGTTGAAATTCAGCTCTCCTGAGTTTTATTATGATAGAGTTGGGTTAGAGTTTCTGCTGATTGTGATCTTGTCCTTATCTGGCACCTTTCACACAGTTTACCTAATGTATGTTTTCTCTTTTATCCATTAACACACACACACACAATACAAGAAATGCACATAAATAACCTCACTTAAAAAAAGACAATCTAAGAAGCATAGATGGTTCTTCACTGGAAGGAAAAAATCATTACCAAACATTTTGCAGCTGTAAGATAACAACGAAAGCTTTGACATCAGAGCTATGATTATGACATAGGAAGTCAAAGATAGGAGATAATAGGCCAACACTATCTGTTTTTATGATTTTGATACTGTTTAACACGCCATATTACTGAACACAAGGAACATGTGTTTATCCCAAGACACTTTCCTGGTAAGTTTAAAGAGTGACAGTCTGTTTGCTAGACGCTATATACATCATATATACATCAATAAAACACTTGAAGCACATACATCTAAAAGAGGTAATGAAGTAGTTATTAGTGTTTTCTGCAGTGTTTCTGTGTCCTCAGTGATTGGTTGTTCTCACACCGGCTTCTTTCCGCTGAAATTAGTAAGAAAACATTGTTGACAATAAATGTCACGCAATAACATGTTAGGTTGTAAGTATGATTATGGCTCACTGTGGTTCACACACACTTCATTTAATGGTTTCCAGTTTTACTGATAGGACTTTGTCGTATCACATCCACATCTTTGGTCCCAGTGATAAAAGTGTGTGTGTGTGTGTGTTTTCATCAGGTTGTTGATGACTTGCATGTCCAGGGTGTCTCTGTGTTTGTGGCATCATGCTCAGGTCAGTTCCATTCAGTTTTCTTTTGTTCCTTATTTCTTGACGTTTTCCTTTACAACTCCGTTCTTATTTATTATTATTAATAATAAACTTTATTTCTGTAGCACCGTTCATACAGGGATTACAACAACAAAACACAACACAGGGTGGAATAGAAAAAGGAAAAGTCTGAAGTCAAAATGTAAAAACCCTTTTTTAACTGAAATAAAACAGTAAAATACAAGACAGGGTGGAATAAAATAGAAAAAGGCTAGAGTCGTGAGGTTAAAACCCGGTTTTCACTTCAAAATAAACTAAAAATGCAAATAAAACACAACACAGGGTGGAATGAAGAGGAGCTAGTTGAGGGCTTACGTAAAAAGATAAGTCTTTATTTGAGCACTACACTGCACTAAACACCAAAGCTGTCTCCTCTCTCGGTCTATATTGACTGAGTGCAGCAGAGAGTTGTCGAATTAATTTATTACCCAATAGAAAACGTTAATTGTATATAAATCAATAAGAGTGTGATGTGAACTTTTTCTGTGTGTCAGCAGACGGCGTTTTATCCCAGCTTCAGACTCATGGCTGTGTTCCAGACACACTGCCCAGTTCCTGTCTCTTCCCATCGGTACATCATGCTGTCCAGCGCCACCTCAGCCGGTTGCCCAGGCCTCTGGAGGTATGCACTGGCTTTTTTCCAAGTTCATTTATTTATTACCAGTGTATTAATCACTGTGTATTAATATACGTGTGTGTGTGTGTGTGTGTGTGTGTGTGTAAAAATAAGCAGTGTAAAGCTGAGTGTGGCTCCAGCAGGAGTCGTATGAATCTGATGCATCAGTTGACTTGGTGTCAACAGCTGAAAAAGCTACATTTGCCATTCGTTAAAGATTGCTAGAATGTTTCATCAAACTGCAAAAGAAAGACTGACTCATGGGAAAAAAATAAAATATATACATAAATATTTCAATTAATAATATATTAAATAAATAAATAAATAAATAAATAAATAATAAGGAACTTCACTTCGCTGTTTAGAATGGCTATTTCATAATGTTTAAATGTTTTCATAAATGATCGTTTCATTATCATTTCAGGAAACCCAACGAGACAAGTGATTGTTGAGCGGCTGCTGCTTCTGAAAGGACAGAAAACAATCGCTGCTGTCAAACACTTGCACTGCGCTTATCTCAGTGATCAATGTGGTTGTTCCCAATTAGACATTTAAATGAGTGGCCTCTCTGTCGAGACATTTTTGAGACTGTAACCAGGAGACCATGGTGTCAGTCCATCTACCTTCTCCACTGCACCAGTCATCCCAGATGAGACTTGAACCCACAAAATGGAGGACAGTGTCTTATTAGACGATGTTTGTGTTGATGAAAAGCATAATTCACTTTCCCCGGCCTTGAAGCAGAAGTAAGTAAGATTGCTGTTTAAAAAAAGAAAAGTTTTATCCACGGGTTATTACAAATACTCGTATCTTTCAAAACAACGTTATAACGTCCTAAACAAAGGGAGGCGGGGTCAAGTTAGTTCAGTTGAGACAACTTGATTGATCCCAGGAAGACAATTCATTTTCTCCTAATTACAATCACACAAACAACATGTTACCTGTCAAAGTGCAGATCAAGAGAACTAACGTAATCAAGCAATAAATGTTGTCTGTCCTCTTGAGTCAGTAAAAAAATGACCACTATCGAATTTGAATAAACTGGTTGATAATATTTTTTGCCTTTCCTTCATCTGTGTCTTCTTGTCCTGCATCTGAGCTATAGTTCATCTATATGTGATAGGGCTGTCAAAGTGTGTTAATAATTGCGATGACTCTGTCTGATTACTCATTAATTAGAAGAAAAGCAAACGTTCAATTGTGATTAAGTAACATTAACAATTTCAAAATACCCTAATACCCTAAATAAGTAATAAGATTCTACTGCACACACATATACCTGAGCTAGTAGTGTGTGTGCACCATCTCCCTCTGTCCTGAGCTCCTCTCACCAGATCAGATGCATGTTATTGCATTTATTCTTTGTTTTTGTTGCAAAGTAGGTGTTCTCTTCCTGAGCTGATTGGTCACAGCTTCTCATTCCACTAAGCAGGTGTTTTCCCCCTTTAAATGACTTATGCTGAATTATGCTGAAAAGGTTGTGTTATGACTGCCGTCGTATTGTTTTTGTGTGTGGGTTTGTTTATCGTTTTCTTCTTCTGCATGAATGAATGAATGAGTGAATTAATGGATTGAGTGGTGTGATGGATCGCTGGACGTGAGGGAGGGAAATCACTCAGTTTCCACTGGACCCAAGCAGCCACATTAATTTATTACTTATTCTAAAATTCTGTTAACTCTGTGGACTTTGTAGGGATGGGTAGCCAGTTGTTTTTGACTCAGTTTCCTCCTGTTTATGTTTAAGCAGCGAGGTCGTTTGTTGCACTTTGATTTTGAGAATTGTTAGGCAAGATGTGTTTATTTTCTAGTTAGATTTGTTTGTTTGTTATTCTGACCTTTGCCCACCCTGTAGCTCTTTGGTCCTCTTCTTTATTACTTGGAAGTAAACGCGCTTAATTAGCTCAGCGGTTCTGTGGCTGTGTTATTGAGTCTCGAGGAAGTTGAGTGTGTTCTTGTTATGCTTGGGCCTCCCCTAGACCAGGCGGAACAGTTGATATAAAATGATTCATCACTAATGCCAAAACATCCTGCCGACGGTGTGTGTGAGATCGCCATGCTCCCACAGTGCACTGGCTCATGCCTCATTTTAAGACCAGCACTCCTGTGGGAGTTCAAATGGTCACAGGTGCATTTGTTGTTGAAACACTGTGGACTGGAAAAGGACAGCTGTGTTGGTCTGAAAGCAGCAAAGACATGTTTGTCGTGCTTGGCCTCGTTTCTATGCTGCTCAAAATACAATGTCATGACAGTGTAGAAGATTATCTTCCTAGTGATTTATTCTTGAACAGCTTAGTTTTATTGTAGATGCGCGTTGTGCCGTTTAACATCTCATATTATAGCAGAATGCACAAGATTCATGAGTAAAATAAATCATCCAGTGAAGGGTGATATGGCTTTTTGTGTATTATAGACAACTGACCTCTGGCTATATATTCTGGCTTTACTTCTATTTCTATCTTTCTTGTTTGTTCCATGTTTTCACGCATTGAGAAAACAGCCTAATATTATATATAATACAGATTAAAAGAATTGACTGTCTGGTGTACCTCTTACAAATCAAATACCACAGATCTGAATAAGCAGCTTAGTAATGAATTAACTAATAAAGCAATCATTAGGTTCCTGACTATTATCTTTTATTGGCTTCATAATTAACAACCAGTTAGTCAGTACTGGCCATGTTTATAATACGAAGAATAAAAACACACAAGCACAGGTCAGAGTTCAAGACAACACCACCTCACTCTGGTGTCTGACACAATGACTGGTTCACTGCCCAACATCCTTTACTGGTCTTTGAAGCGTCATCATTGTCCAGCCATTGTATCAGAGAGATGTGTACTAAAGCATAAAGTTAAAAAAAAGTATTTCATTGTGTATCCATGTCACGATCTTAGCATTTCCATGTTTCAACATTGTTTTCCTGTGATCTTATTGGTCAGTCGAAGGGATGTTAACCATCTGAAGTTAAAAAAATGGCTGAAAAGACACATCACCTGGAAAATTGTGTGACAGTGTCACAAAAGCTGTGTCACTGTGAGTCAAACATGTCAATAAGGTCTGAAAGATAAAAAAAAAAAAACCTCTCAAGATATCGTGTTCTCAGTAAGACTACTTGAAATCATAGCTGACTCATCAAATCATAAATGAACCCTACCCAGATAAGATACCTCTATGTCTCTATATTTTAATGTTACAATAATATTCACACAAACTCTCATTTTCTTAGTTATTTTTGTGTATGTCAAGTCAAATACCTATAACGGTAAGAGAAGTAACCGACTTTGTTAATGTTAACACGAGCAGAAAATGCACATTGTGTGTGGAACTTTGCCCTCAGCTTTCATAACAATACCCACTCGTCTTATCTACACTTCCCTTCAAGGTCTTGAGGGACAGCACAGGAGTGGAATCCCACAGACAAGAGTCTCCTCTCTGCAGAGACGCTCACAACATTGTTGCCTGGATTTACTTGGATGGATGTAATGGAAAGAAAGGAAATAAGCCATGACATGATTGACTGAACCATTTTTGCTTAAGTGGAGGATTTTCATGACAGTCCCAACCAGAGACAGACTGAGAGCTGGATCCATTTTCTTCAGTGGATTCTGTGCTTTTAAAAGCCACAAATATTTGGAATTTATCATAAGGAGAGATTTTTTTTTTTTAAAGCAACTTGAACAACAAGGTAATTATTATTACATTTAATCGCGCTTCACCTTGAATTAGTCTAACATTAAGCAACTTCTTCGCCCACATCTGAACTCCGGCTCATACAAATAATAATATAAATGTGATGTCTTTGTGTGTTTTTCAAGCTTTCCTAACATAAGATAATCAGAAATATGTTTAAAAACTTAAACAACGATTTTTTCTATATGTCACAGGTAGTTTTAGCCATGGAAGAGAGTGGGGTGTCCCGCCGGGTTCACAGGAGGATCCTGGATGAGGGAGCCGTGGAGGAGATTGCAGTAAAGTCTGACTCAGACGTGTCTCTGTGTGAGAAGGTCAAAAAGTCAATGAGGTAAAATTCACTACATCTAATCTGCTGTGCTTCTCAATTTCGTGTTTGTATAAACAGACACTTCAAATACTTGTCCATGTAAATATCTAACCAGCCAATAACATGGTGGCAGCTTAATGCATTCGGGCAAATCGAAGGTGGCATGTTGTTGGTGTAGACGACTGCTGCACTTTTACTTCAGCAAAACAGAATGAATTGTCTTTGGAGATAAGCAGGGAAGAGTCAAAGTTGAGGTTTACCTGCAGTTACTCGTGATAAAAACCCCAAAGCCAAGGAAGAAATCTTGAAATGGTTTTCATGGACTCTGACCTCACGTTAAAAAGCCACTTTGAAATGGTCACAAAGTCCACGTACTATCATCTAAAGAATGTATCAAAACCATAAAAGACTTACGGCGCGGCAGGACCGGAAAAAACTGGCCCATGCCTTTATCTTCAGTCGATTACACTGCAGTGCTGTTCTCACCGGCCTGTCTCCCTCCCTCCCTCTCTACAGCTGATTCAGAACGCTGCTGCCTGTTCTCACTCAGACCACATAACTCCAGTTCTGAAGTCCTTACACTGGTTTCCCATCATCCAAAGAATTTATTTAATAATCCTGCTATAACAGGGATGGTAATCGGTATCGGTATCGGTCTGATACTGGTCAAAATCACTGTATCGGATATCGGAGAGATAAAATGTAGAATCCAACACAATCCAAAAATATATCGCATGCTTCATTATGCACAGATGGAAAAAATGCAAATAAAAACCAGCAAAATCATTTTAGCTGAGTCATGTTTGAGCTGTTTATTTCTTCTTTTTGGCAGAACAACATTTGTTCCACAGTTGGAGAATAGCACAATTGCAGCTTTTTCTGACTTCTTTTAACTACAAGGTCTGCAACACCTATTATTATTTTGAAGAAGAAACAGTGTGATAAATGAATCAAAATGTCATTTTATGCATGTGCTATTTAATATAAAATAAGGCTTTTTAATACTCACTTCTTAAAACTTAAGTAAATTTTATATCAGAAAATTGCTTTTGATGTACAGTAAATGTCATATACTGTAAGATGGTGATAGTATAAAAAGTGAGTTCAACTTCTACAAAAATATGTTTTCTGGTAAGATACTCAAGTATTACCTTTTTGGTATTTTATACAAGACTGAGATAGTGAGATTCTAACATGACAACTTTGATTCTTTAAAAAAAAAATTCCATCTTTCTTTTACCTATGTTTTAGCACTTTGAAATTCTGTATAGATAAACTTGCCTTGCACTGGGTGCCCTTATATTAGGTGTCCTGTATAGTAAGAATGTGAAAGTGTGATTCCGTCTTCAAGCCTGAGGCCTGGATTCTATACAGTATCTTAGCGCTTCCTGTGACTCCGCTCTCTCCTGGACATTATCTCTGATGTTGTTCTTGAAATCTGCTCTGCTCATTCTTGCACTTTGGGGGTTAGATTGCAGCTCAGGACTGTGGTCACATATGTCCTGAAAACCACCTTCACCGTGGTTTTTGTGATCCAATGACGACACATCCATGACAGATTGGGATTGGGAGTGTTCAGACCTGTTCTTAGTATGATCTGATATGCTGTTTTTCAGACTAGTCTATGTAAAATAAGTGATAGCATATCCTTAAAGGGCTACTTCACCCCCCAAAAAAATACTTTTTTTTTACTAATTTCCAGAGCTAAATGTGTTATTTGATCATCGGACAGTGGAGCTGATACTGCATGTCTCACTCCCACAGCAACTATGGGATTGAAAAAAATAAATTAAAATTGACAAAAATTCAAAATCAAATTCACTTCCTTCAAAGAAAAGAAAAGCCATACACTGCTCTTCACTGTGTTTCCTGTCAATTATAACAAGTTTTATGGGTAAAAGATCTGAACATTTTTTAATCCAAATCTGTAATAGAATGTGAATTAAACTAACCCAACAGCATCATAATGATTTTAAGTCTATGGGGGAAAAATGGGTGAAATAGCCCTTTATTTCTTTTCTCTCTCTGTCTGTCACTCTGAAACTCAGGTGTTCTGGTCCTCGGTTAAAAAAATGCCTGCTGCAGAGAGTTCCTGTGTTATCATGGCTGCCTCGTTACTCGATCAGAGACAACGCCCTTGGAGACCTGATCTCTGGAATCAGTGTGGGGATCATGCAGCTTCCACAGGGTGAGGATGAAGATTCACGAGACAAAGAAATATAAATGTAAAGGGGTATTTATGGCACGTGACGTGTGTCCTGTTTCATCCCTGCAGGTATGGCCTACGCCTTGCTCTCGTCTGTTCCTCCAGTCTTTGGTCTTTACTCCTCCTTCTATCCTGTGCTCATCTACTTCATCTTCGGCACATCCAAGCACATCTCAGTAGGTTTGTACTTCCTGACAGTGCTGCGTCTGCACAAGTGGTATTAAATCTACCTCCACTACACGTGGATATAGTACTTCACAGAAGAACCATTTGAACATTTGAAGTTTTTTAAAAAAAATGCTTCATTTTTTATTTTTAAATCATCAGAGCAAACATTTATTATTGGTTTAGAGTTTAAGCACCGGAAAATATCATGTGCAATTGGCGCCTTGACTCTTGATTAACAATTTTAATCTGACACGATGTAATTTTCATGTATAGAAATAAGGTAAATGTAAAGGTCCAGTGTGTAATAATTAGGTGAGCCTGTAGACTCTCACCCCTCCAAGTAGTTTAGTCCTTGCATATCAGAACTTATGTGAGCCCCTTTCCATAATTCTCCTTCTACTTCATTGGTTTATGCATCAGGTCATTCTTCTCCATTGGCAGATTAAAATGTGAAACACTTCAGGCTGCTGTAGAAACACTGCAGCAGAAGAGAGAAAGAGAGAGGTTTTTTTTTTCAAATTTTAAAACAATTATCCAATTACACAAACTCACATAGACTGTCATCACTGTAAAAATGACCAAAAGTCAGTGTATTCATATGAAGGTGGAAATAAAGAAATGTGTGTTTTTATCTTCCTCTCTCCAGGAACATATGCAGTGATGAGTGTGATGATAGGGGGCGTGACAGATCGATTAGCCCCCGACTCGGACTTTATGATATGGGACAATGTGACCAACTCCAGTATAATTGATACTGTCCTCAGGGATGAAGCGCGAGTCAAAGTGGCTGTAACTGTCACCTTAATGTCTGGATTATTTCAGGTAAGTTTTCATTTTAAAGTTAATTGGAAATATACCATTTGACACATTACACTAGGGTGTAATGTGTAATTTATGGCAATCTGGGCTGTAGCTGACAGACAGACAGCTAACACCAACACTACTGAGAGTGATTTTCAATCAATATCAGGGAATTATTAATCACTTTAAAAGCAGCCTCATGCAGTCTAAAGGTACTCAGGCTAAAAGGTCAAACTGGGTTTAATTATTCATTATATGGCTTACGTAGCTCTGCTCTGACTAAAAAAATGAAAGGCAGGTGTATTTGAGCAGCGCTGTCTTTCCATGTGCAATGCTAACACTACTTGTTATATCATGTGATGAAATAAAACAATACAGACGGTCAGACAATTGTTTTCCTCATTCGTCATTAAATAAAATATTATTCAGACAATGCTGTGATCCTGCACGTGTCTCAGTCTGCTCGATGTGTGTCCTCCAGATTCTGCTCGGTCTGCTCCAGTTTGGTTTTGTGGTGACATATCTGTCCGATCCCCTGGTCAGAGGTTACACCACAGGAGCCGCCATCCACGTCATTGTGTCCCAGCTCAAATACACCTTTGGCATCAGCCCTTTAAGATACAGTGGACCACTGTCACTGATATATGTAAGTAAGAGTGCCAACAACAACAGTAAAACAAGACGTGTGCAGGTGTGCATCGCGTTAACAATGACGATAATTCATGCAGTTCCAAAAGCGCTCAAAACACGACGCGTACTGTAGGTTAAAAACAGAGACGAGCACAAGAAAACTAACTGTGTAAAATCTATAAAGATATAAAGAGTTTTCTGTTGATTAGTGTGATAAAGTGAACCACTTTGGCACTATTTATGGTTTCTCCTGTGAGGTTTCTCCTTTTTCAAACTCCTCATGGTCAAAAATAAATATATAAAAATCTCTCATGTTCGCTTTGATGGAACATGATGGTATAGGCTCATTCACAGGGTCGTACCACCTCACCTCTTGCCCCACATCAGATTTGCACTCACCTCACACAGAACGTCTCAGCGCGACTGTCTGTCCTGCAGGGATTCTCTGACAGGTTACTTTCAATTCAATGCAGGATCCATTCACAAGTCAGCTTCACAATCAGAACAAGGGATAAAAACAAGGAGGAACCCTGCAGGCAGACCTAACCCCCTCTGTGGAATCCAACCCGTGCAAATAACACCACTAATGAGACATATCATTACCAGTCTTTAACCAATATTCCTACTCTCTCTCTCTCTTTTTTACAGACTGTGATAGAGATCTGTTACCTCATACCACAGACAAACATCGGTACACTTGTGGTTAGTATCGTCGCCATAGTTTGCCTTATCCTCGCCAAGGAGCTCAATGCACTCCTGAGTAAAAAACTCCCTGTTCCAATACCCGTGGAGCTGCTCGCTGTGAGTACACAGGGATTTAATGTGCTCGTATAATTTCTTTAACATGTGCACACACACACACACACACACATATTCAAATATGTTATTATTTGCTGTTATTATTCAGATCATTATTGCAACAGTCATCTCCTGGCAAGTTAACTTAGAAGGCAAATATGGAGTCGATGTGGTGGGAGATATTCCCTCAGGGTGAGAAACACAACACGACACGTCCCTCATAGAGCATGGTGTTTGTATGAAATGTAAAGTATTATATAATGTGCAATTTATTATGTTGGTTTTGTTTTTGTTTCTGCCTGCCAGTCTCCAGGCACCTGCTTTCCCACCTACCTCTCTGTTTGGTCAGGTGATCGGAGACGCCTTTGCCCTGGCTGTGGTCGGCTATGGCATTGCCATCTCACTGGGGCGGATCTTCGCCCTGAAATATGGCTACAAGGTGGACAGCAACCAGGTAGGTGGAGACAAATGGATGTTGGATTGAACTGATGTGTCAGTTTAATGTACTGTGCAATAAAAGTGAGGGTTTTTTTTTTCACGGTTTAGGAACTAATCGCTCTGGGTCTGAGTAACACTGTGGGAGGGATCTTCCAGTGTTTCGCCATCAGCTGCTCCATGTCTCGCTCCATGGTTCAGGAGAGCACGGGAGGGAAAACTCAGGTCGCTCAAAGCAAATTCACTTTTTAACCACTAATCTACAGTAGAAATACTTCCTTTGACAGCACGTTCATGTTTGGATATCCAAAATAGGAAGTTATTATTACCGGGGCTAATGATTCACTTTTATCTTATTTTATTTACATGGAATCAAATCTTACCCTTGCTGCTGCCACAAGCCGGGGCTGTAAGAAGAAGCAAAGAGTCAAACTGTTTGTAATTAACGTTAGTCTGATAAGTGGCGTCATTACAAAACACTTAGGGGATTGATTTACGCTCCCATTTTTTAAGTCCACCTACACAAACACAGATTTGCTGAAAGGCTTAAACGATTTTGTCTGACAACACCATTAATCAGCTAAGGCCTATTACAGAGGAGAGGAGAGGAGAGGAGAGGAGAGGAGAGGAGAGAGAGGCGAGAGGAGGCGAGGAGAGAGGCGAGAGGAGAGGGAGGAGTCGAGAGGAGGGAGTCACTAGAGGGAGAGGAGAGAGGAGAGGAGAGGAGAGGAGATCACATCTGTAGTTTTGCTTCAACTTGCTCCATTTGATTTTCATTCATGTTTCTCTCTGTCTTCACTGCAGGTTGCTGGAGCTTTGTCAGCGATAGTCATACTTATTATTGTGCTTTGGATCGGGGTTCTCTTTGAAACTCTACCCAAGGTACTGTGTGTGTGTGTGTGTGTGTGTGTGTGTGTGTGTGTGTGTGCTTGTTTGCGCAGATGTATGCTCATGTTCACACATGTGCCCAAAATCAATCGACATGCAAGCAAAGCTGTAGTCCTGTTGTCTTTGTGCCACTAAACAACTTCTCTAAAAAGTATCAAATGCATTTAAATAAATAAATAAAGGCTTATCAATAGAAAAAGAGCATATAGTATGTTTAGGGGCTGTTCACACACAGAGTTATCATATGGAAACTATATATAAACCATAAAATAAATACCGTTGCACACTTGAACCTACATTCTCTTTGACTTGTAGGCAGTGCTGGCTGCCATCATCTATGTCAACCTCCATGGCATGATGAAGCAGTTCCTGGACATCCCTGCACTGTGGAAAAAAAACCGAGTTGACGCGGTGAGTTTACTTCAAAGTGAACCAAGAATTGGATAATATTTTGAGAATAATAATAGGTCAAAAATGTGTCTTCTTATGTGTTGTTGAGTCAGTTTGATGATTCATTTTATATCACGTTTTTAGTCGTGCTATAACGTAGCAATAACTGTGCAGAAGTCACAAAATAGACACTTTTCTTTTCTTTCCTTTTTGTTCATGAAGTGAACTTTGAAGTGTGACGTACTTTTTGCTCAGGTGTGTTTATATAGATGGTGAAAATGAAAGAAATGTTTCATCAGATTGCCTCTAGGTTGTGCTGAAAAAAGGGATATAAGACACTGTATTGCACATTCTTATAGCTATAACTATGCTATAACTGTACATTTTAGCATAGTAATGGAACACAGCGGCCGAAATGCTCTGTGTTCTAAGGGTTCATCAGCACTGTATAAACTCATTTGACAACATTTATTTATATTTAAAAGCCATGCACTGCAGTTTTAGTGACCAATGTTGTCTTGTTTTTCCATCACTCTCTCTGGTTTCCTCCAGGTGATCTGGGTGGCCACCTTCATCCTCACCCTGCTGTTGAACCCTGACATCGGGCTGGCTGCTTCCATCGGCTTCTCCATGCTCACTGTCATCTTCAGGACCCAGCTGTAGGAACACACCACACACTCCATTATACATTATCAATGACACATCAGACAATGTGTCATACTAAATACTCAACTGTGCATTACCCACACCTGTAATTAAGCTCAATTCATCACTTTTCACAACTGTGTGTGTGTTTTTTTCCAGACCTAAATATTCCCTGTTAGGCCAGGTCCCAGACACTGACATTTACAGACCAATGGAAGACTACGTTCAGGTATGACACAATATCATTACCCCAACACAGTGATTATTTTTGTTTGTCTTCTATCCTCCACATGAGGATTTCAAATTATCTGTCTGGAATGTTTTGCTTAATTTAATCATGAAAGGACCAGAAAATGTCCTGTAACTAAGTGCTTTTGTCCATTTTCCAGAATAACTTCCAATATCTAGCAGTTATTTACAATTTAGTGCATGTCATAAAACTGTTTGTGACCATTTAAAATGAAGAAAAACACTGTTTAAACCAAAAGTGTTCCTTTCTTCTTTAATTGCTCATTCATAAAGCAAAATGAAGTCCTACGGTAAAATAAGTTGTTTTCAGCAAATTAAATTCAACAAAAACAGAGTTACTGTCTTCTTGATTTAAATATTTCTCAAAACACTATTGGTGTGACAATAGTTAAGATAATAATTACTGTGCAGAACCTCACATTAAAGCAAAAAGTCAGGTAGTCTTTAATTGCTCAGCTAAACCTAAGCTCGGGGAGAATCAAGGGAAATGAGCATCATTGAGAATGAGTCACATTTTGTTCTGTGCTGTCGAATGAAGAACATCTGTACTGAGTGAAAAGGTTGGTGTTGTTGACAGAATTAAAATGAAGTTGTTTAAGTTTAATGTCCACAAGTTTACTAAAAACTCTTAATCAGTTTCAACCTTCAACAGTCACTATCTGTCAATAAGATGTCTGTACAGTCGTTATTTTAGCTGGGTTTTATCGTGCTGGTTGTCAGCGTCTCAAGCATCACAGCTCTAGGTCAATTATTGGATGGACTGACCATGAAATTGAGTGCAGACATTCATGTCTCTTTCATCTATTCCTCTGTGTGATTTATGACCTCGCTGATTGGCTGATTGATTACAGGTGCAGCAGGTGCCAGGGATTTTAATCTTCCGTTCCTCTGCCACACTCTACTTTGCCAATGCTGAGATGTATCAAGATGCTCTGAGGAAGAAGGTGAGGACAGGACAGGACACACACACACACGCATGTATGTACAGTGAGGACACCTCATAGACAGTATGCATTCCCTTGCCCCTTGCCCTAACCTTAACCATCACAACTAAACACCTAAAACCAGGTCAGGTCAACTCCCCCAAAGGTCCTTCGAAGACGTGAGGACCAGCCAAAATGTCCTCACTCCTTATGGTTCATACGATTTTTGTGGTCCTCACAAAGCTACACATACAAGAAAACACACAATCAACTCCACTGACAGTTGCTTGTCACAATTTCCTTTAGAGTTTCCATTGAACTGCTCTTGTCCCAGTAAAAAGTGACTCTTTCCACAATCCGCACGTTACAACACTGACAGACATTGTTCAAATCTCATCCCACATTTCTTTTTTTCTCCATTCAACATTTGTTAAATAGAGGAATAAATAAACTGCCACCACCCTCACCCCCCTTCTTACTCTTCTGTCACATCTCTTTGGGGTAAATGGAAGATAGACGGAAGAAAGATGGGAAGAAGATGACAAAAGAATGGGGGGGGGGCTAGGCAGAGGTTGAATAGCGAGCGAGATAATGAAAGTGCTCATTTATTAAAATCCCAGAATGCCACAGCTGACGGTTTGCTCTTTTCTCTCTTATGTTTGACGCACAAATAGGCTTTCATAGAAAGGATGGAACTATTTTTTTTTTCATAGGGGTGTGGCTATAAGAGAGTAAACCATCACCAATGAAATCAGAATAAAAGGTTATAAAATAAAATGTGTGTTAATATAAATAATGTCTCTTAGCTCAAAATGAAATTCCTACTTCATCAAGGAAAAGGAGGGAAATACAAAATGTAAACTCCATCCAGGACAGTTTAGAGCCATAGTTCTCAAACAGTGGTACGAGTACCACCAGTGGTACGTGAGTATATGATCGGAGTGGAGCTGAGGAACCAGAGTGCTCGTCTGTGTTTTAACGTTGGTGATAATGGTGTTAGTTTGAGAGCTCCATATTTGCTCAGGTGGTACTTGGTATATCTTGACCACAATACAATTATTCATATATACACCAGCACAAGTCTACGGAATCACAGAAACACGTTCAAAACAAGATCATCATTTAGGCCTTCTTTAGGATTCTTGATGCTTGAGTCATTTATCCAGATCACCTCCTCAGGTGGGGGAGGGGTGAGCTATTCAATCCTGCAGAACCAGAGATGTCATAGTGTCCATCGTTGGCGTATAGTCCCCGGTCATTTCTCCATATTGTGCTCTTGTGCTTGTTGATTATCTCTTTTAATTTTCTCATTGTTTTGTCCACATAAGCAGTGGATCATATAGATCATGTGTGTTGTCTTTCAGCTCATGGTCTCTCGACCTCACCTCCCTCTTGTCCCTTCTCTCCCCTCTTTCTCCCAACCACCTCTCCTCTTTCACCCCAACCAGTCGAGGCAGATGTGAAGTGTTGGGTTTCTCTGCTCTCTGTTGTCTGTGTACATAATGTATGTTGTGTGGATACACAAGTGATCATGCTGTTGATGGGGAACCTTTTACCTGCGTGGGGATCAGAACTGTCACTGCGGTATTTGCCTTTAGGCAGAGGAAAAAAGCATGTCTGAGTTTCTTTGCTGTATTTTTCATTGTGATGGAAACTGACATAGACCAAAGAGGGGAATCATCAAATATAAATGATAGTTTGGACTAAAACAGGTTGTTATTGTATTGGAGTGGGTAGAATGCTGAGTCACGCATGCACAAGAGAACCTTTTTCTCTTTTTTTTGTCCATCACGTCGGATCATGTCTTGGTGATCTATCCACTGAGATGAGTCACGCCGTGTAAATCTGTCCTCCATGTCCCTCAACTTTTCTTTAACGTCCTCTGTAGAGTAACAAATCCTCCTCAAGCTGAAGAACTGACTGACGGGGGAGGCTCCTCTTCCGGGGTGCGGGATGGAAGCTTAGCAACAACTTTTTTTAACCAGTAGAGATAAGTTGTTATTGAACTGTCGTTTTTCATGACCCACGTGTCCAAATAACTGTCTTTTTTCATCGCTGTAGTTCAACGTGAACTTTAAGTTAAGCTTTTCAGGGACCGAAATGTTGCAACAACAAAATCATGCTTGCAAATTTAGACAGTGTGCAAGAGTCTCTTTGCTATAGTTAAGGTGAGAAACTGACACCAGATCAATAGTTGTTTCCACCACAGCAGTCGGCTTCAATCAGTGTGTAAAGCAGGCAACTGAAATGGTTAAAGGTGCCGGGGGAAATGTGGGATCACTTAGCCTGAGGCTTGTTCTCTCCGGGCAGCACCTCGGCTGATGGGCTGTATGGAGCGAGATGTTAAGTGCTGTAATTGCAGCATCAGCTGATGATGTCATGCAGCAAGAGCAGTTTTACAGTTAAATCATATCATGCTGGACCTGGGTGAGCTTTCAGCCTTGCTTGTTAGCACAAAGGCTTGAGGGAATGTTACATCTTCTCTGTTCTGTTCAGCTGGAAAGTTCTCCTCTTTGGGATCACCAAAGCTGTGAGCTTCAACTGCATGGTGGTTGCTTGTTAAGTTGAATGTAAACCACATGATGGAGGCAGAGACTCTGTGGATGACTGCCTGTCATCCTCACTGCTTGTAAGCCCTTACATGGAATAGACTTTTTCAAAACGAATGTAATTGTATGTTAACGCAGTCGAATGGGCTGCGGGAGATTTTCTGTGGGTCGCCCATAATGGAAGTAGTGTTCCTGCTTTAAAATGTGAAGCCCGGTAAGGCGGGCTTCACATTCAATCAAAGCACATGAGAGTAGAATGATTGACAGCTGGTATCATCCACCTGGTTACAGGTGTAATCTGTGATCTTCTAGTTGCTACAAGATAAAATGGCGCTGGTCTGAATGAATGAATGTCTCACAAAGGCAGTTTATTTTTGCAGTCTTTTATATGGGCTCACCAAAAAAATTAACATCAAATGAAGGTGTGACTCTTTTGTCAAACATGGAAATGGCTGGTTCAGAGATCAAATAAAATGTGAATATTATCTAAAATGATATTAGATGTTGCAGAAACGCCATTAAGAACACTTTGACTGCATGTTCAACTGTGTGCACGTTTCGTCTCGCTGTGAACTGGCTCACAGAGGTTTGTCATCTTTAGAGAGCGAAGTCCCCGTATAAAAACACACACAGAAAACCGGTTCAGCAGCAACTCCTGCTTGGCAGCTCATAAAACAGTATGGAGCCATACAGTTCAATACCAAGTTTGTCTAAGTTTTTAAACAGTTAGACATTTACACAATGATGTCTACTGGCATAATGGGTTACGCCTCCAACTGCTGTGTACGCATATGACATTTTTAATCGAACACCTTCTTATTGAATTTATTTATTTAAATATTTGCACGAGTGCAGACATTAACACCATGACCGTCACACTGGGAGATGAAATATTAAGATTTGACCTTGTGTAAAAATGTCATCTCATTGTCTTTGCTGTTTTTGTAGTCGGGCATCGATGTTGCCAAAATCCTGTCGGCAAAGAAGAAGCTTGAGGCAAAAAGGAAGCGAATTGAAAAGAAAAACGCCAAGAAAACACAGGAGGGCGGCGAAAAAGAGGTAAGGCCGACCGGATGAATGGAAGATGCTTTTTTTTTTTTCAAATGGATTTCCTTATTTGTTTGACATTTTACATTCCTTTAACTGCAACACCTTTGTCTGTGATCCACTGTCTGAAGCACACAATGTCCTTCATGGTGTCCTGTCCCCCCTTGTTCAGGAACAAGAGCAAAACATTGCTGTCATTGAAATGAATGCTGAACCTTCGCCCTCGCTCCCAAGAGCCATCATTCTGGACCTCAGCCCTGTCAACTTCCTGGATACTGTGGGAGTCAAAGCACTAAAAAGTGTACGAACATGAAGTAGACGCACATTTATTAATAACTTGTGCAAAGAAAACACAATTTAATATGTTTGGTTCAAACTGAAGACACAAGTCAGGTTGCCAGGTCTGTTTACTACCCCCATTGTCAACTGTATTTGATGAGTATGACCCGTAAATAATGATTTGCTTGACTTAGTATGGACACATATTTAAAAACCTGACTGACACTGGGGGATTTGGACATGGTTTAGTCAGTTGTTACTCTGGATAATAAGGTGCCATTTGTTTATTTTATCTTCACTCTTTTCCATGTTTAACGACCTTTTAGAAATGTGATTTTTCTCTTGCAACAATTACAAGTCCGCCATGAATCCCTTTGTCCCTCTCCATATCGTTTAGCTCCCCGGGCTTTCAGTTACGATCAATTGAATTGTCAGACTAATTAAACGATTGTCAGTCTGATCTTTGCTCTGTGCTTTGCCTCAGATCCACAAAGACTATGGAGAAACTGGAATAGAGGTGATTCTTGCCGGCTGCCAAAGTAAGTCCATCCACACCGCTTGTGTTGATTTAAAGAATTCATTCACTAAGCAGCTTTGCTAAAAAAGATGAGTCAAACATTTAAACATTTTTATAAACTGGATAAACCACTGCTGTTTTTGTTTTTCTTACTGAGACCAACGTCAAGTAACATCTGCTTCTGTTTATATGATAGATCCTCCTGACTTTACATCCATTAAGATGAGCTTTTTCCTTTGTGGAAATGTAATGATACCATAAGCACTTGTCTGAAAGAGTGATATATCTCATAGAATTCGTTTTTTTGTCATGTCCCATATTCTCCAAAAGACATGTGGATGTATTTAACATTCACGGTCCCCAACCGCTCGGACACAAACACACACACACACACACACACATAAATCTGAATCCCTTCAACAACATTGAATGTTATCTCTGCCGTTTTCTGATGTTATGTCAGAATTCCTGAAAAAGACGCGGTGCACTTGGCTGCAGGGTGTGCATTAGTGGGTCATGAGAATATTACAATAGGTCCTCTCTGTTTTTCACTCTTCTGCGTTCCCTTTTGTGTCCATTTCATATATTATTATCCCACACCGCTCACCTCTGTAACATCACGTCTGTAAAAGCATAAATCTGTGCAACAATCCTGTGCCACTGCACTTTTTCATGGATGGATGATAGATAGATAGATAGATGGATAGATAGATAGTCCATCTATTCCTATTCACATATCCATCACTTGTCTACCTCAGATGTTTGGCTGCTAATAAAAGTGAATTTCCTCACTGTGGGAGATCAAGGGAGTCTGTTCTTATCTAATATTTTATCCACAACTCCGTCTGATCTGTTATCACATGATCCTCTCCCTGTGTGTCTTGACCTCACAGCCAGTGTAGTGGAAGACCTGCAGACCGGAGGATTCTTTCACGATGACGTGACAAAATCCTGTCTGTTCTCCACTGTCCACGATGCTGTTTTGTACTGTCAGTCTGCCAATGAACAATATGAGGTAATATCATATACACACACATCACAGTGCAGTTTTAAAACATTTCTCCTTGTAAGAAACACAGGGGTCACATGGATAACTCTCAATCACAGTCTGTTATATCACAGAAAACTAGACAGCAACCATAACGTTTGTAAATACAGACTGACCCCCATACTGACAAACTACCTGTTGTTAGAAGTGAATTTGAACTAATCAGATGTTCTGCTGCAACAAAAATAGACCCTTCATTTATTCAACACAACAACACAAACCTCAGTGTTCGTCTTGCTTCGAAATTGTAAATAAATTATGAAATTATGAAGCAAGCTTGTGACATGGGGCCTCATTAGAGGTTTTCATCTAAGGTCTGTTCTATGTCTTTCCCTGTCTCTCTCCTACTGGGTGTTTCTTCTTCTTCTTCTTCTTCTTCTTTTCTCTGTCCTTAACATTTGTCTTGATCTCTTCCTTCCTGTTTCCACAGGTCATCAAAGAGGCAGAGCTTTGAGGCCTGAGAGGGAAGATGGATAATATTATGAAACATAACAATATCTTTAAAAAAAACAAAAATGTGAATTCAGCCTGGGACACGTGGGCTTATGGATTTATTTTCCCAAATGATTTCATGAATTGCAAGTGTGTGAGCAGACAGAGTTTTGTCCCAGCCTCATGCTTTATTCACATTCAGTCTAGTATTTTTGAATGCATTTAGGCCTTCCATCTACATGTAAACACTGAGCTAAAGTGGAGATTTTGACTCAGGTGCACATCAGAGTAGCCAGTGCTTGACTATTATTGATACAAATGTAAAACGAAAACAATATTTGTTCTTTGCTGTGTTAAAAAAGTTTCCCGTAAAAACATTGTCGACTCCAAGCGCTTAAGTACATATGCCAGGACTGTAAGTTTAGCTGTAACGTTACACCAAACACAGAGATGAAGACGTTGTACACGTTACAGATATAATAACAGAAACAGAGACAGGATGAACCGAGACAGTGGAAAGACAGGGACATAATGTCATAATGTTTGTATACGTTTATGTTTCGTGCTATTTCTGTGTGCATATTTAACGACTTTACAGACCTTTTTCAAAAAAGCAACTACCTAGCAATCTTGTATTTTAAGATTCCACATTTTTTTACCCCCGTGTGTGAAATCTCTAAAGACAGGAGTGTTCTAGTGATATCTAGCATTTCAGGTTGACTTTAGTAACTTTTCATAAGTATTAGTTTGTCAAACTGTCTCAAACATCTCCAAACACAAGACAATGAATGGCAGTGGAAGATAAAGCTGGGAATATGACATCATTGTTTTCAGCTCTGCATACTGTCATGAAAAAAGAGCCAACGAGCAATTATTTGCCTTTAAAGCATATCAATAATGTTTGTAACATGTGTGGTAATGATTTCTTTATGAAAAGTTAGAAGCAGATTAAGAATCTGACATTATACATGCAAAAATACATTTGTTTAATAAAAGTATTCCTTCTGTTCATTTCCTTCCCTGTCACAGACGTGTTTTGTTTCTGTGGATGATATTTCGATTTGGTGACATGACACCACAGGAAATACTCCTGAAAAGAGCTGCACTATTGAAAAAGACTCCTCCGACTGCACTACTGTGCTCACTCCTTTACAATCTCACTTGCTTTTCAAACTCAGACTCCAGTCTGCACCTTTCACTGTGTAACGACACATGAGTTCAGAGACTGTGTGCACGTGGAGCTGTTCTGTCACACGTCTTCTATTCATCTGCCAGATGCGGAAGATGCTCATTATGGTAATTCAAGCATAGATAATTTAATAATAATGATGTTCTCGCATAATTGTGCAACGTGCATCCTTTTGTTGATGCTTGAGAATACATTATTGTGTATTACATAATCCAAGCCTTCACAGTAATTTAATACAACTCAATATACCTGTCACCATCAGTCCATTTGTCAGGACCCTCTGTTCCAGCCACAATGACCATGTAAATATGATGACTTATTTTTCCAGGTTTGAGTCACACACGTCTTTAATGATATAAAGACTGGTCTCTGTAGAATAGTTGCTGATTGGCTTTATATAACAGATCATTGTGGTCAGTGTGTGTCTATTTGGTTTGCGGTCAAAACAAAACATTTGAGGTTGTCACTTTGTCCTCCACATGACAGTTGGAGCCAATCCCAGCCGACATGGGGCGAATGGCATGGTTCACCCTAGACAGGACCAACATAGCATTCTCTATGGCTTTCTTTCAGCATCAGAGACCACATCACCCCGCACTCAAACAGCTCCACTGGCTCCCCTTCCAATACCGTATCCAGTACAAACTCCTCCCCATCACCTACAAAGCCCTCAATAACCTTGGCCCCTCTTATCTCACTGGCCATCTCCACCGCCATCCCCCCACCCTCCATCTCTGATCTGCCAACTCCAACTTCCTGACCCCCATCCCCAGAACCGAACACCGAACTGAGCCTTTGCCGCCGCTGCGCTATACCCTCTGCAATTCCCTTCCAATACGCATCAGGACTTCCAACTCAAATCACTGATCAAGACCCACCTGTTCCAACTCGCATTCCCATAGCTTAAAGAGTCATTATCTAATGTTCTGTTAATCGTCTTTGAGTGACCTGAAAACCGCTATAGAGATGTGATGTATTATTATAATCATATATATTGTTGCTATGAACATACAGAGGCAAACAACCATGCACTCTCACACTCACAGCTATGGTCAATGTCCACTTAACCTTGAGAGGAAACCGGAAATCCTGGAGAAAACCCACGCACACACGGGGAGAACATGCAAACCACCTTCCATTACATGGCATCAATAATAAAAGTAATTCTAAGTTGCCTTAATACAAACATCTGTGCACGTTCACAAGTGAGACTGTTGTGAGCTTCCAGCCTTCTGGCCGTCAGGCCAATCAGCTTCTTCTCACATTCACAAATATTTTAGTTCCTTTAGTTCTCACACTATGAAACCTTTGGTCAAATATCCATAGGTATTTGTTGACCCACCAACATATGCAGTATTTGCTCTTGTACCTGCAGAGTAAGTATGTGTCTTGTCATTTTTCTTGGCAGGCTGTACACTGAGAGGTGTAACACTTCCTTTGACAGGAAAATTATGTTTCTGCTAAAAACTGCCTCTTCTTCTTAATATCTCTTTATACAATTCAAGGATCATCTGCCTGTGTGTCTGTCAGCCGGAGTCTGGGTCATTTTGGTGTCATGGCCATACACATGATGCCGAGTTAGAGTTCATTGATTTCACCGCTTTTCTGCAGCAATCCGGTTTGGTGGCTCATTGGTTCTCAGCTGCAAAAGGTATGAAGGTGTTTTTGATTCAGCGTTCAGTGGGTCGTAATGTTAAGTCGGTTGAAGCCTTTATATTGCTACTTTCAACCATAGAAGAAGAAGAAGAAGAACTACTCTCGTTGTAGCTGCTGAGCATATCGGTTGTACAGAGCCCAGCAGCTACAACGAGAGTAGTTCTTCTTCTACGGTGGAAAGATGTGCCCGGACTCTAGTGACCGGACTCGGAGGCGCTGCTGTTTAGAGGGGTGGTGAAATTCGCCAGTGACGTAACTAGTCAACGCAAGTGCCGTTCCGCTTCGTAGAGCTCAGGAAAACAATCAAACTCTGCGCTCTCAGCAGTGGCTGAACTGATGATTTTTATGGACTTTTAGGGCTTCATAAATGAGGTACTGACGCAGATACACACAAAAATGCAGAGTTAATTGGCACTTCCGGGCTATGTCCTCTTTAAGGAAAAATATGGAAAGCCGCAGGTCAGTCAGTACATTCAACAACTTTTGCTGTTCTTTTTTTATTTAATTTACCACACACTTCAAGTTAACTTCCTCCCTCCCATCAAACAGTAATGACATGTAGAAGAAAGAGAGAAAAGGCCAGTTGGACAGTATTTGTTATGTCTGTTTTCAATTGAGGGATGATCAGACTACACTCTTCTGGTGGCCATCAGTGTGTTTTTCAGCTCTTTTTGTTTATTTCTCACAGAATGTACTACATTCCCCATCCATTATTCTTGAAAGAAATGACACATGTCTTCAATGTGTCAGCAAAAACATGTTTCCACTTCATGTGTTATATCTTTTATACTTATATTGCTGTAATGAGAGGTTCTTATTTCAGAATTTTCTTGTTGGCTGGACACAATTGTCCTAAAGGCCACATGTTGCACGTAGTGTATAGAACAACATCTTTATCACGCACATCCTGCGAGTTTTGTAATGATTGATCATGTGAAGCAGTGCCTGGTGGGAGATTCTAATAGAACTTCTTGCCAGTTGTTCCAGGTTCCAGGTTCTTGTGTGCACACGTGCCACAAAGGGCTTCCTGAATAGCAGCCTGCAGGCCAGATCTGACCCACAAGAGTCAAACGTGTGGCCATGGCAACCCATTGGTCTTCTAGGTCTGTCTTAATGGAAAACACTGTGGATTTGATGTTTGCCACTGCAATTGCAACAATTTCGTGACAGTTGGTCATGACAGATAATACGACTGCACCGCTAAATAAATGATGGTAAGGGTGGAGTTAGACAATGATGACAATAGTGATTAGCTGGTAGCTGTTTGGAGAGAGAGAGCGAGAGAGGGAGAGATAGTAAATACAGGAAACTGTGGTTAGTTTGCTTGTCACAAAAACACACAGACGCATCCATGCCTTCAGCTATCTGCATTAAGGGGCAACAGGTCAACGGTAAGTCTGACTCTCCACTATTAACTTAAAAATATCACCGTCATTTTAACTTCTTTAACTCCCTCATGACTGGAAACATTTTTTATTAACATGATCTAAAACATCATTCTGACTTGTAAAAGCAAATTTTCCATTGATATTGTGTTTTTGGACTATCAAAAACTCCACTGCAACATCTGAATTTACATTTTGATATAATTGGCTTGGCCTGCTTGACATAATTTGGCCCTTAGGGAAATGTTATTGGGGACCTTTGTCCCACAAGTGTTGTGACAATCACAAAATGATCACTGATTTTGTCAATTTAAAATCCAGCGTGATGACCTTTTGCAATGCAAACAAAGCCTAAAATGAGAGAGCAAATGACTGAGTGTGTTTCTTATTGTAATCATATTGTGTGGGATGCATTAATGAGTAATTAAGAAAATACCTAAGGAAGTGAAAATGGCACTGACAGCAAGAGACAAAACAAGTTGTTTACAGTGAGGTAAAACATGGAAGAATCATCATTTCTAAACCCAATAAGCTCGTTTCTACGTGTGTGCACACCATTTCTTGTTCTTTTTAAAAAAGGACAAGTTTCCTGCACGGAACTACATCCAGCACACAGCAATTTGAATGACAGTACAGAAGATAAATAGTAATAATAATAATAATAATAATAATAATGATGATAATAATAATAATAGTACACCAACAGTTAACTATTAATGTTTTATAGCCAGTTTTTATCACTACTGTGTAAATCAGGGGTGCCAAGGTCATTTTAGTTCAGGGGCCACATACAGTGCAATCTGATCTCATGTGGGCCGGACCAGTAACATAACCGCATAATAACCTACAAATGAGAGCTATGTCCCTTTGTTTGAATCTTTTAATGAAGTATCTTTAAAATAACAGCAATTTCTACAATATCAATGCTTTAAGTTTGCCAGGCACACGTGTGCATAACAACTTACAGATCACAGTGGCTCTAAAAAGGAACAAAACATTTAGTCCCATTTAGTTGCAGGTATCTGGAACTGAAAAATATAGTATTTGTTTTTCATAAATTCATCCCACGGGCCGGATTGGACCCTCTGGTGGGCCGCTTCTGACTGCGAGCTGTATGTTTGACACCCCTGGTGTAAATCATTATTCAATTACAAGTCAATCACTGTAGTGTGTCTGTATGTCAGGGCTTCACAGAGGGCTCCAGCGTGTGTTAAGGATCTTTGTAGCGTCAACACTGACTCATGTTGGCAAAAACCTAATTTCTGAGGAACTGGTTCAGTTTCATGTTAAGGTTAGACATGAGATCATTATGGGATAATGCTTTGTTTGTTTGTTTGTTTGTTTGTTTGGTGAACAAATGAATGGAAGTCAATGCAGTGTCCTGAGAAGAATAGCTGCGCAATGTGTGTGTTGTCCGTGTGTGTGTGTGTGTGTGTGTGTGTGTGTGAGTTGGAGGTGTATTCACTCATTTAGTTTCTGCTCAAACGTCTCTGGCTGCATTCTTCTCTTCGCGGTGGTGAGAGCAAAACCTCGGCTCTCATTAAGAGAGACCTACATAGAGAGCGAGAGACAGAGAGACAGACAGACACACACAGAGAGAGAGATTGCGGAGTCCGAGAAGAAGCTGGAACTTGACTGTGGAAGCTCCTGCTCAGGTTGGACAGATAATCTTATCATATTCCTCAAATACTTGTGCATATGAGTGAAGGGGCGTTTTAATCTGAATATGAACAGCGTTGGTCATTTAGTTCGCACCATTGCCATAATATTCTTCCTGCATTTGGTTTCATCCAGAATAACTTTTTTTTTTTTTTCTTCTTTAATTTAACCATGATCTTCGCGCATGATATTCCAGCGCGTGTTCGCCTGCAGACACAGGCTTGGTTCCCACATGCGTTTCCTTTCTTCTGGAAACACGTCAGTGAACCAGCGGCATCCTTGTCTCCTTGTCTCCAGCTGCCCGCGGGCTTCTGTGCGGGTGTTTCTGTGTGTGGATCGCAGCACAGATGTAAACAAAACAAACAAAAGCCACGTCTCCCGCACATGCGGCACATGCGGCAGCAGTTCGCTACAACGATTCCTGCGCGTGATAGCGGTTGTTTATGCTCGGATATGACACATGTGTGTGATGGTGCTTCATGATTCACGGATGTTCACAGAGTTATTATGTGAGCAGCTGACATGAATGAGAGAGAGAGGAACGACCGCGGCTCCAAAGCACCGCTGTGTAAATAATGAACATCTACTGCAGTAATAACAGATACTCAAGACAGGAAGCATTCATCACCTACTGGTTTTCCTTGGCTGCCATTTAGTTGATTGATTGATTCATTTAATCGACTGATTATCAATGACTATAAATATAGAAGTGCGAGCTTTGCAGGCTGTCAGGTCACTCAACCTGAAAGGTGACACTGACACCCGAGGACCCAGCTACACACACACACACACACACACACACACACACAGGTCTGCACAGCTATTCTTTCCACTTCCACGACACTGCAATAACAAAATACCCAGTTAATACTGAACTTCAGCCTATAATGCCAATTCCAATCTTAGCCCAGAACCTTAGTAGTTCTTCAGAAATCAGGTTCTCATTAGACCTCATTAAGACCAGGTTTTGGTCTCTATATGGGGACTCTAATTCTAACCCTAACCCTAAACAAAACATGTCTTAACCTTCAAAAGGCCATTTTTAGGGGTCAGAATGTGAGGACCAGCCAAATTGTCCTCACTTTTCTAAAATGTCCTCACTTCCATGGGTAAAACACACACACACCACTACTACTACTGCAGACTCACAAACTGTCCTCAGAGAGAGAAAGCAATCTTTCTTTAGGACTGGGGGATACTTAACCTTTATTTAACCAAGGTAAATCCCACTGATTAAAAACACGTTTTCCATGGGAGACCTGGCCAAGATAGGGAGCATCACATAAAGACACAAATCAAGTTACACAATTAAAACACAGAATAAAAAAAGACAAATAAATAAACAAGAGTACATGTGACGGGATCAGCCTTAAATAATCCATCAATTGGATTTAAAAGCACTCAATGAAATCAGTTCTGTCATTTTCCAATCATGTTCCATGTTAATGGTGCAGAATGGACAAAAGCCCTTTTTACCTATTTCATCACGGGCATAGGGAACAGAAAGCAACAGATAACCCTGGGAACAAAAAAACAAGTAAAGGACAGTACTTTGCAGTGCAATCAGATCACTAATACAGTTAGGCAGTAGCCGAGAGTCACCTTATGGATAAAGGTGTACCAGTGGCTGAGCCTTCAAGGTCATCACTCAGTGTCACAGTGACAGTTTGTAATGAACCTCATTGAATCATGGTTAGCAGAGTCCAGCAGGGACATTCTTCTACAAAAGATCACCATAGTCCAGCACAGATACAAAAAAAGTCAAATTTTTATGTTAAAAGAAAAACAATTTCAGACAATTTCAGTTTCAACATGTGGTTTAAAAGTGAGGTTGTCATCGATTAAGATACCCATCGATTAAGATACTATAAGATACCCATTATCCTCTAGAGTGGTCACTGAAGGGATTCACAAGTGCATTTCTTGTGTTTTGTTTTGCCAGTTAATTCATGCAATTAGAATGATTTTAAGAGATGGTTTGGGATTTTGGGATTGTGAGTGAGGCGGGGTCACCTGGTTGGCACATGGAGCAGGAGGTTAGGGCACTGAGGTGAAGAGTCTTGGTTACTGTCGCTCTCTTCTGACCTCTGAAATGGGCTTAGGGTATAGCTTCATTTGTATTATGTTTTTTACTTATAGTGATTTGTTTGTCTGTTATCACTGAAGGCCATGCAGTAGCCCTACATAGTACTGTAGATGTAGCACAATGCGCATCCTGCTGTAATGAAATGTGCAAACCATTTGCTATTTTCTCACACGATGGATTATTGAGCGCTACTTCCAGGCCAAACCCCAGAGACTATAAAGCTCTGACACTACAGGATTCATAAATGCTCTAATGAAAGTGCAGTCTTGATTATACATTTAATTTTTATTAGTTGCGTGTGTGTGTGTATTTCTGTTTCCTCTTTAGGACGTTGTCTGGCTTGACCACTGAGTTATATTTAGGACAAGTAGTCCTTAATAGGACATAAGCATATTCCTAATGAGGCATAACCTAATTTCTGAGGCTTGGGGTTAAAGGGATATTTTGGCTGTTTGCTTGTATGAGGTATTGACAAATTATCCTCCCTGAGTATCCTGCTGCTTCAGTGGACCAGACCTCGAAGCCAGACTCAGCTCATAAAATCTACAGTTTAGGAATGTTTGCCACTTTAGACAGCATTTACCGACTGGAAACCAGACTTTTATAAACTGTCAATGGAGAAAATCAGTATTTTTACCTCATAGAGACACGGGAGCTGCTGAATGGCAAATTTATATACTTATACTGATGGAGGCAGCAGTGGATGAAAGGGCTGTTTCACCCATTTCTTTCCCACTTGGTCAAGTGAAGAATTAACAGCTGCTGTGTTTGTTTAATTCACATTCTATTACAGAGTTGGATTCAATTTGAATAGGTTTTTTTTTATATACTATTATTTTATTACTTTTATTACTTTCTTTCAATCCAACTTCATCTGTTGTTGTGGGAATCAGCCATGTATGAATAAAAAAAACAAAAAACGAAATATTGTATGTGCCCCCTTCAGTCTTCAGTGTGGAAAGTGGCAGTTTACAAGTTTTTTTGTGAAATGAATAGAATCTAAAATATTTTTGTTTATTTGGTTATCCCATTGAGACAGAGACCTGTCAAGGACAATCACAACAGTACAACACAGAAATGTGCAAAATGTAAAGTGAATAAACAGATTCAGATACTAGGAGCAAGTTCCCAACGATGCCCTCTCCAGTGACTCTGAAAGAATTTTAAAATCCACTAAGGGAATCAAGCTTGACAGATTGAGACTCTGCTGAAGCGTGTTCCAGGTTGAGGGGGCAGAGTAGACAAATGCCTTTTTGCCAAGCTCTGTGTGGACGGAGGGGACAGTAAAAGTGATGAAGTCCTGGGAACGTAAGCTATGACTGACCTGAGTATGTAAACATGTACAGTAGGAAGATAAATATGTGGGCAACGGGCCTAAGATAGATTTGTAAATGAAATTATACCAATGCAAGAGATCTGTTGGAGGTCTGGTGATTTGAGCTTCGTGTTTGTTTGTGTTTTCTTTTCATTCGGTGACACGGTGGAACACGCTTTGATCTTGAGTACATTCCGGTCCTTTGATATGATCTTATACCTGCCAGACAAGAAATCAGAAAGGAGTGTAAACAGCGTGTTGCTGCAAAAGGAAGAGAATGAAGACAAGAAAGACGGAGATGAGCACTATTATGCAGATGCTGTCAGCCACAGAGTGCTGGAGAGGATTAAGGCACAAGCTGAGGGATGTCAAAAGGAAAGAAGGTAAAGGGAGATGTAGGAGAAGAGACCGTAGAATCAAGACAAAGAGAAGGAAGAATGAAGAAGTAATGGATACTTAAACTCCTAAAAAGACAGTAATGCAACATTACAGGTGCCAAGGTTGGTTGTGATGATGTTTTATGGCAGTTGGCATCCATAACATTGCATTACTGCTCTTTTCTCACTTCAGTCATACATTACTTCTCTGTTCTTTACACCTCATTCACTGTTAAGTTATAGTTAGGCTTTAACTGGGTAAGTTTAGGTTAACGCTAGGCTTGGGTATTTACCAGTAATGGTTAAGGTTAGTGAAAATGGTTTGGTTCAGCTCTCCAAAAACCCTAAGTGAGCTTGTCTGTGTGTGTGTGTGTGTGTGTGTGTGTGTGAGAGAGAGAGAGAGCGACCGACCTTGTGGATAACTGGCCATATGGTCTCGTGACGTAACGCTCTGGCAACCGCCTGTGCGCGTGTTTATGTGTACGCGCGCGAGCGAGCATGTGTGTAGCCGAGGATTATGTTCGACACATCTAAGATTCACACATTTGCATCTCAAACCAATGCAGATTAAATAAACGACAACAACAGAGAATGGACCGAGTGACAGTCACCGCCTGCCTGCTCGTCGCCGGGTTCAGCTGTTACCTCGGCGGCAGCAACGTCTTTTTATCGCTGTTTCGTTTCTCTGTTTCAGACCCGTCATCCATGCCGGAGCCGGGAGTGCGGCGGAGCCCGCAGGGAGTTCCATACACCGAACTACCGCACTTCGTCAACGCTGACGGACTGCACCTGTTCTGCCGCTACTGGGAGCCCGTCAGTCCGCCAAGGTGAGTGGGGAGCAGAGCGGAAATATCAGCTCTGTGTGTGTGTGTGCGTGTGTTCTCGTTTTTGTTCCCCTTTAGGACCTTGATAGTAAAGCTACTTTTTTTAGGACTATAGGTTAAAGCTGCAGTGTGCAACTTTTGTTGATTTGTTTTGGGATGTTCTTATTCTGCCATTGTTTAATCATATAAACAGAAACAATTAAAACACCTTTAGATCAGCTAATCTGCTGGATTATGGACTGTTCATCAGGTGACCAGTGGTTGGGGAGTGTGGAGGTTCCAGCCTGTAAAAGTCTAGTTGTGATATTTGTGCACTGCCTTTTTACGAGTTTGCCTTTTTTTTTTATCATCATCATCTTCGTTCTAGACCAATGACCTAAACATGAAAAACGTTATAAATATGTTAATCCCTTTGTATGCATTAGTGGCTTATGTTGGGTCATGACCCCATTAAGAAAAAACAAATAATAATGAACCAACAATGGTTTTTGAGTATGGTCTCCTCATACTCAAAAACCCTTGTGTCTTTTGGATGTTCCTTTTATTTGATTGTTAGTTGATATTGACAAAGCAGCATCATCCATGAGCAGCATCAGATTTTGTAAAATCCCCAGATGCTCACTCATTATCCATTCTTGTGTTTAAAGGCAGTGAAGGCAAACGATACCAAACAAAACAACTAGTTGATTATTAGGTGCAGAATGTTTTATAGCACTTCTGACTGGTTTAAAAGCATAACATTTTCCACAGTCTGCTGTTTGAGGCCCTGTTTGTACACTTTTGGCTGGTTTTAGTGCAAAGAACCGAATACGGATGTCACACTTAACTCGCTTACAAACCACATTGTTCCTGCACACCGAGGCTAAGAGCACAGAAGGAAAAAGCTGTGACAGAAACGAAACGCCCACAAAACATCTGGTGGCAAGATATTACTCATTAAAATGCACAAAGAGCGTCACAAACTCAGAACATCCACTCACACTGTATCTGTGCATCTGCTGTGTGCATGTTTTTGCACCCACACACGATATATTTGGATTTTTTACACAGTGTGTGTCTACGGCTCTGCGTGTATTGGCAAGAATCTGGCGATATGATACATAGCCCGATACAGGAGTGACGATACAATATATTGTGATACTATATCCATGTGACATTGGTATTGATATTAATCATCAACTGTTTTAATAATCAATGAATCAGTGTTTTTTCAATAATTTAAACAAGCTCTCTCATTTTTCAGCTTCTTAAATGTGAATACTTTCTGGTTCCTTTGCAACATATCACAAAGAAATCATTAAAACTGAATCATTTTGGTTTGTGGACACAAAACAGAGACACCGTCCATTCCGAAAGACTTTCGAGAGCATGATAAACACTGATCAACATTTTCTGAAATCATGTGGACCAAACAACTACTTGATAGATCGAGAAAACAACAGGCAGTTTGATCGGTTATGGAAATTATCATTAGTTGCAGCCCTACATGAAATATCACATTTTATCATATTGATATTTTACCCCATGTGCATCTCTGTGTAGATAGAATTTCTATACCTAATGTACTCTCCTGATAATGTGGAACCAACATTTGACCATATTTTTGCCGTAGAGAAGCCCTTTTCCAGGCCTTTGCCATTTACATTTTAAAAAAATAGAATTTTGTATGCATCTACCTGCTCATACGCTGCAAAGTATGTGTTTTAAAAATAAAAAACTGAAAGCTTATGTCTTAAAATAGCTGCATATCTCTCTGCTGTGACTGTTTTAAAGCCCAGGCTTTGTATCGCTTATATAACAGCTTTTTTTCCCCACCGTAGACGAGTCGATGACTTTGTTAAAAACACATGCTTTCATGTCATGTGGTCATGTCTAGTACAGAGAGACATACAACGGTACATGTTGTGTGTTTCATGATGTGGGCTCAACAGTGGGCTCATGACCTCCTTTGGCACCAAATGTGGCTATTTCATTGTCACACATTATAAAGCTTCCTCAAAGAATGGAGCACAATGACAGTCAAAAAGGCCCTGCAGCGGAATTGAGATATTCTCCCGTAAAACTCTAACTGATGGAATTTTAGTTGAGCTAGTAACTACTGTTGCGGTTTAGTTTTTTTTTCATACCTTCTTGTGCCAAATCACTCAAAAATATTTTAAACATCAAGACACTCCAGTCAGCTGTGTATCATCATACATCCTACGTGGAAGTAATTTCTCTGATACACACTTTCTACCCACCCAGTTAGTTAAGTAATCCAACACAATGTGTCACAGCATGTCAGGAATCTATCTGAAAAAAATCTAATGACTCAGGAAGAAGCATATATCATTATTATAAGTATTAATGTTAAAAAGTGGTGCTGGTCATTGGTGGGCATTTTAAATAGGGAACAATTATAGATTGCTTCGGGAGGGAGAAATAACATTTATAGTTTTCACTTGTTCGACAAGTTTTCATATCAGTCACAGTGGCAGCTCATGCAATGATGAGCTCTAACAATCAAAGGAAACTACTGACATTATTGTGTTCAGTTAAAATAATAATACAGTAGCCTGCAGCTAAAACTGAAACTGTGAAGACATGAAGTGATAAATGACTGCAGAATGTCTCTTACAGCCAAGCCCTCTGTAAATCTGGTTATACAATACTGTTAAAGCCTAATCTTAGTAGTAGTTAGCTATTCATTGAACTGAACTTCCTTCACCAGTAGTGAGTCAGACAGTTTGGTGTGTGCAAAATGTTTGTTTAGCAGAAAAGGGGAAATTCCTCAAACCGTTTAATATTAAATCACAGTGAGTGGAAGAGAATGTAAAGTATGTTCTTAATGAGCTGCGTGTGAAACAGGCGTTAGTTGTTTGTTTCATTAAGGGTCATTTAAGATGAAATGTAGTTCGGTTTGTTTGTTAGAGTAACTTGTTTTTCTATTTTCTACTATTGTTGGAACACAGTAAATCCTGAGCTAATGGGACCAAAATGTGCCAAATATCATATGGTCATTCACTTTGCACATGGTATTTAGCATGGGTGAGGAAAATATGGCAACTATGAAAAACAGGCACACATTGAACAGGCAGATCATATATGTGTATGTATGTACGAGTCACTGCCCTGCTTGTTCTGTTGTCTCTAGTACATTTGAGGACAAAGATGGACTGTTCATATTTGTAAATGTCCCACAAGGACAGAAATGACATCAACAAAGGTCAGCACGGAAACTTAAATAATAACTGACATATATTGATTGTGCAAATAATCACCATAACCTTCCTGATAGTGATTTTTTTTTGTTGTTGTTATTCACATTTCATTCCCTAAATGAGCCCTCCAAATTTGCTTTGCTAATAGTGTTTAAACTGGAAGACTCAAAGTTATTGTTATATGTAGGAAATGTAGGAATTTTTTCTTTTATTTGGAAAGGTAGAAAGATACTGCTGTCATGTCACTGTTGGTTGTAGTACATGACTCATCACATGGGTGTTGTTGTTTTGACAAATGAGAGGTACATTTTCTCTTCAAAAAGGATTACATTTGTAAAATGTGATGCAAGGTTGTCTCTGTCTATATGCGATATGCATTTGGTATGGATGGTTGAGTATGAGCTGGGGCGAAAGGTCAATAGAATCAGGAAGTAGGTGAAAGGTGGAGGGGGCAACGACTGACATTCCTCCAACAAACATCTGACTGAGGCTTTGCACCCACAATGAGACCTGCATACCAACCATGATGCACTGCACAGCTATACTTTTACATTAAAGAAACTGCCTATCACTGACAGTTATGAACAGCGACAAACAGCATGTGTGTATGGATCATGCTATACTCAGTGTTTTTGCTGATGGTGTCTGGATGAGTCTCCTTCCCTCTATGTTTCTGTGGTGGGACTAGTTTACTTAATTGCAGAGTTGCTCGCTGTTGCTGTTAGACTCATCAGTTGATGATACTGCGCAAAGTAAAAGTTATGCAGTTGTTCTGATTTAGTGGTTTGGCCTCGGGGGGGAAAACGTCATTGAGTAATGTGGTGTATAAAATATTATGACCATATTATGTGTTTCATAGATGCCAATAAGTAGGCGTCTCCAGGTGGCAACTGTGATCATTTATAGTAAGTTAATGTGCTTCGAATAATTATGTAGTTATAATCTTAGCATCAGTAACATTGGCAACAGTGTAAATAATCAAAGAATTGTATAATTTCTATCTATAAGATTGACGTTTGCTGCTATTCAGGTGTATTAACTATTAGCAAAGATGAAATATAATTTGATTTTGCCTGAGGGGAGATTATAATGTTGTGACACCAGCGACAACATGCATCAACAGAAATATAGTTACATCAGAGGACAGCAGAAGATATTAAACAAACACACAAAGCTACATAAAAAGGAAAAGTTTAGCAAAGTTTGAGTTCAGCAAGAGTTGCATCCCCAGAGGCAGTTTATTCAGTTTCCACCACAAGCAGATGTCATTCGATGAAACACCATCATAGGCTTTTGACCTTCATTCTGCAGCAAAGAAAACATATTTGGTTTATGTTTTACACAAACTAGCTGGTAGAATGAGCCAGGATCTTCTGATTATGACTCAGGAATATTGTCATTATAGTCCGTCACTTCTCTTCTGTGTTCCTTTGCATTTTCACACCTGCGCTGTTCCATCTGCCGTCTGTCTGTCTCCATTTCTTTCCATCACACAGCAATATCCTCCATGTCTTTCTTATGTGTGTTCCCACCACTGACTCACACACCTTCTATTATTCAGGGTTCCCATGGGTCCCTGAAATCCTTGAAAGTTTGTGAATTTGAAGAAAAGATTAAAAGTCCCTTAAATTATTGAAAGTAATTGAATTTAGTGCAGGAAAGAAGTTAAGTTGATATTGAGGTCTCTCACTGCCAATGTCGTCTTGTTTATTATGACGACACCTACTGTTTTATAATTGGTCCTTTAAAATCCTTGAAAAGTCCTTGAATTTGATGTCAACCAAGTTGTGGAAAACCCTGATTATTGCAGTTCTGGCTTCTTTTTTTTCACTCCTCATGTCTCCCTCAGACACCATCTTATTTTCCACCTGTCACATTGCTCTTTTCTATCATATTTATTTTGCTTTGCTCCAAATCCTGGCACCAGGGAGTTCACAGATTTTTACAAAATCCAGAGGTGTCTGAAACAGTATTATGCCTCTAAAATAAATAGAATACAAATATGGCGCTGTATTTTTGCTTCATATGCCCCGTCAGGATA
Source organism: Solea senegalensis (assembly GCF_019176455.1). NCBI lineage: Eukaryota > Metazoa > Chordata > Actinopteri > Pleuronectiformes > Soleidae > Solea > Solea senegalensis. The sequence goes on from NC_058031.1 coordinate 17,639,314, forward strand.
CTGTTATACAAAACCCATTAACACAAACGTGGAAACATACTGTATTGAGGCCCCACAAACCTAGACTCAAACACAGGCTCACAAACACACACACACACACGTCTAAATTCACTAATTAACACATTAACATGCCAGTGTTTAGTCTTTTTATTTTGTTCTTTGGCTCCTGTGTTTCCCAGTCAGGTGTCACAATGAAAAAAGAGGTGCTACTAGAATACAATACAATACAAGGGTTTCAAAGCCTTGATTTCCTGTAATTCATGAGATAAAGGAGAGGACAGAGGGTATTTATTTTTCAGACTTGAGTTAAGTTGAGTTAAGTGCCTGCAAATATTCTTTGGGCTTTGTCTTTAAATTGTACATGTAGAATGTGGCATTTGTGAGGAGAATTGTGATTCCGCAGCATAGCATTGAGGGGATTAGGGGATTGGCTTTGTTTTGGCCCTGTGCTTGTTTGAAGTAGCTGTGAGTATGGCCAGAGGGAGGACCAAACTCTCCCTCACTGAGTGTTTTAATAAGGCTAGTTATAAGCCGTGTTGTGTGGGAGACAAGAGGATCTCCAGTTCCCATGAGAGAGAGTGAAGAGAGATAAAAAATAAGATTAACAAATTAAGTATTTGTGCTTGTACCTGGAACATTGTGTTACACTCAAAATAATGAACACACCATGCTATTTTTGTCACGTTAGGTCTGGAGGTGTGCGTTTGTCCACTCAGGTGAGGGAACAGTTTAGTTTGATGTCTCGGTTAAGTAGAGAAATGCTAAATTGTGCCAGTCTATTTATGCAACACTTGTTCCAAGCGAATGCCTCTTGAGCCTCACCAGACCACACTCCTCCCATGAGTGGAAAGTGGTTCTTCAGGCCTGAGCCAACATACTGCCGCCAATGCCTGAATCTTTTCTCCGGTCCGCAGATGCCTGCAGCTGAATGAATGCAGACATCTGTGAAGATGAGCCTTTGGATCATTAAAACCCTCAGAGTTTCAGAAAATACAGACTTCATATCTCCTGCAGTCACTGCCCCCAGGCATTTTTGGATGGATGGAGACAATGTCACATTACAGAGTTGTTCTCTGTAGAGTCTTCCTCACAGTGAACCCTGATTAGCCCCATTAAACCCCTGCTGCCCCCCTGGCATGTGTGTTACAGGACATTATGTGTGCACAAAGACACTCTTTCACATACATGCACACACACACACTCACTGAGCTGACAAGTACGGGCGAGGTCTTATCCCATAGCAATGGCTTTGTAAAAGAAGGGAAAGAGCTGCAAGGGAAAGTGGAGTGATGTGCTAATGAAGCCTGATGAACAGCCACACCAACACCACCATCACCGCGCTCTGCCTTGCTCTCTCGCTCACTTTCCCCCCGTTTTTCTCCAACCCTCTTTTCCTCTGTCGCCGAATACATTTGGACTAATTGTCTGTCGCTGATGACTGAAGCTTTTACAGGCTTCTCAGCACTGCTGCTAATTAGAAAAACAACTCTGCTGAACATGCACTGATAGAACGAAGTGGGGAAAAAAAAAAACAGTCTCAGAGCCGCCAGAGGCACAAAAGGGGTCAAGAAGACAAGACATTAAATCGAGGAACGTAACCTGTTGAGCTTTTCTGTCCCTGACTGGACTGGATTTAATAAGTGAAATGATCACGTATGAACATTTGATAAGCTTTTTTCATGTTTGTGACATTCGCTGTTTGTGTTTGCTTTACCTTTAGCGCATAGTTAACAAATAATTAGTGTGTGATGAGATTGATGAGGTGCATAAAAAGGAAAGTTAGACAAATTCTTCATTGGCTGTCGTCATCATCATCATCATCATTCGAAAATGTAATAAACAGAGAATTGACACACCATCACACCACTGTTTGCTCAGCCTGCTCGACTCGGCTTTGCACTTCTTTTCCTCACAAAGCAAACAGTACACAGTACATTCCTCTGATCTCAGTATTGTACTGTATATAATGTGCACCACTTATGTTATTTTACACTATACAGTTCTAGCACGGCTTGGCTCAACTCTACATTTTTTATTTGCTTTTCCTTCAGGGAAGGTACCTGGTGCTTTTTTTTTTTGGTACCTGCTCTGACGTGGTTCCAAGCGAGCTGAGTCGACACTTAAGTGTATCAGTTATCAGTTATTTCCAGATTTAACAAGGACATTTCTAAAATCTCAACATTTAACAGAGTCTGTACCCCAGTCGTGCAGGAAGTACTGAACAAATCTTTTTAATTAACTGACCCCGATGATTAACTGATTCCAAACAACTGCTTGTGTTGCTTATAAAACAACTTATCGTTCCTTTCCCAAGTGCACACGGGAATGACGGGGGGCCATCACATATCAAAATGGCCTCTTTCAACCAAAGCTCTTGCCTTAAGTACGTTATTCTAGGGCTATGAAAACCAAACATTTTGGTGATCGTACACTTTCACAAAACTTACAGCACCCATGATAAATGAAATGAGTCATATGTGTAAGAAAACAACAAATCCAAGCTCGTTGGATAAAGTTGTCATCAACAAAGTTGTAGTCTTGTAATGAAGCAGCTGTAAAACTTCCGGATGTTGGACTTCCACACCTGTTTCCTCATTATAAAGCACTGTTTTAAGTATCTGGACATGTTGCATAATTGAATGGCTCCTCTCACAAGCTGAAGAATGGATTCCATTTTGTCAGTGATATAAATACAGAGAATAAGGAGAGCAGGGATGTTTTTCTGGGTCACACTAGGTTTTGCTGAATTCCCTCAGTGTCTTGTTTTAAGTCGAGCCGGCAGTGTTGTGTGCTGAAAGCAGGCAGACGGACAGATGGATGGGTGGATGGATGCTGCTGTTTTTTAAAAAACACAGGCTGTCTTGCTCTCTTTCTGTCCTATACTGAGGCACCAGCGAATGAAGCAAATCAAGGAAGCACAATACCACACCCCCATGTAGAAATTGTTTGTGTATTCCTGTGTCCTAGAGATAAAGAGCTCCAAACCAAGCCTAATGTAGGCATGAATAAACATTCATGCATAATGTTTGTTTCTCATGTCTCTCTCTCTCTCCTCTCCTCTCAGGGCCCTGGTGTTTATTGTCCACGGAACCGCGGAGCACTGTGGGCCGTATGATGAGCTTGCACAGAGACTGAAGCAACTGTGCCTGCTGGTATTTGCACACGACCACGGTGAGTCACAAACGCATACCTTGCATCCCATCAATTCTTGCATACATTTACACCTACACTCAGGGTGGCTCCTGTATTCATCAGACGTTCACGAAACAAAGTTGCTGGGCAGAGAAGAACCATTGTCTGATAGCAGTCTTTCTTTGGTAAATGTCGAGTGAATTAAGTCTGTCAGACACAAATAAAACTGGATGCAGTTCTTTTGTTTATTGTTCTCCTGTAATTATTGTATGTGTGAGTAAGAGAGAGAGTGAGAGGGTGTGTGTGTGGGTGGCATGCTGTTGGTTTTCGGAGTTTGAATGGAACCTCTGGTTGAGGTTTCAGTGAAAGCACAGGATGAACTGGTTCGGAGCTCAGACAAGAAATACCAGTCGTACAGTAAGGTCACATTAAATTAGTATCGCAAAGCGTCTCCCGTCAGCTGTGAAGGCTCAGACGGCAAACCCTGCCCAAGATCACTAAGACAAGAATAGAAACCGCTTCATAGCACTTTTTATATCTTATACCAATACTGATTTCACCACCTTGAGTATTTACCAATAGTAATATCAGTCTGATACAGTATTTTAACGCGGCCCTCACTCATGTCCGATATTAAGTGGTTGCAAATATGCAAAATGCAAATATCAAATTTCGTTGCTGTCTAATCCAGCAATTTTGACCAATACTGAGCTGATATCGGGTCACATGGTGGGAGGGTGGAGAGTGGCTTGTTCCCTCACAGTAAAAAGGTCATGGCATGTTGCATATTCTCCTTGGTGATTAGCTGAGCTGGCACTCAGTTATTAATGAGTGAGTGAAATGATATCGATCCCTAGACAATAATGTCCACTGAACTGAAGGATCTTGCCATTTAAAGTTTGAAATATTGTTTTTGCAATGGAAAAAAAAGAGTCTTTTTTATATCCATTGAAATTGGACAGAATGTAATGTAGTTTTGTTACAACACCCATAGGATAGTGTCTAGTGACTGCAGGCACTCCATCAATGATTCAGTTTCTTCATGAGCACAGTACTTTTGCTTTATGACCATATTTCGGGACAACATTCCCATCAGCCACAGCGGTACTTTGTGATCAGATGTGATGAGCAGAAATATGGAACATTATAAAGCTTTTTTTTTTGGCATCAGCACATTACTATTGCCTTAAGCCAAATACATACAGTTCCACACAGTCTCATAGAGCTCCTGCAGAAGCATGAGTTTTTCAGTTGATAGATAAACCTGCCTTTGCTTCTCCTTTTGTTTTTTTCCCCAACAACATCTTCACTTTGGGAAGACAATTAATGAGGGACTCAAGAATGACTGGAAAGAAAGAAAGAAAGAAAGAAAGAAAGAAAGAAAGAAAGAGAAAAAGAGGCACAACACAACCTGGTGACCTTGTAGTAATGAAGTCAATGAAAGCCTGTGTCTTCACGGTCGAGCTCAGAGGCTTATCTGTGTCATTGTGCTCTGCAGTTTTTAGATGCAACAGGAATGTGTGAACTCACCATGTGACTGTGCCACAGAGTCCACTGTAAAAGAGCAGCATTAGGTCTCACAGAGGAGAGACGTGGGGCGAGAAGACAAACAAATGAAGTGTCTCCTCTGTCGTGAAAATATTGACTCAGGTAGAGATTTCAATGAAGAATTGATTGAGACGATAAAGCAGGGGGGCGTGAAATTATGACAACGGCCGAGGCTGCACACAGAGAAGCCATTTGGTCTGTGGCTCACTGTAAAATGTCACACTGCTAAATAGAAAACACTGAACTGGAACAAGTCCCTGCAGATACTGGTGTCTCATCTATCTTTCTGACACACATACAAACACACAGAGAGAGCTTTTCATTGAGTTCAGCAGTCAAGATCTTTAACTCCTTATCCTTATTCCTTCTCCTCTTTCTAATTATAGACATTTGACTTCCTTCTCATTCACAGCCTGCTCACACTGGAGGTTTCATTCATCTGGTGCTACACTGTCCAAAAAAAAAAACACTTAAAGATGTAATGTATAAATGATTCTTTTAAATGTCATAAAGTAAATATAAAGTTCACACAATGACTCCCTACAATGGCCAGTGCAGCAGTAGGTATAAATACTGTAAAATAACAGAGGTCTAGAGATGGTCTACTGCATACCTTTGTCACAATTGGTTGTTTGAGTGACTGTTGCCTTGCTGTCCTCTCTAATCAGCCTGGCCTTTTTTCCTCTGACTTTAACAACAAGGCACAGAAAACAGCTGCTCAGTGGAGATGTTTTCTTATGTATTCTCTGATGGTTGTGCATGGAAATCTCAGACCGGCACATCTGGCACCAACAACCGTGCCACGTTCAAAGTCTCTGCGTGTGTGTGTGTGTGTGTGTGTGTGTGATTTAGTGCAGTAGCAGAAGAAGTTGACTGAGTGAAGTGTGGGGTTATCGATCTGACATGCGAGGGGAGGATATATAGTGTGCAACGATGTGGTGTTTGCAGCTCTCCATCACTCACTGCTGCTGTGATTGTCTATCGATCTCCACTTTGTCATGATTTCACAACTGATGAGCAGATGAATGTATAGGATGGAAGACATGCTACCACATAGTTTCTGAACACACACACACATGCACACCCCTAAGGTGGGAGCTGGCCATATGGCCAGTGTTTTTGAGCTCACATGTGATATTGATTTAGTGGTCACCATGGAAACCAGCCTCACCTCTCAGCCATTGCTACAGAAAGCAGTATATCACTGGTTGGTGCATATAGGAATGTGCATATTTGTGTTGCTTGTCTTCTCCGTCTGTCAGTCACCTTTATTTCTCCTGTCGTTCCTCTCGTCCCACGTTTCTGCTCGACTGCTTCATCTTTCACACTCTTCATTCTTCCTCCTCTCCTTTCCCCTCTCTTTCTCCTCTATCATTTTCCTCTCTCGTCCTGATTCTTCACTGTCCTCCTCTTCATGTGTCGTTAACACTTTCCTCGACCACCCCTCACTTCCTCCTTCCTTTTCAGTTCTCTGACTCTCATCTCTCTTTCTTTTCTGCGTTCTCATCCCCCTTCCTATGCATTCTTCCTCCCTCATCATCACGATCACAGGTCCCTGTTTCCATTTGTTAAAGTTAAAATGAAGACAATGCATCAGTCTGTCCACTGCGATCATTAATCATTAGCACTGTTTCTGTTGCAGTGTGAGAAAGAAAAGCTTTGACAAACAACTTTTGGTAAAAATCAAAAAAACATTCCCTCTTGTTTTTATTTTCTCATTTCCCCCACAGTTGGCCATGGTCAGAGTGAAGGAGAGAGGATGGCCATCAAAGACTTCCAGGTTTACATCAGAGACTCCCTGCAGCACATTGACTTGATGAAATCCCGCTACCCCAACCTGCCAGTCTTCATCGTGGGTCACTCCATGGTAGGATATTCTAGATATGATCTGTTGGACTGGAAATTGCTAACACGCGTTTTGACTTAAGCTTGTTAGCGGTTGAAAACAACTGTAAAACACTTTTAATAGCAAACGTTTGCTTTTAACATTCCTCCAGCTTACGCAGTTTTCACTGCACTGGAGAAATAAAGGAAACGGCCGATTAGAGGAGGTATGTGCTTTAGAATGATGAGGGAACCACAACATTCCTCATGTTAGTGCACATTTCATGCATTTTCCTTCACCGTTAGTTCAGGCTTCTGCAACCTGCTGCCCTCTATAGCTTCAAAAGAAAAAAAATAGAATTTATTTAAAATATATATAAATATTCAAATATTTCTCTTTCAAAGTGAGCAAAATACATTTTTTATTTATTTTGTGGGTCACTTTTTATTCTATCAATTTTCCACAAGTAATAGAAGGACACAAATAGGTGTACATAGTTCAAAATAGGCCTAAATGTACCAACAGTGTTTTTTGTCAACAGCTATGAAATGTTTTGCTATGAAGCTGCGTTCTTTTTTGTATAGTTCTTAAATTTCACAGATGCAACAGACTTAAGTTTCCCATATAAAACTTTATAGACAATTTTATCTTTATTTTATGGGTCAAATAGGTTTTTTGCATAATTGTATTTTGGGTGGCGAGGGCTCAAAAATGGATCTTCTGATACTACAGGTTGCAGCAATTCACGTCACTTACACACATTTTTGACTGCTACACCATAAAGCCCCTTTTCCACTAACACGGCATTTTGCGTTTCCATTAGCGATAGTACCTGGTATCTGGTAATATTTTTACTACCTGTACTGGTTAGGTTCCAAGCGACAATGCCGAACTGTAGGTCAGTTAAAAAGACTTAACAATCCTGCAAACGTGGCTTAATCTCCAACAATTACCAAGCAAATGTGTAAAATTTCAATAGTTAACAGAGGAGTGTAGTGTGTTCAGCGACGGCACTTCCGAGAATTGACACGGACAAAAAGAAATTGATGTTTTCTAATGAATACATTCATAATTAGTTAAATGCTTAACGGCAATTAATCAACAAATGATTAATCACTCCCTAGTTGGTGCAAAAAGCAAATATTACTACAATAACAGATGGAAACTGCAACAACAACATGCTTTTTCGTCACCCATTGTTGATCTTGCTGTGCTCTGTTTATTTCCATCTTCTAGTTCCACCTATTGTTTATATTGGTCCACCCAATATTTGCTTAACAGCAGTGCAGGGGAGCATGCTTTTCATGGTACCACGAATATTTCAATACTTGGGATAAATGGAAACCCTGGTATTGATAGCTTACCTTTTCCACAGTAACACAGATTGTGTTTAACCTCCAGCTGCTGGTGGCGATGATCACTGTAAATATCCAGCAGAGAAGGTGCAGGTTCAGTGACCTGCTGAAGTTCAATGGGGCTGTATTTGTTGACGGAGAAGATTATGTGTTCTCACGGCATAGAAACAGTCCAGGAATCTGTGCAATGTCCCGAGTAAATATAACCCTAACGGCCCAGGTTATTCACCTTGTGAGGCTTTTGTCCTAGATAAAAAATCCGAGTGCTGTCCCAAGTTATAAAAAGTAAGGTTCCATAACATCAGGGAGCGCTATGCATCACTGTCAGAGGTCAAATCAAGCAGATGAAGAAGACATGTTCTTGCTTTCCCACTCATCTGATAAAAACCCAGTAATTTGACCTAGGAGTGAATGCGGATTAAATACATACTCGCTGATCACAAATCCATTTCAATTTGGGATTAAATGGCTTTATTTGGACCAGTGGGAGTGGAGTTTAATACAACATGGACACAAAAAGCTGGATTTAACAGAGCAAACAGCAGTGATCAGGTACATAAAGAATGGTTCCCCTCCGTGTTTGCAGGTTGAATCCATATGCAGCCCTTCAGCTCCACCTGTGTTAGTCCTAAAGATTTCAGGTTAAATCCCACTAAATACGCTGTTTTTATTCTATTATCTCACAGCTGGAAGAGCCGTTACAACCAGGGAGCACAGCGGAGACGTCCAGATTCATTACAGACTTGTTTTACCGTGCTAAGCGCGGGGAGCCTTGTTATCTCGCGGCGCAGTCGTTGTTCTGTGGGCGTGGTGGGTTCAGCACAAAAGATTTGTGGGGGGAAAAACTGCACACACTGTCTGTATTTGTGTCGTGTTGAGGAAACGTTCGTAGCAAAGGCTTTATAGACTCATTATACATCAGAGACTGACTTGTTTATGTGTAACCTCGTATGATAAGGCTTCATTTATAAACGTCATGTTTCTAAACAATATTATACTACCCTGTGGCTCGGTAAGACAAACTTATGAGAAATCCCCTTTTATGGGGTATGTTCTCACACAGCGGAACATTAGCTTTAGTGTTTTATTTATTTGAGCTCTCATTTTTGGCTGTTGCATCATCTAACTGTTTGGAAAAGCGCTCCAGCCTTTTATGGATGTTGTCTTTCCATACAGTTCCGTTGCCCGTTGTGTTCAAAACAAACTGAGGATGTAGGAACACGGACATAAATAGTTTTGTGTAAACTTAATCGTGGGACCCCAGATGGAGGCCAAGCATGTGTTTAAATATAGTGTAAATATTAGAGCAATGCTCCCTGTGCTCACAGTGGTACCTTCCTTTTTGTCCAGTCTTTACCATCTTCCTCTTTATTTTTTTCTTACCATTTGCCGGCATCACTTATTATAATTATCTGCCTGTCTTCTCTTTCCTCTGCACTACTTCTTATCTGTCTCCTGTTGTTTTTATTTTGCATCCTCTCCTCCCAAAGCCTCTCTTTCATCTCCCTCGCTTACTTTTTCTTTTATTTCCCCTGCCTTACCTTGTCATGGAAACAGACCAAAAGCCCAGGAAGCCCAACCCCAAAGCAAATGTCATGTTGCCATGTTTTCACAGCCATCATTTCCCAGTTTCCCAGTGTTGTGACTCCTCATCCTGTTTCTATTCGGCTGTTCTTGTATGGATATCTATTTAATTGGCCCAGGAAAAGCGCACACGCCACAGACACAATGGGAACCACCTGTGGGTGTTACGCCCTTGCTCCAAAGATAATATCCTGAAGACAGATCACCAGGAACTGCGTTTAGTAGTTTGTTTGATCATATTGAGTAAAAAAAAATGTAATGTCTCTTCTAATAGGCCAGTTAAAAAAGGTGATATAGGTTAAATATGTACAACCACGGCTTTTAGCGTTTAGTTCCTGTAGAAGACATTGCAGGAGCATATAATTCCAGATTTTCCAAAAAATATGTAAATAATACACATTTATACCAAGCATTACACTGTCTTCATGCACACTCACCTTATTTTGTATCATGTAACCAAACAGACTTATTCACATGCTGTACTTAAATACAAGTCTAAGACACTTGAGTGTTTTCATTTTGTCAGTCTTTATACTTTTAATGTATGCACTGTACAAACATTTCATAGGGGAATGTGTCTACTAACCTCACAGTATCCGACAGCTTTATTTACAGTATCAACAAGCCTTTACAAAATACACACCTTATAAAAATGCACACCATTTCACGTCTAAGATGCCTATGAGCTTCTTCACTTCTCACATGGTTTTGGTTGAGCACAGAGAGACGACTGTTTTATGTCCAAAACAAAAAAGAAGCTATGATTAGCACTCTGTTCCTGTGTTTTATTCACTATATAGCTCTTCACATGTCAGCGTGACGGCTATACGGTCCATATAATGGCTGCACGTTTGTTCCTCGGGCACGTTATGTCAGCCAAAGTCCGCCCAAAATACAATACCAGCATTCATCCGCCCAGTCCCAGTTCAGAGAAAGTGTAAGAAGGTCTTTTGATGAGCTTCTTAAATAGCTTCTCTGTTCCACTCCTCCTTCTGTCTCCACACTCTCCTCTCTTCCACATTCACACTTATCCTTCCATCATGCGACAAGACATGTGTATGTGCCGGGGTGTGTTTTTCCCGCATGTTCAACCAATCGAGCAGTTTGGGCAGGTTGCTTCACTCAGAGGAAATTTCACCATTGGATTGAGCAACATTTCTGTGAGTGCATGTGTCATGGTGACACATGGATGTTTCAGTGTAAGGGTTGGCTGAAAGCTTCAAGTGTGTTTGGAAGGGCATATGCATGCAAGCCGCGCTGTGCGAGTGTGTTCCTGTGTCTTTAGAAAGTGAATTTGTCTTCCCCCTGCTCAGTGCCTCCATTCACACAGCAACACTGTCATTGGCCCCAGACTAATGAATATTCACACAAGTGACAAAGAACGCTCACATAGGCAACGTTGGAGCCAATTAGTCTCTAGAACAAGAGGGAGGAGGGTAGATTGACCCATAGAGAATCACTGTGTGTTTGTGTGTATTGGTTACCTCCTCTGGACATTTTCTGGCATAAACACTGACCTTGCCAGGACCAATAGAGACCAAAACCAGGTCCTCATGAGGCCGAAACCTCATTTCTGAGGAACTGGTGAAGTTTAGGGCTAAGATTTGAGTTGTGGTTACCGATTTGCATGCGGCTTTGTATTGCTAGAATAGCAGTAGTATTTTTTTAAAAATTGTGCTTCGAGGCTTGAGACAGTTGAGACCCCTGCGGGGCGGTGAGCGCAGTGCATGCTGGGAGTGGTTGTCGTTCATCTACATGAGCCAACATTACATTTTTCTGCCTTTCTTGGCCAAGAAGGCACTTGCTTCAAATATTATTTCACATTTCTACTACACAGATGACCCAGTTTTAATAGACATTCATCTTTCCAACAGTCAAGTATGGCTTTAAGGTCAGTCTTAGGCATTAACTGGTTATGGTTAAGGGTATGAATTACACTTTGTCTAGGCCAGTGTTTCTCAACCCTGGTGTCCTCTAAAGAAGAAAAAAAACAATGGCGCAGTCGAACACACGGTGAACACAGTGGTGTTTCTCTACAACACAGCAGCCCCGCTTGAACATCTTACCCCGCCCATTAGGTTTAAAAAAAAAAAGGCTACTTACTTACGTCACAATACTCAGATTAAATCATGTAAGGTACCTTTAATGTTGCTCCCTTTCAATACATCTCTGTTGTGTTGGTCTAGATGACATGTACTAAACAATGGGAACAATGGGGGAGCCACTGCCCTGCATGTTTTAGAGGTTTTCCTTCCTCCAACACACCTGTTGCTACATCTAAAAAACATGCAGGGTAGTGGCTCCAGGACCAGGGATGACAAATGATAGGAGGACTACCTGGGCAAACCTGTGTGTGTGTGTGTGTGTGCGCACACATGCCTGTGGATTAGTACCTTGACCGTCTCCGAACACCTGCTATGGCCTCAAACGATTTTAATCACAATCACAAATGCCACCATGGGTGAGGCATAATGTCCGCTGTCATTGCGCCACCATGGGTGAGGCATTATGACAGTAGACACTGTGCCCCATGAGCTATGTGTTCACATTTGTCTCCCAGTGTGTGTAGGACTACAGAAAACAAAAGAACAGGGTGGAAACTCGGGCCCATCTGAACAAAAGAGCGGTTGTTTTGTGTTTGTCTTGACCTCTGAGTAGTTTTCCCACTGCTCCTTCCTTGCATCAGAAACTCTCACTTACTCTGTAAAGCCCTGCCCATTCCAGTTAGAGGAGAGAAACACTCCCACTCTTCTGTTCTGTTAATCATGCGTTTTATCTCTTAAACCTGTTTTAAGTTGGATTTATATTTAGACACATCTGTCAAAGCGATTGTGTGACTGTGTATTTTCTTGTTAATTCTTCATCATCGGCCTGCAATAGCCCATTCATCAGCTTAACCTTTGAACATGTAGAAAGTCAAAAGAGCTGCCCAATTTCTGTAAAGCAAGTACCAGTTAAAAATAATGCAGACCTGGATCAATTTAAAGCAAATTATAGTCTAGGTATAAGGGATTGGCTTTTCAAATGAAAATGCTCTTTGAATTTTGGAACAATAGAAGAAAATTTGCATTATCTGTCCAATATTTAAATATTCAAATAGACAGAAATGTACTCTCTCCTCCATGTGAAAGTTTATTACAAGTAAGTATGTGAAGTTGGCCTCAGGGTAGCTATTCCACACACTGACCCAGCTACATGGGATTCCTTAAACTAACTGTGTTCCAGCCCAAACTATGTTACCGACTTAAAATCACACGTCTATGTGGCAACTCTGCACTTCCAGGAAGCAAACAACAACCAACTCCAGCACATGAGAGCCAGTGAATGTAATGCAGGGTTCACAGTGTGTGTGTGTGTGTGTTGAGTTTCAGGAAGAGGCTTCATTCTAAAGAACAAAATGACTTTGCTCTGTCATGAAAAAGCTGGTGACTCAGAACCTGCTGCTCTTGCTGCATGTCTTTGCTCTTTGTTTGTCTACATCTCTCCTCAAGCTTTTTTAACCATTCAAATAAAAAAATCGTTCAATTTACCCAGAGGCAACTTCTAAACCCTTGGAAAACTTAAACATGTCAGATTCTTCTTCTCTTCTTATTGATTGATTGATTTTTTATCTCACACAGGGCGGTGCTGTCGCCATCCTGACTGCCTGTGAGAGGCCCAATGATTTTGCTGGAGTGGCTCTTATCGCACCACTGATCAAAATGAACCCAGAATCAGCCACGCCGTTCAAGGTATGACATAATGACACTGTACACTGCTTTCCTCTGTCCATCCTAATCATCAAAAGTCTGTCATGGACTTATCTCTGGCTGTAGATGAGGACTATGATATGCTGTCCTCTTTTTTATCTTGTGCCTTTGTTTCCTGTTCTTTTAAGCCCTAACTGTGAGAGAAGAGTAGCCTTGTTCCTATTCTTCTGCTTATTATTAATATTATGTATTATTAATGTCATTATACTGTATGTTTGATATTTAATAATGGATTGTGTACACTTAAAATTGAATGACTGTTACAGTAATTAGTTGGCGATTACAAAAAGAGACTCTACTGGGAGGCGCTGATGATGAGATACATTTTCCTTTGTTTTTTTGCCGTTTGCAGGTTTTTCTGGCGAAGGTCCTGAACCACATGCTTCCCAGCCTCCCACTCGGCAGCATCAATTCCAAATGGGTCTCAAGGGACAAGTCAAAGGTGAGAGACAATTGTTGTGCGTGCGTTCGAGTTTAAATGTAATCTGTAAATGAAATATCAGGTGTGGGCGTAGCACGCATGTGTGCATAAGCGTGTGAAATGTTCTGGACGGTCCCAGGATGAGTGACGGTCGCATGACCCCTTTTTTTCAAACTTCAACTTTTGTTTCTCTGGTCAAGTGTGTGCATCTATGTATGTGTACATTAGGGACTGTTGTGTGTATTTTACGCACTTTTCATTCTTTGTTTTTTGTGATCATTTTGGCTGTGTTGCATATGACATGAATTTCCGGCTCAGCTCCTACACTAAAGTTTAAATTAAATTTTTTAACACATTTGTCACTGCACAAAAAATAATAATGAAAGTAAAATCTGTGTTGCTGCTAACCATTGAGAGATCCTTGGTTGTAATAATTCAAACCAAAAAAAAAGTACTTTGCTTGTAGTATATATATATGTGTATATATGTATATACATATATATATATATATATATATATATATATATATACAGTTTGCTGGAAAGGGTTACTCGACTGTCTTTCTGAAGGTTTATTCCACATACACAGTTAAGCAGACGTCAGTTTGCAGTTAGGCAGTTATAAGCTTGAAGTTGGTTAGTTGGACAGCATCTTGTTAGGTTGTAAAACCGACAAGTCGTACAGGTTCTGATGATAGATAGCTTTACAAAGGCGCATACGAAGGCGATATATAACGAAACATGACTTTGACGATGCACCTTAAATGCACTTTAAAGGCAACGGTGCTTTGATACCAATTGCAGCAATAAACAGATAAATAGAATGAAAGACAAATAGCTTTGCCTGCTAGAAACCCTTATTTTTTAAAAACATACTCAGGTTATTGCATTTGTGTGTGCGTGCGTGCGTGCGTGCGTGCGTGCGTGCGTGCGTGCGTGCGTGCGTGCGTGAACACAGTCATTTGTGTGCACATCCTGTAACAAAAAGGTAGTAAACTGTAACAATATGATCTCATCCTGCTACCTCTGCCTCCTACTCTGTGTTGGAGGAAATGGTGTCATCACATCTCTCAGGTGCAAAACATTCAGTGGATTAGAAGAATAAAGTCATAGCAGTGGCAGAAACGTCGAGGACAGGTTTCGTCCAAAGTAAAGCTGGTTACATTGTGTTTTGGGACCAGTAGTCCAGAAGACATTGAGGAACACTTTCTGGAGTTCAAAGTGTTTTGTAGACAAAAGGATTATGGGTGACCTGTAAAGTCTCTCTGTGACGTGATATTTATGGCGGTGTTTGTGGACGTGTTGCATCAGCTCGGCTCGCTGTCGTTCGTAACTCAACGCAGCAGTAAATGTGGTCGCTGCTTCTGTTGGAGTGGGCCATCAGCCGTGTTTACATACAACATACAACATGAATGTAGTGTATGTGGGTGAGTGTGCGGCTTACGTGGGAGCTCATATGGAACTTGATAGTGTTACTGTTTAATGTCACAGGAATGGGGCGTGTCCTTCTTCGGTGCAGTGCCCTGATCCACTGCTTGTTTCTCGGCCCCCATCTGCTGGGGCGCTTTCATTTTTATTTCCTTTTTTTTGAAGCCCCCCCCCATCCATTAACCAAACTTATCACATGTGCAAACTCTCGTGGTTTTCCCATGACTCTTGTCTCATGAACTTCCCCCTCTGTGGGGGAACCAGCACTTCCCTATTTGGATTCAACCTCAGCATTTACTGTGTTTTAAGACACACACATAAAAAGGAACCTCACATAAAACCACTTTCAGAGCTTGAGCCCCTATAAATATCCAAATGTATGTAGTTGATGTGGTTAAAAAAGATAAAAAACACACACACACACACACACAAATTAGTGAAAGAAATGTTTGGAAATGGAAGGTTTAACCTTTCTCTTTAGAGCTGACGTGGGGAAGCTGCATAAACCTTAAGAGCTCACATCAAAGTTAAAGGAAAAGAGGGGATAAACTTAAGTACCATCTCTCCATACATCTCATGTCCATCTATCTGCTGCCAGGTGGAGGCATATGACGCGGATGAGCTGAACTTCCACGGCGGGATGCAGGTGTCGTTCGGCATCCAGCTGATGAGGGCTGTGGCTCGCATCGATAAGGAAATCCCGTCCATCAGCTGGCCCTTCTTGCTCTTGCACGGCGACGCCGACAAGCTCTGCGACGTCAGAGGCTCCATGATAATGTTCGAGAATGCTGTCAGCTCAGACAAGAAGATCAAGGTTTGTTTACAGTAAACCTTATGGGATTATGACAATATTTGTTTTGTTCTAAAATCACATGTTGCATTATTGCCTTATACTGTATATTTCACACTGTTCCTTTTTCCTTCTCCGTTTCCTTCACACAAAGTCAGTAGGGTAGGTAACAGTGTGACTAGACTGTTCAGGAAGTTGCCACATGTTTAGTCTGAAACGTTGATGCTTATGTGGCTAGCTGATCTAGAACTAACAACCTGGAACTGAAAACACTAATGATCAAAATAAGTTGTTGGCTGTTAAAAAGTAGTTTTTCAGTCACTGGAAACTGCATTATTGAATGAAATCCTGCTGTTAAAACATCGACTTTACAAACACAATTTGTTCACTGAGAAAGAGACTTTTGAGTTTTGAGCTTAATAAAGTCTTCCTCATCGGTCAGATGTGTATTTACTGACAAGGAAGTTTGAATATTTTCACATGGTTCACCTCACGGGACTTCAAAATACAGAGAGTTACAAGAGGCGGAACAAGAAAGGAGAATTTGTGAGATCTACCCACAGAAGGTTTCCAAAACACAGAGATGCACTGATACACCTGGCATTAACTGTTGTGTGTCGGCAAATTGTTCAGCCCTACTGTGTAGGGTTTGTGTACTGTGCGTTACGAAGTGCACAATGGATCAAAACACCAAACCAAACCATACACAGAGTTTGCCTGTCCGTTAGATTTTGTGGATACACTGGTTGCATTATGGTTATCAGTGAAACCAGTATTTCAGTTCAATATGACAATTTACTTATGACACTTTTCCACTTACTCGACTCGCCTCGCCTCAACTCGCCTCGGCACGGCACAGTTATTATGCTTTTCCATTAGTGATAGTACCTGGTACTTCTACCTGCTCAGACGAGGTTCCAAGCGAGCTGAGTCGAAACTATGCATGACATCGTCAGACCGCCGGCCACTGATCGGTCAGAGTGCTGTCACAGAAAGACTCATGAGCGTGATGTCTGACACAAGAATCAAAGCAAACAGTGCAGAACTGTGACTTAACAATCCTGAAAACGTGCGTTAATCTCCAACATTTAGCATGGAAATGTCTAAAATCTCAATATTTAACAGAGGAGCCTGGTGTATTTAGCGACAGCACTGCTGAAAGCTGCCACTGTATGTAAGTCCAGTGACTGTGTCAGAGAGAGTCTGTGCTCCGGTCATGCAGGAAGTACTGAACTAATCTTTTTAATTAACTGACTTAATTAACGATTCAGTTACACTAAAAACAACTGCTTTACAAGTCACTATTTGTGTGTGTCAAGTATAAAACCAAGTCACGGCAGATTCATGCAGTCGTGCTGTGATGACTCTGCCCACGCTGAGGAGGTACTGTATTGTAATGAAAAACCAACCAAACCGTGTAGAGGTGAGGTGCGGCGAGGTGGTTCCACGCAGTGGAAAAGTGTCCTACATATAGCACCTTTAAAGTATTTATTTCCCTAGTCTGCACTTCAAGAGAACATGATTTACACTGTCTATTTGGTGCATACGTACAAAGTTGACTCTTTCTCTGTCTCTCTCTCTCTTATTGCTTGTAACTATCTTCTCAGATCTATGAAGGAGCGTACCATGCCCTCCACCACGACCTCCCAGAGGTGGCCCAGTCTGTGCTGAAGGAGGTGACCATCTGGATCACAGAGCATCTCCCGCAACGCTTTTAAAATTGTAAACTTTTACATTGGGGCTTTTAAACAGTCCTGAATTCCTCAGTATACAAAAATGTAGGCTACTGACGGCAATCTCTGGGCATATAGTTGAAATTAGAGATTGCCAACCCCCTCTGTGTAGACTACCTGTCAATCAGCCCACTGATTTAAAGTGGATCATGGGTCCCGGAAACCACTTCGTGTTGTAGATACTCGGCAGCGGTGTCAGTTTGCCTGCAAAACTTACAACTATTAATCTCAGCATGGGGGATTTTTTTTTTTTTTCCGCCATTTCATCATCTCCATGATCGTTCCTTTCATTATCTCCAGAGCAGTAGTGTGCAGACAATTAAGGGTGCAAGGCTTACTTACACATGTATTTATTTAAATGAGCATACACTCAGGCAGATGTTTAATAAGCCTATTCAACAATCTTCTAAAAATGACTGCAACTGAAATGCAATTGGACATTTTCACACACCTTTTGATTGAGAATTGATGCTGTAGGCCATGTCAAAAAGTAAACATCTAAAATTAGAAAAGTAAATTAATAAAGATGTATTTTTTAAAAAGGGCCCTTTACTTGGTCAGAGGGCAAAGGGGACAGGGGCTTAAGCACCACCTGGGTTCCATCTGTGCACATGCTTGCTCCATGGTGAAGTGATGTTTAAGCTACTGTTCAAAGTGCAATAATGAGGATTTATTTTGAACGTTGTTCCCTTTTGTTCATCCTGCATCTACAGACAGATTAGCGGGCAGGATCAAGGTTAGGATTAACCCTCTGGTGGAGGTTAATTACTTGATAAAAAAAAAAGCTTCTCCTGCTGCAACACTATCTTCCGAGTGTCAGTCATAGACAATATCAGTATAGTAGAAGAGACTTAAATCTCAAACTTTCTTCAGTTTAAAGGTCCAGTGTGTAAGCCTTAGGGACATCTAGTGGTGAGACCATTGACTGGAACAAATGGAAGACATTTCCACTCACCCATACCTTTTCCAAGCTCATCAGGGAACTACAGTAGCCTTCACATGCCAGAGTGGACGTGTCACGTTTACTTAGATGGTGCATACAAAGGCTTTTACTAACAACATTTTTTTTTTTTGAACACTGCCAATAAACCCTCCCAAATTGTACACACTGGACCTTTAATAACCTAAAAAACCAGTGGCATTGTCCAAATAATACTATTCAATTTGCACATTGTGTGTGCAACAAAAATATTCCGTTCTTTTGACGTCACACAAAGTGAGGAGAACTTCCCCCACCACCTTGACTGAATGACCAGAGGACACAATGGGCTTCTTGAGGATTTTCTTAATTGAGTGGAGACACACTAAACTAAGTTAAGCTGTTTAGTGTCTTCATCTCTGCAGGTGGGAGTTAGCGGGAGAAAGCGAAGGTCAAGAGGCCACAGCTTTTTTTTTTTTTTCTCTCTCTGTGGCATGTAACCTTTTAGGTCACCATTGACCTCACTGTTCAGGGTTGAGAGCGTGACTCCATTAATCTCAGGCTGCAGACTGCAGCACAGCTGGGACACAAGAGGGCTCAACGTTCCTCACATAGCATCTGTCTCTTGGTGGACACTTTTAACCAATTCACTTCCACATAATAAGGCTGATTGACCATGTGTGTGAGTGTGTGTCTCAGAGCAGCACCACAGTCGTCTTTTGTTTTGTCAAAAAGGATGTTCGAGAGAATAGATTACAAAAGAGGAGGAAGTGGAAACATTTGGCTTTGAAATGCCCTTGAGTACTGCACCTAAACACCACAGCAGCCCAGTGCACATACTCCATATGTTACGTATTATTTTATCGGGTTTGAAAAAAATTATACTGCGCCAGTGACACCCTTGGGTTAATGTGTTTTTATTTTTTTTTTTTAAAGTTGTCAGAGAGTATAATGAGAAAACGTACACGTTCTCATAATAATTAAATCTAGTAATAAGACCTTTCAATCTCACCTGCAGTAAGAGTGTTGAAGCTACATTAAACCCTGGCTTCAAACAAAACGCAGCAATAATATCACAGTAACCTATATTTCTTTTTGGTTGTTGTCCGTTATAAGCTATACAGACACACACTGAGCTTTATCTAGTCAGGATGACCGCTGTAACGTCTATTTATCAAGTATGACAGACTTTCAGCAGCTCAAGTCAAGAGTTTCAAAGTT